>NC_140166.1:223548641-223551462 GCF_963971535.1 Notolepis coatsorum
AGAGGGGGAGGGAGGGGGAGGGTAAAGTATTAGGGTACTTTACAGTTTATTAGGGTACTTTACAGTTTATTAGGGTACTTTACAGTTTACTGGGGTACTTTACAGTTTATTAGTGTACTTTACAGTTTACTAGGGTACTTTACAGTTTACTAGGGTACTTTACAGTTCATTAGGGTACTTTACAGTTTATTAGGGTACTTTACAGTTTACTAGGGTACTTTACAGTTTACTAGGGTACTTTACAGTTTATTAGGGTACTTTACAGTTTATAGTTTATTAGGGTACTTTACAGTTTATTAGGGTACTTTACAGTTTATTAGGGTACTTTACAGTTTACTAGGGTACTTTACAGTTTATTAGGGTACTCTACAGTTTACTAGGGTACTTTACAGTTTATTAGGGTACTTTACAGTTTACTAGGGTACTTTACAGTTTATTAGGGTACTCTACAATCTACTAGGATACCTGGACGATTTATTCAGGTGTAGGAGAGGAAGCCTATATCTGAAGAGATCTTCTAAGTGCAACGTTTGATTGTGTATCCATGTAACATCTAAACTGTAAAGTACCCTAGTAAACTGTAAAGTACCCTAGTAAACTGTAAAGTACCCTAGTAAACTGTAAAGTATCTGTGTTAAACAGTGGTTTGAGCAGGCGTGTTGTTTATTTAATACATTACCTCCATATTAAACTGTGCTTTCAGCAGGCGTGTTGTTTATTTAATACATTACCTCCATATTAACACATTGATTGCCAGCCATTGTACCCATCAAAGTACCCAGTCTGCCACCGTTGAAAGCCTATGGAGATGTTTACCTTCTTTGCAGGGCTATAACTTTTTAAATGTTATTGCTATATTGACATTACTATGGTCCATTCAACATCGATTATCTATCGTTCAGGATGTGGGAACGTTATATTTTTTCATTCATACAAAAATACCTTCTAGAATATAAATATGTTTTTAACGTTTTCTGCAGTAATTCCTAGAACGTGAGTTATAGGCCCTGACGCATATATAGATTATCGATTGGCGTTTCTTTCCTATACACGCTATATTAAAAAATTCAAATGTATATGATCGGTATACATTATGCTTCATCATGCGTGAAGGAAAGGGGGGGGGGGGGGTCGTTTATAATTCCTTGATCGTCACTAACGGCTTTATTTAGTATGGGTTGATATATTGATCAGACTGTTTGCAAACAAAGAAATGCACAATCGGGTTGAAAATAACGTTACTGTCCTCTTACCGTTCGCCGATGATACTGGAGGTAAAAGATCCCACTTATTTGACGCCAATCTCCTAGATCCATTTCCGGTTTGTATGGCGCAATAAACGCCGAAATCATATCGATTATTGCGTTATGGAGGCGATCCATATGCACGCCAGTGTTTGTCTGGACCCACGTAATAAGATATTACTGCCGGAGGAATTTCCTCGACGCACCGATCACAACTTCCGGTTTTGAGAGTGTAACTCGCCCGACCATCCACCAGGCGGCGGTATTGAGGCGTTGCACTCTCATTCAGGGTCCCGCTGCAGCACCGGAGGTTGGCTGGATGAATTATGAATGCCATGGCGAAAAAATTAAATATTGATTTAAAAAACGGCTTACAGCGTTGTTGGCGTTCAACGCTGTACGACGTTTATGGCGCACAATGTGTTAAACCGTGCTTTCAGCAGGTGGTGTTTATTTAATACATTACCTCCGTATCAAACAGTGCTTTCAGCAGGTGGTGTTTATTTAATACATTACCTCCGTATCAAACAGTGCTTTCAGCAGGTGGTGTTTATTTAATACATTACCTCCGTATCAAACAGTGCTTTCAGCAGGCGTGTGTTTATTTAATACATTACCTCCGTATCAAACAGTGCTTTCAGCAGGCGTGTGTCCTCTACCAGTCCTCGTATATCAGTCCTCCAGAGCCTGAGTCCCGGTCTGGCAGCAAACACCTGGAGGTCACTCTGTTTACATAATCCTGGCAGGAAACACGCCCCGAACTTCCCACTGCTGCAGGACACAAGGACATATATATATATATATATTAAATAAGACTCGTGCACATCTGGTTGGACCCCGACTGGAGGTGCAGGTCAGCGCAAGAGAGATATATAAACTAAAAGGAGAATACCTTCAAGGGAAGGAAAGAAGGGACCGCACACTCCACAGGACTGGTTTTTGCTTTTTTATTGTTGCACAACGCGTTTCGCTATCGCCATAGCACCTGAGGAAGCGATAGTGAAACGCGAAAAGTGTGCGGTCCCTTCTTTCCCTTGAAGGTATTCTCCTTTTAGTTTATATATATATATATATATATATATATATATATATATATATATATATATATATAATAATAATAATATATATATTATAATTATAATTAAAGAAGCTCCGGTAATGAAACCACTTTTCTCCAGCAACCTTTTCTCTTTTTTTGATGAAAAATATTAAAATGGTGCATTTATATAGCAGCTTTTATCCAAAGCGCTTTACAATTTTGTTCCTCACATTCACACACCGATGGCAGAGGCGACCATGCAAGGTGCCAACCTGCACATCGGGAGCAATTAGGGGTCAAGTGTCGTGCTCAAGGACACATCGTCACGCTGCCCGGGAGGAGTGGGAAACGAACCGGGAACCCTTCTTCACGACTACCAGACGACTGCTCTACCTCCTGAGCCACTGTCGCCCCATGAGCGGAGGAAGTTTGCAGAAGAAACGTGTCACTGCCATCATCATACATGTATACAGTGTGTATATGATGTGTGACGACCCCCACTTCACCTGTTAATGGGTGAGTCTGCTGACTCTCAGGG
>NC_140166.1:223551479-223553979 GCF_963971535.1 Notolepis coatsorum
ATCGTCTCACCTGGGCAGTGAGAGAGCTGCCTGCATGCAGATATGTGTCCCTGGGCCCTATTCCCCGTACCTGGTTCAACTAAGTCGATCAAGAGTCCCATTATCCAGATTCAGTTAACCCGATGTTTGAAGCCGGGATTTTCCTGTTCCTCGAAGGTGGATTCAGTCTCGTTAACTCTAACCAGACTTGAGACCCAGGATAAGTGCGCGCGCGCTTCAGTTGAAAAGCCAGCACGTATCGATAGCAGAGATCCTGATTTTCTAACGGCATTGATTGATTAATTGATTTAAAACTTTATTAACAGATTGCAGTACGGCTCAATAGCCTCGCCGACAAGTTAAATGCGTTATCTATAGGCTAATTTTAAGTCCCTCATTACCCCAATCAATCAGATTATATTTCTTTAAACTTGCCTGCTGGCAGTAGGTTTATGGATTGAATAATCAAATGAGATCTTGCTAGCGAAAATAATTAGTTAAACTGTTATACAGAATAAGGATACGGCTCTCTTACCCATTGATTGATGTATGGTGGATCTTTTACTTATCTGCACTGTGGTGTCACGGTTTGTGGTTTTGACTTTCACGCAGACGTCCCGGGTTCGAATCCCACTTCTCCTAGTCTTTTCCTTCTTTTTGCAATGTAGGAATAATTCAATTTGGTGCACGTTGAGAGCTATATAAAGAATGACATCCTCAATGCATGTAGATTTATAATATTTTAACTTAAAACTAGGCTACTTTTGCGTATAATCATTAATATTATATTCCAAAAAATTATATTGGAAACGCTGGTTTCGAACACCGGTCGCCCGGTTGCCAGGATTGAGCACTACCGCTGCACCACTGTGCCAGACGGGATATATTCATTGTTTATCCATTAATGACGAGAGACCCGTGTTTAGAATATCTTTTCTTTTGAATGAAGTTTTATCTCTTTATTCTCAAATGCATTAATGTGACGTCAACGGCTCATTCAATTTCTCAAATCCGTCAAACAGCGCATCTCATCAGACATTTTAATCCCAGTTACAATATCACACAAAAACCACAATCCACGCATAGACACTTAAATTTTATGCTTGAATGAAACACAATCCGGGCGCTCCGTTAAGCAAATCTACAGCGGAGAATATATGAAACTAATCAGAGCCAAACGGCCGATAGGTTTCATTCATTAAAAATATCCCCGCGGGATTCACATTTGCAATGCGCGTTATTAAAATAACCACATGCAGCGTGTATCGCGACTCCGAGCGCCGTATATGACGTGCATTATTTTATTTAGGACAAAGTAAATCTATAGGCTCAATATGATTTATTATCAGCATTTAGTTCTATTATTATACATTTCAAAAGCCCCCTCTAGGAAACGAAGCACAGAAACATAATTCAGAATGGTATAAATGGGATCTCTAGACTGTGAGAATCATTTCAGGAAGCGAGCTGTCACTTCTTTGCGGGGGCGTGGCCATGGTTCATCCGGCTAACTGAAGTTAACCTGCTCTCGACCAGGCTCAAACTTTTTGATCTGTTGTCATGGTGATTTGGACAATCGAGCGTCGGGGAATGGAAAGGTCCGGCTTAAGTCAGACTAGACTGGAAATTATCCGGCTAACTCAGTTATCCAGGTACGGGGAACGGGGCCCAGGGTTGACCTCTACCCCTTTGATACCATATTGGAATACTACTACTTACACCACATGCACCACACTTCACCTTTCTCTTATCACACACACACGCTTTCATTACTGATCTTTATACATACACATATTCTTTGTTTATTTAAATCTTTGTTTGTTTAGATAGGTCTAAATAAATAATTTTGTTAAACTTGATTTCACGTGCGGACTCCCTTTTTTTCACAATTGACCCGTTTGTGACAATGACATATGACACACTTTGACTTGACACACACACACACGCGCGCGTACACTGGGGCTGTCCCCGAAGCCTGTTTTTAGGTTTCAGGGTTTTTCTAATGGACGTTCGAACCTTCGTTTTTAATAATAATAAAATAAATATAAAATAAAAGAAAATCACATTTTTTTCCCTTTTTTTTATATAAATATCCTCAAACTAAATCCTCAATTTGAATAAAGTGATTCATCTGATTAAATGAGTCTTTTTATTTTTATTAAATCAACTTTCTTTAATGAATATAACTCATCAGTTTTTTTTAATACTATAATATTAGTGTAGCCCAGTGCTTCTCAAACTTTTTCTGTCAGGCCCCCCTTTGGCGGCCCCCCCCCCCCCCCCCCCCCCCCCCCTCGCCCCAACAAAATAGTCATGAAATGGGCCATGTTTAAATTTATTGAAATAACACCAATATCGTGACCTTTCAAATTGGCCCTATATTTTGTTTTCAGAGCTGTCATGGATGAAAAGCCAGCTTCACACAGATACTGTATGTGGTGCTGAATGGTATCAACACCTTAACTGCTGCATCATGAGATACTTGGTGGGCCATGAGATGAGATACTTGGTACTCAGCACC
>NC_140166.1:224158979-224470614 GCF_963971535.1 Notolepis coatsorum
CACCCTGAAGTCACTCTGAAGTCACTCTGAAGTCACCCTGAAGTCACCCTGAAGTCACCCTGAAGTCACTCTGAAGTCACCCTGAAGTCACTCTGAAGTCACTCTGAAGTCACTCTGAAGTCACTCTGAAGTCACCCTGAAGTCACTCTGAAGTCACCCTGAAGTCACTCTGAAGTCACTCTGAAGTCACCCTGAAGTCACCCTGAAGTCACTCTTAAGTCACCCTGAAGTCACCCTGAAGTCACTCTGAAGTCACTCTGAAGTCACCCTGAAGTCACCCTGAAGTTACCCTGAAGTCACCCTGAAGTCACCCTGAAGTCACTCTGAAGTCACTCTGAAGTCACCCTGAAGTCACCCTGAAGTCACCCTGAAGTCACCCTGAAGTCACCCTGAAGTCACTCTGAAGTCACCCTGAAGTCACCCTGAAGTCACTCTGAAGTCACTCTTAAGTCACCCTGAAGTCACTCTGAAGTCACTCTGAAGTCACTCTGAAGTCACTCTGAAGTCACTCTTAAGTCACCCTGAAGTCACTCTGAAGTCACTCTGAAGTCACCCTGAAGTCACTCTGAAGTCACCCTGAAGTCACTCTGAAGTCACTCTGAAGTCACTCTGAAGTCACTCTGAAGTCACTCTTAAGTCACCCTGAAGTCACTCTGAAGTCACTCTGAAGTCACCCTGAAGTCACCCTGAAGTCACTCTGAAGTCACTCTGAAGTCACTCTGAAGTCACCCTGAAGTCACTCTGAAGTCACTCTGAAGTCACCCTGAAGTCACCCTGTCACCCTGAAGTCACTCTGAAGTCACCCTGAAGTCACTCTGAAGTCACTCTGAAGTCACTCTGAAGTCATTCTGAAGTCACTCTGAAGTCACTCTGAAGTCACTCTGAAGTCACCCTGAAGTCACTCTGAAGTCACTCTGAAGTCACTCTGAAGTCACCCTGAAGTCACCCTGAAGTCACTCTGAAGTCACTCTGAAGTCACCCTGAAGTCACTCTGAAGTCACCCTGAAGTCACTCTGAAGTCACTCTGAAGTCACTCTGAAGTCACCCTGAAGTCACTCTGAAGTCACCCTGAAGTCACCCTGAAGTCACTCTGAAGTCACTCTGAAGTCACCCTGAAGTCACTCTGAAGTCACTCTGAAGTCACTCTGAAGTCACTCTGAAGTCACTCTGAAGTCACTCTGAAGTCACTCTGAAGTCACCCTGAAGTCACTCTGAAGTCACTCTGAAGTCACTCTGAAGTCACTCTGAAGTCACCCTGAAGTCACTCTGAAGTCACCCTGAAGTCACTCTGAAGTCACCCTGAAGTCACTCTGAAGTCACCCTGAAGTCACCCTGAAGTCACTCTGAAGTCACCCTGAAGTCACTCTGAAGTCACTCTGAAGTCACCCTGAAGTCACTCTGAAGTCACCCTGAAGTCACCCTGAAGTCACTCTGAAGTCACTCTGAAGTCACTCTGAAGTCACTCTGAAGTCACCCTGAAGTCACTCTGAAGTCACTCTGAAGTCACTCTGAAGTCACTCTGAAGTCACCCTGAAGTCACCCTGAAGTCACTCTGAAGTCACTCTGAAGTCACTCTGAAGTCACCCTGAAGTCACTCTGAAGTCACTCTGAAGTCACTCTGAAGTCACTCTGAAGTCACCCTGAAGTCACCCTGAAGTCACTCTGAAGTCACTCTGAAGTCACCCTGAAGTCACCCTGAAGTCACTCTGAAGTCACTCTGAAGTCACTCTGAAGTCACTCTGAAGTCACCCTGAAGTCACTCTGAAGTCACTCTGAAGTCACCCTGAAGACACTCTGAAGTCACTCTGAAGTCACCCTGAAGTCACTCTGAAGTCACCCTGAAGTCACTCTGAAGTCACCGTGAAGTCACTCTGAAGTCACTCTGAAGTCACTCTGAAGTCACTCTGAAGTCACTCTGAAGTCACCCTGAAGTCACTCTGCCACGAACGTGTTACATTATCGCTGCTGGCGGGACAAAACCTCCTAACTCCATATTCTTTTCATTTTTTTTTATTTTTTTTTTATCAACTCAGTAGATCATCCTCCATGTGTGTGTGGTTTTACAAAGTCCACACAATGGGAAAGCAGTAAACCAATCATCTGTCTAAACCTCGTAACTCTATTCGCCCTCAAATCTGTGTTCGTTTTTTTCATCTGCTGAAAAGTTGGGTTTTTGGAGTTATGAGGTTTTGTCCCGCTAGCAGCGATTTTACTTGGCAATGTCACGCGGACACAACGTTTGGTGATGGAGAGAAAAACAGGCTTTTGGTCCAGACTTCAGAAAGGAGATATTATCTAAACACACACACACACGCACGCACACACACACACACACACGCGCGTTTGTCTCCAGGTCTGCATACGTCTTTAACCAAAGCGATCCAGGGTAGTAGTAGTAGTAGTAGTTTTATTCAGTCATCACACACAATACAATATGCACAATCAATCAACAATCTTTGATTTGGCAGTGACTGAAAAGGTACAGACTGAAGCATAATGCTTATACATGCCAGTGGCGTGGAGTCATCGCCCCGTCCAACCTCACTGTAGTGGGAAAAAAGGGATGTAAAAGAAAATAACAAAAAAAGAATTATTCACATTTGTAATCTTCAAAAATAGCTATACAAACCATTTTCTTAAAAACCAAAAGCGAATGACTCGTCCTTAAATGTATATCAGCATTGTTCCACAAGTTAACCCCAACAATAGAAATACCTCTCCTTTTAATCCCTTTCTTAGCTTTTTGAACAGTACATTTACAAATGTATTGAAAAAAACCTTTGCACACCGTCCGGGAGTAACTTTGCTTTAGCTCTGTACATTATTTGCATAATTTTATAATAAACCAAATCATTACATTTCATAACATGAGACTTTATAAACCGTGGATTTGTGTGGTCATAGTAACCAGCCTTATAAAGGCTCTGAATGGCCCGCTTTTGCAGTAAGACCCATGCACTCTCATTTTCTTCTATATTTAGGTTCCATTCAGCTATTTGATAAAATTGTCTTCCTGGCACTCAGTCAACATGGCTCTGTTGTTGTTAAAGAAAATGTTTGGATTGTATTAGAAATTCCTCCCGGCTCAAACATAATGCTAGGTGAAAGAAAGAAAGAAAGAAAGAAAGAAAGAAAGAAAGAAAGAAAGAAAGAAAGAAAGAAAGAAAGAAAGAAAGAAAGAAAGAAAGAAAGAAAGAAAGAAAGAACATTTTATTCGGCACAGTGCTTATAAGGACTAATGGCAGCAGAACTCGAGAACTACTTGGAATGTCTGATCCTGAGTGTGTCTGACTCCCACCTAAACGGACTTCAACATATATAACGTATGACGTATATCACGCCATACGTACCTTATGTATACTGCCCCTGTGTATGCTGTATACTTACTTACTCATAGTATATATTTAGATTCTAGTGTCTATTGTAACCATATTTATTGTAATGCATAATATAACTGATACAGTCCCTCATCTGCACCTTGACATACACTGCCTACCTGCTCATATGCGTATACTCAGAGTTAATTATATTGTTCTATTGTTTACACTGCCTATTTTTACTTTTCTACTGTACTATAATTATATTACCTGTATTATGTCTTCTACAATTACCATGTACCTGTACCTCCCCTCCCCGATGCTGCTATGATGCCTGAATTTCAATGAAAATGATATCGTATCTTATCTCTTAACCCTTTCACTGCCACACGGCAGAAGGTTAACCCTTTCACTGCCACACGACAGCAGGTTAACCCTTTCACTGCCACACGACAGAATGTTAACCCTTTCACTGCCGCACTACAGAAGGTTAACCCTTTACTATCGGTTAACCTTCTGTAGTGCGGCAGTGAAAGGGTACACTATAGTACTACTATGCATTATTTTGACAGACATGAGACCAAATATAGTCTACTGATAATAGAGAACAAAACAAAACAAAAACAACAAATCAAACATAGATACATACATCAACACAAACAATCCCATAATTATATCTAATATATATAGTGTTCATAATTCAAAGTCTAGCTTGGGTCGTGGGTCCTACCTAGAGGGACTTCAGTTTCATGTCACTCACTAGAAGTTTTCTCCTCAACTATAGTCTAGACAGCTGTGGAATTCTGGACTCAAATCTCTAACATCAACAAAAGGATTCTCTAAGATCGGGCTCCCTGAGACAAATGCTTATCGAATGGGGATCTGGGGGCCTAATGTGGGGCCTAATGTGGGGCCTAATGTGGGGCCTAATGTGGGGCCTAATGTGGGGCCTAATGTGGGGCCTAATGTGGGGCCTAATGTGGGGCCTAATGTGGGGACCTAATGTGGGGCCTAATGTGGAGTCTAATGTGGGGCCTAATGTGGGGCCTAATGTGGGGCCTAATGTGGGGCCTAATGTGGGGCCTAATGTGGGGCCTAATGTGGGGCCTAATGTGGGGCCTAATGTGGAGTCTAATGTGGGGCCTAATGTGGGGACCTAATGTGGGACCTAATGTGGGGACCTAATGTGGGGACCTAATGTGGGGCCTAATGTGGGGCCTAATGTGGAGTCTAATGTGGGGCCTAATGTGGGGCCTAATGTGGAGTCTAATGTGGGGCCTAATGTGGGGCCTAATGTGGGGGCCTAATGTGGGGACCTAATGTGGGGACCTAATGTGGGGACCTAATGTGGGGACCTAATGTGGGGACCTAATGTGGGGACCTAATGTGGGGACCTAATGTGGGGCCTAATGTGGAGTCTAATGTGGGGCCTAATGTGGGGCCTAATGTGGGGGCCTAATGTGGGACCTAATGTGGGGACCTAATGTGGGGACCTAATGTGGGGGCCTAATGTGGGGCCTAATGTGGAGTCTAATGTGGGGCCTAATGTGGGGCCTAATGTGGGGGCCTAATGTGGGACCTAATGTGGGGGCCTAATGTGGGGGCCTAATGTGGGGGCCTAATGTGGGGACCTAATGTGGGGACCTAATGTGGGGACCTAATGTGGGGACCTAATGTGGGGACCTAATGTGGGGGCCTAATGTGGAGTCTAATGTGGGGACCTAATGTGGGGACCTAATGTGGGGACCTAATGTGGGGACCTAATGTGGGGACCTAATGTGGAGTCTAATGTGGGGACCTAATGTGGGGACCTAATGTGGGGATCTAATGTGGGGACCTAATGTGGAGTCTAATGTGGGGACCTAATGTGGGGACCTAATGTGGGGACCTAATGTGGGGGCCTAATGTGGGGACCTAATGTGGGGGCCTAATGTGGGGGCCTAATGTAGGGGCCTAATGTAGGGGCCTGGACATGACAAGGGTTGAGAACCACTGATCTAGCTTAATTGTGAATTGTGAATCTTTGTCACTATCAAGTGGTCAGTTTTTGTATGACATGCAGGGAGAAGATGGATAAGATTTAAATGAGATTAGATTAGATTACATTCAAAGTAACGAAAATAAGTTTGGCATCCAACCAGAGTGCAAATGTAGCAGTAAAGTGCAACAGCAATATGCAATGTACAGGTGATTAAACTGGGTACAAAATATACAAATGAGTACTACTGAGTGTAGTGCTAATCAGTAAAGAGCTGTAGTATTATGTTTATGTATTAGTATATGTACAGTGATACAGTTGTCTTGTATGTATGGTAGTAGTAGTCATACTGCCCAGCAGTGTAACTAGTAAGAGTAGGATGTGTACAGATATAGTATCTACAGATATGTAAAAGGTCTATGTGCAGGTAAATACAGTCAGGTGTGGATAGGTATATACAGTATGTGGTGAGAATAAATATATATATGGTATATGGTCAGAGGTACGATAATTTGGTAAGAATCCGATTTGGCTTTTACTTAGAACGCTGTGTTCTGTAAGGAATTCTATTAGTCTGGTGTTGATGATACTACATAGAAGTTTGCCCAAATTACTCGTCACACAGATACCCCTATAGTTTTTTGGGTCATGTTTATCTCCACTCTTGAAAATTGGGGTTATGAGTCTCTCTGTCTCCCTCTCTCTGTCTCCCTCTCTCTGCCTCCCTCTCTGTCTCCCTCTCTCTGCCTCCATCTCTCTGCCCCCCTCTCTCTGTCTCCCTCTCTGTCTCCCTCTCTCTCTCTCCCTCTCTCTGTCTCCCTCTCTCTGTCTCCCTCTCTCTGTCTCCTCTCTCTGTCTCCTCTCTCTGCCTCCCTCTCTCTGTCTCCCTCTCTCTCTCTCCCTCTCTCTGTCTCCCTCTCTCTGTCTCCTCTCTCTGTCTCCCTCTCTCTCTCTCCCTCTCTCTGTCTCCCTCTCTGTCTCCCTCTCTCTGTCTCCCTCTCTGCCTCCCTCTCTGTCTCCCTCTCTCTGTCTCCCTCTCTGTCTCCCTCTCTGTCTCCCTCTCTGTCTCCCTCTCTCTGTCTCCTCTCTCTGTCTCCCTCTCTCTCTCTCCCTCTCTCTGTCTCCCTCTCTGTCTCCCTCTCTCTGTCTCCCTCTCTGTCTCCCTCTCTGTCTCCCTCTCTGTCTCCCTCTCTCTGTCCCTCTCTCTGTCTCCCTCTCTCTGTCTCCCTCTCTGTCTCCCTCTCTCTCTCCCTCTCTGTCTCCCTCTCTCTGTCTCCCTCTCTCTGTCTCCCTCTCTCTGTCTCCCTCTCTCTCTCCCTCTCTGTCTCCCTCTCTCTCTCTCCCTCTCTGTCTCCCTCTCTGTCTCCCTCTCTGCCTCCCTCTCTGTCTCCCTCTCTCTGCCTCCCTCTCTCTGCATCTCTCTCTCTCTCTCTCTCTCTCTCTCTCTCTCTCTCTCTCTCTCTCTCTCTCTCTCTCTCTCTCTCTCTCTCTCTCTCTCTGTCTCTCTCTCTGTCTCCCTCTCTGCCTCCCTCTCTCTGCCTCCCTCTCTGTCTCCCTCTCTGTCTCCCTCTCTCTGCCTCCCTCTCTCTGTCTCCCTCTCTCTGTCTCCCTCTCTGTCTCCCTCTCTCTGTCTCCCTCTCTGCCTCCCTCTCTCTGCCTCCCTCTCTGCCTCCCTCTCTGCCTCCCTCTCTGTCTCCCTCTCTCTCTCTCCCTCTCTCTGTCTCCCTCTCTCTGCCTCCCTCTCTGCCTCCCTCTCTGTCTCCCTCTCTGCCCCCCTCTCTCTGTCTCTCTCTGTCTCCCTCTCTCTGCCTCCCTCTCTGCCTCCCTCTCTCTGCCTCCCTCTCTGCCTCCCTCTCTCTGCCTCCCTCTCTGCCTCCCTCTCTCTGCCTCCCTCTCTGCCTCCCTCTCTCTGTTTCTCTCTGCCTCCCTCTCTGTCTCCCTCTCTCTGTCTCTCTCTGCCTCCCTCTCTCTGTCTCCCTCTCTCTGTCTCTCTCTCTGCCTCCCTCTCTGCCTCCCTCTCTGCCTCCCTCTCTGTCTCCCTCTCTCTGCCTCCCTCTCTGCCTCCCTCTCTCTGTCTCTCTCTGTCTCTCTCTCTGTCTCCCTCTCTCTATCTCTCTCTCTCTCTCTCTCTCTCTCTCTCTATCTCTCTCCCTCTCTCTGTCTCTCTCTGTCTCTCTCTCTGTCTCCCTCTCTCTGTCTCTCTCTGCCTCCCTCTCTGTCTCCCTCTCTCTGCCTCCCTCTCTGTCTCCCTCTCTCTGTCTCCTCTCTCTGCCTCCCTCTCTCTGTCTCCCTCTCTCTGCCTCCCTCTCTGCCTCCCTCTCTCTGTCTCCCTCTCTCTGCCTCCCTCTCTGCCTCCCTCTCTCTGCCTCCCTCTCTGCCTCCCTCTCTGCCTCCCTCTCTGTCTCCCTCTCTCTGTCTCCCTCTCTCTGCCTCCCTCTCTCTGTCTCCCTCTCTCTGCCTCCCTCTCTGCCTCCCTCTCTCTGTCTCCCTCTCTCTGTCTCCCTCTCTCTGCCTCCCTCTCTGCCTCCCTCTCTGCCTCCTAAGGGCCCGCGTCCACTTGGCGCATATTTCTGACCGCACGCATCTGTTTTCAATGTATTCCAATGGGGAGGGAGCGCATGCGGCCGCCTCTAGGAAGTGCGCTGCCGTCGGCTTCTTTTCTCAGCTTTTTTGTGCGGACGAAAGTTGAAACTTTCTCAACTTTCAGAGCGATGCGCTGGGCTCATTTTCAGACAACCAATCACAGCCATTCATCTACCACTCTGTTTGTAACCTGACACCGGAGCTGCCTGCCTGTCTGGCTGTCTCCCACAGACCATTGAGATTCGCGACAAAACTAATAATAATAACTACACGAATACACTACTAAAAAGCTAATAAAAAGCAAAGGGCGAACTGTGGTGTCAGGCAATAACTATATATATAATTAATATACAATAAAGTTATTCAAATATGCTATAATTATGTGCAAAACCGCGGCATGGCTGTAGATTTCTTTCTGTCATCTACGATGCGCTGCATGCCAGCGCTGCCGGCGCACTCCCAGCATGTTTCACGGAGAAATATGCGCTAGGTGGACGCGGGCCCTAAGGCTGTTTCCCCGAAGCCTGTTTTTGGGATTCGAACTTCGTCAGGGTTTTTCGAACGGACGTTCGAACCTTCGTTTAAAAAAAAAATTATAATAAATTATAATATATATATATATATTTTTTATCCTCAAACTAAATCCTCAATTTGAATAAAGTGATTAACCTGATTAAATTAGTATTTTTCATTTTATTAAATCAACTTTCCAGCCCCAGACCCAGCCCAGGGAGAAGCCCCAGCCCAACTAAATCAATTAAATCAACTTTCTAATGAATGTAACTCATCAGTTTATTTTACTATAATATTAGTAGTAGATTAGTAGCCGAATCTACTCTAATCTAATCTAAGAAAAAACCCATTGGTTTAAACAGAATGGGAAAAAATTCAAATACAAAAAAATTATTAAACAAAAGATTTTTTATTTTTATTTAAATGTTTTAATTAAAAACGAAGGTTCGAACGTCCGTTCGAAAAACCCTGACGAAGTTCGAATCCCAAAAACAGGCTTCGGGGACAGCCTTACCTACCACATAGCAGTACATTCAAGTAGAACAGGTCGTTGTGGACACTCACCTTTCCACGGCTAAACGGTAGGCAAGGCATCTTGGTTGAGAAATGCAGGCTTCAATCTATGTTGTTTAGTCTATCTGTTCAGTACTGTTCCAAGATGCGCAATGAGATCTTCTGAGAGAATCAATTGACATTATAAACGTCCCTTCAAAATGGCTTAAAGAAATAATTTTTTCATCAATACGATCTAATTTTATAGCGTCTTGAATATAAGCGTTATAAGGGATTTCGGCTGGGATATTTCCTGGAAGGCGAGATACAGGCCGCTAAGCTACTAATGTTAAATCCAATGGCATTTCGGCTATACAGAAGCTACAGTTAAAACTCAAACTGCATATGATCGGTATTGATGGTCCACCATGAATCCATGAAAAGGGGGGGCGGGGGACGTCGTTTCTGATTATTGATTACCAATAACCGTGTTAGCCTCAGTAGCCACATTTGTTGACCGGGTGGATGGCTATCATAACAAGCCCTGATCAGCATGTAATTTACGTGAAAAAGATCTTACCGTGGGCCGGTTGGATCCCCCAAAGCATTTCCCAGTTATCGATCGCCATCTGGTAGATCGATATGTCCATTGGCTGATGATATATTCCTTTACTGCATAGTGAAATCCGTGTCCCAAAACGTAATCCATGTAACAGGCTATAGGCATCGCTTCAGGTTAGCAGAAAACATTGGAGTTCCAGAAAAAACAAGACAACTTCTGCCACAGGGAACACTGCATTATCGATATAGCACCCCTAAGAGGATCTGGCCGGTAATGCACTTTTCGAATTCAAAGAGTAGGGTACTTCTGCAGTGCCGCTCGGTGACATTGAGTAGGTTATTAAAATGGAATAAAAGCCAAAACAACCTTGCCACGGCCATGTCCGTGGTTGGTCCTCAACCGTTGGATTCGAAACACGGATTTATCCGTGGTCGGGCGCCATTGTGTTAAGGGGATGCAGACCAGAGAAAGACTTTCGTCTTGTTTACATCAGGGTCCCCCATTTTCAATTCATCATAACATATAATGACATACATGACATACAGATAGACAGTATTCAGTATACCTTCACACTCTATTATCTTATGCAACTCATATTCACTCCACAAACTGAAATATACATACATTGTTGAATGAACAGCCTGTTTCTTGAAGTTAGACTCTCCTCTAAATTGAACCGTTTGTCGTAGAGACTTGCGGGTTGTACCATTGTACTCAGTAGGGATATCCTCTTTCATTGGTCTATATTAGGCCACATCATTAGGCCACGCCCCTTTTTGTATCTTTTGAACTGTTTGTCATAGAGACAATACAGACCCTCTCCCGTTGGCCGGCATTGCACAGGTGTCACCCACACTTTCCCCGCGCGGAATTGTCTATTTTTTGTCTAATTGTCTTTTTTTTTTTTTACATTTTTTTATTAAAAACGAAGGTTGGAACGTCCGTTCGAAGAACCCTGACAAAGTTTGAATCCCAAAAACAGGCTTCAGGGAAACAGCCCTACCAAACATTATTATTTAACATGTTCCGTTGTGATGTCACAGTATGATGTCATAATAGACCATTCTAGAACATTTGTGATGTCACAGTATGATGTGATAATAGAACATTCTAGAACATTTGTGATGTCACAGTATGATGTCATAATAGAACATTCTAGAACATTTGTGATGTCACAGTATGATGTCATAATAGAACATTCTAGAACATTTGTGATGTCACAGTATGATGTCATAATAGAACATTCTAGAACATTTGTGATGTCACAGTATGATGTCATACTAGAACATTCTAGAACATTTGTGTACAGTATATATTCAACAATTCTCTCAGTAGACCTCATTGTGCATCATCTTGAAACTGTCTCTTTGTAGAATAAAATGGCGCAGCAAGGAGTTGATCTGAACCGGGACCAGTTCTGCTGTTCTCTCTGTCAGGATGTACTGAAGGATCCGGTAACTATTCCCTGTGGACACAGCTACTGTATGGGCTGTATTACAGACTGCTGGGATCACGATGATCAGGAGGGGATCTACACATGCCCCCAGTGCAGGGAGACTTTTACTCCGAGGCTTGTTCTGAAGAAAAACAACATGCTGGCTGAAATGATGGAACAACTAAGAAGCCAAAAAGAGCTTGGCATGAGTCAGCAGAAAATCGATGTGTGCACGTGCCTCCAGCAAGGAGTTGATCTGAACCGGGACCAGTTCTGCTGTTCTCTCTGTCTGGATGTACTGAAGGATCCGGTAACTATTCCCTGTGGACACAGCTACTGTATGGGCTGTATTACAGACTGCTGGGATCACGATGATCAGAGGGGGATCTACACATGTCCCCAGTGCAGGGAGACTTTTACTCCGAGGCCTTATTATAAAACAATAAAAAAAAGAAGAACTCTGAGGCCTGTTCTGAAGAAAAACAATATAATGGCTGAAGTGATGGAACAACTAAGACTCCAAGCTGCTCCTGGTCACTGTGATTTCTGCACTGGGAGAGAGAAGAAGCGACTCAAAGAGGCCCAACAACAGGCTGTTGATTCTCTCAATCGCTCTGCTGATAAAGCAGTGGAGGACAGTGGGAGAATCTTTACTGAGCTGATACGCTCCTTGAAGACGAGGCGCTCTGAGCTGAAGAAGGTCATCAGAGCCCAACAGAGGACCACAGTGACTCAGGCTGAAGAAGTGCAGAGTCCCAGTGGGTCTACAGACTCACCCAGCATTCCTCTCCTGTACTTTGCAGACGTGACTGAGGTCGTGTCTGAGCTGAGAGACAAACTACAGGACGTTCTGAAAGAGCAGTGGCCCAGAATCTCAACAACAGTGAATGCAGTTCATGTTTTACTGCCACCACCAGAGCCCAAGACCAGAGCTGACTTCTTACAATATTACTCTCAGATCACACTGGACCCAAACACAACACAAACATATCTGTCTTTGTCTGAGGGGAACAGAAAAGCAACATGGATGCAGCAAGAGCAGTCATATCCTGATCACCCAGAAAGATTTATTGGATTGCCTCAGGTTCTGGGTACAGAAGGTCTGACTGGACGCTGTTACTGGGAGGTGGAGTGGAGTGTAGGGGTTTGTGTAGCAGCCTCCTACAAAGACATTAGTAGAACAGGCACCGGGGAGAACTATGTGTTTGGATTCAATTCCAAATCCTGGGCTTTATTGTGCACACAAAGAGATTACTTCTTCAGACACAACGAGTACATAGCAGTACCGGGCCCCCGGTCCTCCAGAATAGGAGTGTACCTGGATCACAGGGCAGGTACTCTGTGCTTCTACAGCGTCTCTGACACCATGACCCTCCTGCACAGAGTCAACACCACATTCACTCAGCCTCTCTATCCTGGACTTGGGTTATTATATGGAATCCTTGGACACAACCCTGGGGAGGCTGAGTTCTGTGAGCTGAAGTAGAGATCAGTGACATTCACAGCTCCTCTGACCAGGGGTTGGGATTTAAATTGATCTTGAATATTCTGAGTTATGAAAGATGAGGTAATTAGGAGTTACATTCATTCACTCAGTCACTCTATTGTTGTTCTGAAGGACATACACACACACACACACACACACAAACACACACTATGTTGTTCTGAGGGACACACACACACACACACACACACATGTTTCTCTACTTTATGCCTGGGTCTCCCCTACTACAAGCGGGGTGTTATTAATGTATTGAGCACGCGGTGCCTATGGTGGGAATAGTGTTCCCCTACATTATCAGTGAGAGCACCCGGTGCCATTTATGAATAAGTGCTATCTGAATAAATCTGAAGTACAACCTGTAACTGATAACCTGCCCAGGCTTAAATACAAAGTAGATATAATTGGGAGCACTGTGTGTGTGTCTGTTTCTTCCATTTGCTAACCTAACCCCTGGGTAAATACTGTGACTGCATAATTATTTAACCCTTACCCCCATTCACAGAATAGCATTTGAAGGGTCTATACAGGTGGTCAAGGAAGGGTACTGCTTAAAGGGAAGCCAAATAATACTATTGAACTGATAGTCACCGGGTGTGGGAGGGCTGTCGGAGGTACTGGGGGAAGTGAGAGTGTGTGGGGAGCTACTGCTGACCGCCTTGGAAGGCGAGGGAGACCAGAGTACCAGTCCCCAGGTTAGTAAATCCTGGGCCCCATCCACTCCTGCTGCAAGCCCTCCAGAACGACGTTCCGGGCCAAAGACGGGGGTACTTATAGGTCCAATTCTATAGTATCCTGCTACCCAGTGGCTGTGTACTACTACTCCCACAAGCAGGGATAATCCACCCTTTTACACAGGGGAGTCAAAATCTTTATTTTCATACTCGGGGTAGGCTGGACAACAATATGCAACCATTGTATCTGTATTTGATCACCTTTGGTCATTTTGAATTACTGTGTGATTTGGGTCCGTCTCTCCTCTCTCTGTTCCAAGTTGGTAACAATGTGGGGGCCGGACCTCCATGGAGTTGATTTGTCAGATGTGTGGGGCATGGGTCAGTCGTAAATGCAACTATTTAGTTTCAGAACAGACCCATCTGCGTTATCAGAAGAGCTCAAGGAGAAAGAGAGAGAGTTGTTCTTCTGGTGGCCGACTTTGAGGGAGACAGACCTAGATAGGAGCTGGTTTAGGAAGAATGACCATTCATTGAATATTGTGCATTTTGTCTTTTGTTCTTGTATTCTCACTAAATAAACGTGGACATCTAAACCCAGAAGGACCCGAGTGGATATTTGCTTGAAACTTGCCGTTTCACCGACTGAACCTCAATATAGAACTTTGAACACAACGCAAAGGAATTGACTTGAACTCACTATTTCCATGTTGCTACATGAGATATGCTGTCGAAATCTAACATTACCATTGAAATCCAATAGTGTTCAAATGAAACGAGTTAGAGTTCATAGAAACATAAGTATACTCTAGCAGGGGTGTCAAACTCATTTTCACAGAGGGCCACATCAGCATTATGGTTGCCCTCAAAGGGCCAAAGACCGTATAAATGTTAATGTAATGTAAAATAAATGTAGCTACTCATTTACATATTGTTAAACATGTTGTTTCTGTATTTATTACTTATTCAAGTTATACATATTGCATATGCATTTGCATAGATGTAAAAATATATGTTAGCTTATGTTATTTTAACAAATAATTTTAGTTTATCAGAACCCCATATTACTCCATTAATCAATGATCAAACCATTCAAGTAAATAACAAAGAAGAAGATCATCAAATACAAGCTATGACATTAAGTTTGTTCAAAACCTTTTTGTCACAGTCAAGAGGGGCAGAACTAACAACTGAGCTGCAAAGAACACGTGGGACAGATGTAGCAGATGTTACAAAAACAAATGGCTGCACACAACCTTGCAGAGGCCATACATCCAACTAATGGAAGATAGTTTAATTAACTTTAATTAACAGATAGCAGAATGGGTACAGTACAGTACAGACCAGAGAAAGACTTTCGACTTGTTTACATCAGGGTCCACCATTTTCAATTCGTAATGAAATTGCTATTATGTGTCTGCATGAACACACAACTGTAACTGTACTAAAAAATAACAAAATAAGGGTTGTCTCAGTTCACAACTATATTGGTCAAGTTTTGGGTGGGACTTGTTTGCGTCACTACAGCTTCTTATTCAATTGAGCGAGATGCTCGGTTATGTCACACAGCCAGTTTGCATCTGACAGTTCAGACATTATTTCTTCAACCCTTTGTTACCTATTCCGCCTGGATCTTTTTTGTATTTTGGGCTCTAAAATTGTCAAAGAATGTCTGAGGAGTAAGTGCTTTTGGCTTTTTCCCTTTGTTACTTCATCAATACCTCAGTTCAACATACATGTATGTGTAAGAATGTGTAATAACTAAGGCTGTCAAAGTTAAAGCTTTATTAACGCATTAACCCACAATAATTTTAACGCCGCTATTTTTTAACCCAAGATTAATGTTAAATTTTTTTTTTATTTTATTTTTTTTTTAGATTTTTTACCAGAGCTCTTGGGGGCCACATCAAATTACGTGGCGGGCCACATTTGGCCCGCGGGCCATGAGTTTGACACCTATGCTCTACAGTATCAATAATACAAATATGTGACAGCCCACCCTGTTATAAATATACAAATAACTGCTAAGTTACCCCCGGTACAAATATAACTAACTCTACATGAGACACGCAACACTTCGATGAACATTGTTACTCAGCTGGCGGCGATGCTCCATCATTAGCATCATTAGCTCCGCGGATGCGACAGCTAATGACAGAGAGAGACGGAGAGAGAGACTCTCATACACGCAACGCAAGTAAGCGCGCACTGCGTTTCAAGAGAGAGAGACACACACACATACACGCGCGCGCGCACGCACGCACGCACGCACGCGCACGCACGCACACATGCACGCACATACACAGAGAGAGAGAGGACACACACACACACATAGAGAGGACACACACACAGACAGTGGCACTGAAAGGGTTACGCTGTGGCGTGGGGTGGCAGTGAAAGGGTTAATAAACCCTACTGTGTGGTGGTGGTTTTATTCTCTACACAGTGCTAAACCACCGTGTCTGTTAACATTTTTTGTTTCACGTCATTCCAGAGACAGACAGACAGACAGACAGACAGACAGACAGACAGACAGACAGACAGACAGACAGACAGACATACAGACAGACAGACAGACAGACAGACAGACAGACAGACAGACAGACAGACAGACAGACAGACAGACAGACAGACAGACAGACAGACAGACAGACAGACAGACAGACAGACAGACAGACAGACAGTCTAGATGGAAATAGGGGTCCACACGCACCCCCCGGAACTTTTTATGCCACCTGATTTTTCTTAATCCTTAAAGTGTCTACTTTCAGAATCTGCCAGGTGCCAAGCTGAAATAATGTCCGAAAGGCTCCATGTTTAACCCTTTATTGCACCTAACCCAAAACCGAAACATTAAAATTTGATATAGCAAGAGGCATAACCTTTGAAGTAAACAACATAGAGACAAATTAATACATTTTTCCATACAACTCTGACCCTAGGAATTCAATGGAATGGTTATTTTTGACATTTGACAACATTTTGACTGTATTTCTGGACAAAAACAGCAAAAAAATTCAAGAAATGTGTGTCTGACCAACTACTTTTTTATTTTTAAACGCATAAGAGTGAATATTTGTTGACAATAATCTTTTTTTCCAATCCTCCAAGTGTTTATTTTAAGATTATATTGGGTACCAAGCTGAAATAATGTCCCAAAGGCTAGTTCTAACCCTTTATAGCACCTAACCCAAAAATTGAAAAATGAAAATATAATGTAGAAGAAGCATAACGTTTGAAGTAGACAACTTACAGAGCGAAATTAATACATTTCCCCACACAATTTTGATCCTAGGAATTCAATGGGTGGTTATTGTTGACATTTGACAACAGTTTGACTGTATTTCTGGACAAAAACAGCAAGAAATGGCCAAAGAATGTTGTATGACCAACTACCTTTACAACACATAGGGTGAATATATGTTCACAATCAGTTTTTCTCTAATACTTTAAATGAAATGAAATTATTAAATAAAATCTTGTTGGGTTTATTTTTTACTTTTTATTGCACCAAAATCAAACATGAAGGATTATGTAAAGTGTGATATAATTACAACTTGAACAATGAATACATTTACCTTTTCATGTCACTACCAACTTTCTGACCTAAACTACTCATCATCCTCATCGTCACTGAAGAGATCTTCTAATTCAATTTCTTCCATCTCCAGCTCTTCATCCTCATGCTTGTACTCTCCATCCACTTCACCCACAGACAAGTTATTGTTGGCGTAATCGGTCACCTTGTCAAAAGCTGCGTGCTCTTCTGACTCTGCTCTCTGAGCCAGTACCTCAACAAGAGAAGGATGGAGGATGGGTCCAATTGCCCAGACCGGTTCCAACACCTCCTCTTCTCCTGTCTTCTCCCAGCCCATGCCTGGATCATGTGGTTTTGGGCTCTCGATTATTGCCTTGTCTGCTCTCTTATAGAGGGCGACTCTGTAGTTGGCTCGCTGGACATGTGGAATGAGATAGACCTTGGGGGGAGGCAGGCGTTCCAGGTCTACTTTTGACTTAGAGTCCAGGGCCCTCATTCATCAACGTGACGTAGAAAATGTTCTATTTCCATACTTAAGCACAGAATTTAGAATGTGTGCACGCACAAAAAAAACGGGATTCATCACACGTGCGTACACAGGTCCTACGCACACCTGTCATGATAAATATCACCTTGGTCCTACGCCGAGGCTCGTGCACACTTTCACGTATTTGCATACCAGAACCGCCCCGATTAACCATATACGGTAATGGAACACCCCCATGAAATGTGGAAAAGTGGACTAACCCAAGCGAACTCTGAGAGACTTCACTGAGAGCGAGATTGATCACCTAGGTCCAACCAACAATTTGAGCGTATAATCTTCGGTGCGCCGGGAGCCAAGGATGTTGACTGACCCAGTCCTGCTACAGAACCAGCACATTGACAGAAATAAATGACAAGAGATGACCCGACATTAAGCACTGTAATGACTGAAATTAAATCAATTTCAGCAGGCCAACTCTGCGCTCTACAATGCCTATTATGTGCGCTCGTCATGAGCCTGTGGTTCTGATCAGAGTCATTATGGCTTCAGTGGATAACCCTGATCTACATTGTGATGTTTTAGATACCCCAGTAATAACATTACAATTGAATTAAATACAATTAGGCCTGAATGAGACTCCGGCCACCGGCACATTATCAGCCAAAATGCGCGTTTATTGATGGAGCAAACTCTGAGAGATTGTTCACAGAGGCGCTGCCGAACCAAGATATAATATGATGTGTATAATATAATGTGTGTAGAGGCATATGATACAATCTATTTTGTTGTTGGTATTAGGTAGCCTATGAATTACATATAATAGCAGCCAGCCTACATTATGCAACAGTAACTTGCGCATATATAACACACAGCCCTGCGAAGCCTGCATACAGTAAACTAACTTGATCATTAATCTAGCTGTTGTATCGTTACGCTTATGAAAACATTAAATAATATGTATAGGTTATAGGCCGCCTATATTCTCAAATGGCTTAATGGCTATCCGAGTCCTCGATATCCTCGCGGACGGACCAGTATTTATATGATCAGCCTACCAGCATGTAATACGTTCTTTGTTAGAACTCAACTCGTTATTATTTTGCGCATAGATTGCAGAAATACGGGAACGTTTTGATTTAGGCTTTGACATTGTAAAACTAAATAAGTGAAATTCTGTAATATCACCCACACGATATATGCTCTGTGTCCAGAGCATGTATGCTTTTCATTCATAAGACACATTTATTGCAAGGGTTTTGTATACACATACACTCAACAAATAACCTCTGTCTGTTCTCGTTGCAATGCGTTTTTATATCGTGGGTGTTCATATGACTTGTATTCTGCTTACAGCTTCGGGGTTCCACTTATTATGTTTAACAATGGCAAAGCCTTTTGAATATAATCAAAACGTTCCCGTATTTCTGCAATATATGCGCAAAATAATAACGAGTTGAGTTACGCAGAGCACAGTCAGTGCTTATTTCCGCGTTGTGAAAATATTCTACCACCGGCGCCACCTACGCATGGTCCGATCTGTGCTTAAATATACGCACAAAGTCAAGCACAAGTTCAAATTGATAAATCCCACACTTTGCTTAGAAATGATTGTACGCACGGATTACGCACATATCTGTGCGTACGTCACGTTGATGAATGAGGGCCCAGGACTTTGTCAGCAGCGACCATCTTTCTCATCATTTTCACCCGTACTGTGTCAACTGATGTCATCCGTGCTTGGCCATACATAATGCATGTGAAGCTCTCCATCTCCTCTTGAAGCTCATCAGTGGCCATCCAGTCTGCACCAAGCTGCCTGAAAGCTTTGTGGAGTTTAGGAGTCTTCTCCAGCGTCTTGCCCTGGCTGCTCAACCATCTGCTGAGGAGGTGGCTGTTGTACTGCAACATTGAGGCATCATATGACACTTGGTTCTCAGCAGGAGGGGTAAAGTTGGCATTCTTGGGGAATTTGGGGCCAACTCTTTTGAATGCCATGGCCAAGGCTTTTGATGAGATGTCCACCAACCTGACCCCGCAAATCATCACTGGCGAGGGAAACACTGTTTTTCACAGCGAGTGGGACAACCTGAACAGAATCACCACCAACGTTCATGGTTCAAATGTGGTAAACAGCGCTGGGGGAATCATGATTCAAGAAGTGAAGGAGAGCCATGTGAGCACCAAGAAAAGGACCCTTCCTCTCTATGACAAGTCATCCAAGATGAGAAGCCTTAAGATCACGCCTCCCGAGACGCTGCCAGAGCTGGCATTCAAAAGAGTTGGCCCCAAATTCCCCAAGAATGCCAACTTTACCCCTCCTGCTGAGAACCAAGTGTCATATGATGCCTCAAGTTCCATACTGAAGTCATATGTCTTTGAGTGTCCTAGTCGTGAAAGGATGGTTGTGAGCTGTAAAGATAAACAAATGTTTTTTTTTATCAATATCAAATACCTGTATGAAGCATAGTTGAGCAATGACAATGTTGTCACGATCGGGGCTCGGGCCTTCCTCTGCCGTTATCCTGACGCGCCCATACATGGGCTTCCTGCTGGAGCGTTCCCGCGCTGCCAGATGAGGATCAATCAGCGCGGCTGGGAGGGATTCCCTCATCAGCAGATCCCTATATCACCTGGCAGATCCTGTCATCCGGCGTCGCAGTGTTAAACTGCCTCCCTAGGTACGATGACTCTACCTGAAGACTGCTAGACCTGCTCTGTGATTATTCCTCTCCTAATCTTGTCTCTCTTGTGCCCAGGACTCCCGCTCCAGCGCCCTTCCTGCCGGGACGTCTCGTGCCGCACAAGGAGTGACCCTGCTCTCAGTCTCTCTCGACACAAGACCTGTGTCCTCTGCCTCCAGCTGCACTGGGAGTGACCCTGTTCCCGTTCTCTCTCTCGACACAAGACCGGTGTCCTCTGCCTCCAGCTGCACTGGGAGTGACCCTGTTCCTGTTCTCTCTCTCTCTCGACACAAGACCGGTGTCCTCTGCCTCCGGCTGCCCTGGGAGTGACCCTGTTCCCGTTCTCTCTCTCGACACAAGACCGGTGTCCTCTGCCTCCAGCTGCACTGGGAGTGACCCTGTTCCTGTTCTCTCTCTCTCTCGACACAAGACCGGTGTCCTCTGCCTCCGGCTGCACTGGGAGTGACCCTGTTCCCGTTCTCTCTCTCGACACAAGACCGGTGTCCTCTGCCTCCAGCTGCACTGGGAGTGACCCTGTTCCCGTTCTCTCTCTCGACACAAGACCGGTGTCCTCTGCCTCCAGCTGCACTGGGAGTGACCCTGTTCCTGTTCTCTCTCTCTCTCGACACAAGACCGGTGTCCTCTGCCTCCAGCTGCACTGGGAGTGACCCTGTCCCCGTTCTCTCTCTCTCGACACAAGACCGGTGTCCTCTGCCTCCAGCTGCACTGGGAGTGACCCTGTTCCCATTCTCTCTCCCGACACAAGACCGGTGTCCTCTGCCTCCAGCTGCACTGGGAGTGACCCTGTTCCTGTTCTCTCTCTCTCCCGACACAAGACCGGTGTCCTCTGCCTCCGGCTGCACTGGGAGTGACCCTGTTCCTGTTCTCTCTCCCGACACAAGACCTGTGTCCTCTGCCTCCAGCTGCACTGGGAGTGACCCTGTTCCCATTCTCTCTCCCGACACAAGACCGGTGTCCTCTGCCTCCAGCTGCACTGGGAGTGACCCTGTTCCTGTTCTCTCTCTCGACACAAGACCGGTGTCCTCTGCCTCCAGCTGCACTGGGAGTGACCCTGTTCCTGTTCTCTCTCCCGACACAAGACCTGTGTCCTCTGCCTCCCGCTGCACTGGGAGTGACCCTGTTCCCGTTCTCTCTCTCGACACAAGACCGGTGTCCTCTGCCTCCAGCTGCACTGGGAGTGACCCTGTTCCCGTTCTCTCTCTCGACACAAGACCGGTGTCCTCTGCCTCCAGCTGCACTGGGAGTGACCCTGTTCCTGTTCTCTCTCCCGACACAAGACCGGTGTCCTCTGCCTCCAGCTGCACTGGGAGTGACCCTGTTCCTGTTCTCTCTCCCGACACAAGACCGGTGTCCTCTGCCTACAGCTGCACTGGGAGTGACCCTGTTCCCGTTCTCTCTCTCGACACAAGACCGGTGTCCTCTGCCTCCAGCTGCACTGGGAGTGACCCTGTTCCCGTTCTCTCTCTCGACACAAGACCGGTGTCCTCTGCCTCCAGCTGCCCTGGGAGTGACCCTGTTCCCGTTCTCTCTCTCGACACAAGACCGGTGTCCTCTGCCTCCAGCTGCCCTGGGAGTGACCCTGTTCCCGTTCTCTCTCTCGACACAAGACCGGTGTCCTCTGCCTCCAGCTGCACTGGGAGTGACCCTGTTCCCGTTCTCTCTCTCGACACAAGACCGGTGTCCTCTGCCTCCAGCTGCACTGGGAGTGACCCTGTTCCTGTTCTCTCTCTCGACACAAGACCTGTGTCCTCTGCCTCCGGCTGCACTGGGAGTGACCCTGTTCCTGTTCTCTCTCCCGACACAAGACCGGTGTCCTCTGCCTCCAGCTGCACTGGGAGTGACCCTGTTCCTGTTTTCTCTCTCTCCCAACACAAGACCGGTGTCCTCTGCCTCCAGCTGCCCTGGGAGTGACCCTGTTCCCATTCTCTCTCTCCCGACACAAGACCGGTGTCCTCTGCCTCCAGCTGCACTGGGAGTGACCCTGTTCCCGTTCTCTCTCTCTCTCGACACAAGACCGGTGTCCTCTGCCTCCAGCTGCACTGGGAGTGACCCTGTTCCTGTTCTCTCTCTCGACACAAGACCGGTGTCCTCTGCCTCCAGCTGCACTGGGAGTGACCCTGTTCCTGTTCTCTCTCTCGACACAAGACCGGTGTCCTCTGCCTCCAGCTGCACTGGGAGTGACCCTGTCCCCGTTCTCCCCCAAGAACAATTCTAACCCATGTCTGTTGCACATTCCTGACGTTACTCTGTCTGTTTGGGGAAGATACAATTAAAGAAACCTAAACCACTCCATTCTCTCTCCTCCTGTGTTGCTATTGGGCTCCGCAAGAGCCCCTATCCTCACAAATGTAGGACCTCATAAGCAATAAGTTAGCTGATCACTCACCTGTTTGCTTCGATAGAGGTGCCGAAGTGTGGCACACAGGAGGATGTGCTTTGGGAGTTTCCACTTGCTGTTAGTTGCTGCTCGACACACATCTTGTGTAATCGAATAGACCAGCCTCTGCGTCTTCTCACACTTTTCTTCATCAAGTGTCCCAGTCACCACTGAGCTCAGAAATGGTACAAGATGCTCTGGGAGCAGTTCATCCATTTTCACAGCATCCAGCTCGTGTGCAGTTGGGGGCCATGGTAGCTCCTTTGACTCTTTGAATGCCTTTTTAATGTGAGAATTGAGGGTGAGTGCTGCTTCCAAGTTTGTACACACATTTAACTGCTTCATCTACAGTAATGCTTGAGCTGTATATAAGGTTAAACTCAAGACAACCATGGTGTGATACCTTTGAGAATGTGAGTTTACGAGATATGTCTTTGTCTCCTTGTAAACGTCTTGCCAATTTCTCACTGCGGTATTCAGGATTAGGAAAACCCACCGCATGTATATATTCCCTCCCCGCCGTATGTATATTTCCCTCCCACCCACCCACCCCCTCCTAATGTACAGTCCCCTCCCCATCATATGTATATACTCTGTCAGGATCTAGGGGTAACAGTACTGTATATTTGAATACCGCTTATGTCACAAATGTATCAGTACTAAATACCTATATGTCCCTATGCCATAAATATCATGTATGTTGTGTATGTCATAAATGTCTATATGAATTGAAAATGGGGGACCCTGATGGAAACAAGACAAAAGTCTTTCTCAGGTCTGCATCCCCTTAACAATTGTATGTATTGAGCCGTACTGTATTGTACCCATTCTGCAATCTGCTAAATAAAGTTTTCATTCATTCATTCATTCATTCATTCATTCATTCATTCATTCATTCATTCATTCATTCATTCATTCATTCATTCATTCATTCATTCATTCATTCTCATTCATTCATTCATTCATTCATTCATTCATTCATTCATTCATTCATTCATTCATCACCTTCCAGTGTCTTCCTGTACAAGTTGCACATGGATCTTAGCTGGACGACTTCTTTGTGTTCAACCACATTCCTAAGAATGTAATCCTTTACTACACAATAGGACTTGTCATGTGCTGCCATTTTCCGGGCCTGCGGGCTGTCAATGTTGTCTGCTGCCTTTTTTCCTCTCTTCCTTCCATGCTCATGGTTTTGGTACTCATTTTTGAAGTTATTTCTGCATATTGGATGATACTGAGCTTCCATAGCAAAGAGGTCCTTGCCCTGCACCTTGCGATAAAGATCCTCTTTCTTCAATTCCTGTGCCCTAGGTTGGATAACTTTCCAGGCTGGTTCTTTGTGTTTCCAACTCTGAAACTTTTTTAGCTCTTCAGTCTTCCCCGTGAACTTGGTTGTTGTTTTGTCACAGAAGATACACTGATTTGGGAACAAGAAGGAACACAGAGCCCCTTCAGTTTGACTTGAGAGACATTTGAGATGGCGTAGGGAGTCCTTTATCGATGACGATGATTCACCAGATGTAGAAGCCTTTGACACTTGTAAACGATCCAATTTCCCTGTGAAGGTTTTGTAGCAGTTTTGATGATAGCCAGTTTTATCCAAAGGCAAGCCTTCTAACGTCAATGGTATTTGGTCACAAATATCCTTCATGCGGAATGGTGAGGTGGCTGTTTTGCAGAGTCTCATATCACGAACACTGTGTAGATACGATAGCTTCTCGCTTGCCCCCCCCCCCCTTGCATTTGCAGAGCGTGATAAAATTACCATACTCAGAAGTTGAGACATGTTATCGATCTAATCCTCTTTGGAGGCACTTCAGCTGTGTTACAATGTTTCCTTTTTCCCATTGTCAGTAGTTTATGAAGTAATCAGCCTGAATAAAGAAATTAGAAACATTAGATAGCTACCATAGGAGGACCAAATGATGAAGTATACAATGTTTCTTTTTTCCTATGGTTAGTATGAGTAATCAAACTGAAAATAAAGACAAACATTATCTAGCTACTAACTTAGCTAGCTACCAACACTATAGTCAAGAATACAATGTTTTTTCCTTTTCCTTATTGTTAGTAGTGAGTAATCAGCATGAAAATGCTGAAAAACATTAGCTAGCTATCAACTCAGCTAGCTACCAACTTAGCTAGCTACCAATTTAGCTAGCTACCAACACTACTTAGTCAAGATTACAGATGTGATTTCTGTAGACCTTTTGTTGAAGAATTACTTGTATATGACTATTAGGTATATCTTAATAATAGTTCATAATAATTATTAATAATACTTACTAAGAAAATCATTGAGATTGTTCCCAAAGAAAGCAGTGGGAGACTGCCATCTGCAGGTAGCCAGGTACCAGGTAACCAACGGCAACCAACTGCCGAGCCCCGGTCACCAACATCATCAGCTTGGTACCCAATATTATCCAAAAATAAACACTTCTAAAGTATTAGAAAAAAACTGATTGTGAACGAATATTCACTATGCGCTTTAAAAAATTTAAAGGTAGTTGGTCATACACACATGTTTGGTCATTTCTTGCTGTTTTTGTCCAGAAATACAGTCAAAATGTTGTCAAATGTCAACAATAACCACCCCTTGAATTCCTAGGATCAAAATTGTGTGGGAAAATGTATTAATTTCGCTCTGTAAGTTGTCTACTTTTTCATTTAAAAAAAATTGGGTTAGGTGCTATAAATGGTTAAAACTAGCCGTTGAGACATTATTTCAGCTTGGTACCCAATATAATCTCAAAATAAACACTTGGAGGATTGAAAAAAAAAAAATTGTCAACAAATATTCACAATAAGACACAAATGTTTTGCATTTTTTTGCAGTTTTTGTCCAGAAATAGTCAAAATGTTGTCAAATGTGCCTGAGAAGAAAACGACTCTCCTCTTGAACCTGGAGACCCGTGGTCTCACAGCAGCAGCCTGTGATGACAGCCCGCTTGGCCGCTTGTTTATGAATGAATGAATGAATGAAAACTTTATTTAACAGATTGCAGAATGGGTACAATACAGTACGGCTCAATACACACAATCGTTAAGGGGATGCAGACCAGAGAAAGACTTTCGTCTTGTTTACATCAGGGTCCCCCATTTCCAATTCATCATAACATATAATGACATACATGACATACAGATAGACAGTATTCAGTATACCTTCACACTCTATTATCTTATGCAACTCATATTCACTCCACAAACTGAAATATACATACATTGTTGAATGAACAGCCTGTTTCTTGAAGTTAGACTCTCCTCTAAATTGAACCGTTTGTCGTAGAGACTTGCGGGTTGTACCATTGTACTCAGTAGGGATATCCTCTTTCATTGGTCTATATTGACCATGTCCTTAGGCCACGCCCCCTTTTTGTATCTTTTGAACCGTTTGTCATAGAGACAATACAGACCCTCTCCCGTTGGCCGGCATTGCACAGGCGTCACCCACACTTTCCCCGCGCGGAATTGTCTATTTTTTGTCTAATTGTCTATTTTTTTAATTTACATTTTTTTATTAAAAACGAAGGTTGGAACGTCCGTTCGAAGAACCCTGACGAAGTTTGAATCCCAAAAACAGGCTTCAGGGAAACAGCCTTACCAAACATTATTATTTAACATGTTCCGTTGTGATGTCACAGTATGATGTCATAATAGAACATTCTAGAACATTTCTGATGTCACAGTATGATGTCATAATAGGACATTCTAGAACATTTGTGATGCCACAGTATGATGTCGTAATAGAACAATCTAGAACATTTGTGATGTCACAGTATGATGTCATAATAGAACATTCTAGAACATTTGTTGTCACAGTATGATGTCATAATAGAACAATCTAGAACATTTGTGATGTCACAGTATGATGTCATAATAGAACATTCTAGAACATTTGTGTACAGTATATATTCAACAATTCTCTCAGTAGGCCTCATTGTGCATCATCTTGAAACGTTCTCTTTGTAGAATAAAATGGCGCAGCAAGGAGTTGATCTGTACCGGGACCAGTTCTGCTGTTCTCTCTGTCAGGATGTACTGAAGGATCCGGTAACTATTCCCTGTGGACACAGCTACTGTATGGGCTGTATTACAGACTGCTGGGATCACGATGATCAGGAGGGGATCTACACATGTCCCCAGTGCAGGGAGACTTTTACTCCGAGGCTTGTTCTGAAGAAAAACAACATGCTGGCTGAAATGATGGAACAACTAAGAAGACAAAAAGAGCTTGGCATGAGTCAGCAGAAAATCGATGTGTGCACGTGCCTGCAGCAAGGAGTTGATCTGTACCGGGACCAGTTCTGCTGTGCTATCTGTCAGGATGTACTGAAGGATCCGGTAACTATTCCCTGTGGACACAGCTACTGTATGGGCTGTATTACAGACTGCTGGGATCACGATGATCAGAGGGGGATCTACACATGTCCCCAGTGCAGGGAGACTTTTACTCCGAGGCCTTATTATACAACAATAAAAAAAAGAAGAACTCTGAGGCCTGTTCTGAAGAAAAACACTATAATGGCTGAAGTGATGGAACAACTAGGACTCCAAGCTGCTCCTGGTCACTGTGATTTCTGCACTGGGAGAGAGAAGAAGCGACTCAAAGAGGCCCAACAACAGGCTGTTGATTTTCTCAATCGCTCTGCTGATAAAGCAGTGGAGGACAGTGGGAGAATGTTTACTGAGCTGATACGCTCCTTGAAGACGAGGCGCTCTGAGCTGAAGAAGGTCATCAGAGCCCAACAGAGGACCACAGTGACTCAGGCTGAAGAAGTGCAGAGTCCCAGTGGGTCTACAGACTCACCCAGCATCAGTGTCCTTCCTCTCCTGTACTTTGCAGACGTGACTGAGGTCGTGTCTGAGCTGAGAGACAAACTACAGGACGTTCTGAAAGAGCAGTGGCCCAGAATCTCAACACCAGTGAATGCAGTTCATGTTTTACTGCCACCACCAGAGCCCAAGACCAGAGCTGACTTCTTACAATATTACTCTCAGATCACACTGGACCCAAACACAACACACACATATCTGTCTTTGTCTGAGGGGAACAGAAAAGCAACACTGATGCAGCAAGAGCAGTCATATCCTGATCACCCAGACAGATTGATTGGATTGCCTCAGGTTCTGGGTACAGAAGGTCTGACTGGACGCTGTTACTGGGAGGTGGAGTGGAGTGGTGGAGGGGTTTGTGTAGCAGCCTCCTACAAAGACATTAGTGAGGACTATGGATTTCCATTAAATTCCAAATCCTGGGCTTTATTGTGCAGACAAAGAGATTACAGCTTCCTCCACAATAACGAGGGCATAAGAGTACCGGGCCCCTGGTCCTCCAGAATAGGAGTGTACCTGGATCACAGGGCAGGTACTCTGTGCTTCTACAGCGTCTCTGACACCATGACCCTCCTGCACAGAGTCAACACCACATTCATTTCGTCTCTCTATCCTGGACTTAGGGTATATGACTCTGGGGAGGCTGAGTTCTGTGAGAGATCAGGGACATTCACAGCTCCTCTGACCAGGGGTTGGGATTTAAATTGATCTTGAATATTCTGAGTTATGAAAGATGAGGTAATTAGGAGTTACATTCAATCACTCAGTCACTCTATTGTTGTTCTGAAGGACACACAAACACACACTATGTTGGTCTGAGGGACACACACACACACTATGTTGGTCTGAGACACACACACACACACACTATGTTGTTCTGAGGGACACACACACACACACACACACACACTATGTTTAGCTTTTTTTCTAGTTTCTAGCCAACCGGGGTAAAGTTTGTTTGATTGGTTATTTGCATATTCACATAATTGATTCCTATCTTCAATACCTCTGTCCCTTTGCATGCAGGGGAGTCAAAATCTTTATTTTCATACTCAGGGTAGGCTGGACAACAATATGCAACCATTGTATCTGTATTTGATCACCTTTGGTCATTTTGAATTACTGTGTGATTTGGGTCCGTCTCTCCTCTCTCTGTTCCAAGTTGGTAACAATGTGGGGCCGGACCTCCATGGAGTTGATTTGTCAGATGTGTGGGGCATGGGTCAGTTGTAAATGCAACTATTTAGTTTCAGAACAGACCCATCTGCGTTATCAAAAGAGCTCAAGGAGAGAGAGAGAGAGAGAGAGAGAGAGTTGTTCTTCTGGTGGCCGACTTTGAGGGAGACAGACCTAGATAGGAGCTGGTTTAGGAAGAATGACCATTCATTGAATATTGTGCATTTTGTCTTTTGTTCTTGTATTCTCACTAAATAAAGTGGACATCTAAACCCAGAAGGACCCGTGTGGATATTTGCTTGAAACTTGCCGTTTCACTGACTGAACCTCAATATAGAACTTTGAACACAACGCAAAGGAATTGACTTGAACTCACTATTTCCATGTGCTACACGAGATATGCTGTCGAAATCTAACATTACCATTGAAATCCAATAGTGTTCAAATGAAACGAGTTAGAGTTCATAGAAACATAAGTATACTCTACAGTATCAATAATACAAATATGTGTGTATGTACAGCCCACCCTGTTATAAATATACAAATAACTGCTAAGTTACCCCCGGTACAAATATAACTAACTCTATGTTATGTCTACTCCCGGTACAATATATATACTGTAACTATAATTATAAATATAAGTCTATCCTGTGCAATATATACAGTACTCCATACTAACTCTACCTTGATGGAAAATAAGATATCTGGAACTTTCTGAACCTATTGTAACTCGTAATATCTACACAGAGTAAATCTGCATGTTGATATGATGCCCCTCTAGCTCATGGAATGAACTCCAACGGTCCTTAAAGCTTCTTCTCCCCTCTGTTGCACAGTTTAAAACCTTCATCTCCAACCTTTGTCAATGAAGTTCTACGTGTTTCAATCGATTTGTTATCCTTACTTTTGCCTCGTGTTGTTGTCTTATTGTTATGATTTTAAATGCTGTGTGATTCTATATGTTTTTTTTGGCTCATTGTACCGAGGACTGCTTTAGCTGAGGTGACCCAGCCAGTTCATTCCCTGCATCTGATAAAGATGATTAAGCCAAACCCCGCCCTTCATAACAAACTCTCACAATAGGTGTGTGTGTACTGGATACAAAATTATTAAAAAGACATCAATATGGTATGTGATAGTCACTAATAATCTTAAAAAAAATTAAAGTTTCAGGCATTAATTCAGGCATTTCAAAAAGGCATTAAATAATAATAATAATAATAATAATAATAATAATAATAATAATAATAATAATAATAATAATAATAATAATAATAATAATAATAATAATAATAATAATAATAATAATAATAATAATAACAATAATAATAATAATAATAATAATAATAATAATAATAATAATAATAATAATAATAATAATAATAATAATAATAATAATAATAATAATAATAATAATAATAATAAACGTTATTTATATAGCACCTTTCATACAGAAACTGCAGCTCTAAGTGCTTCACAACAGAAAAAAGACATAAATGCATAAAATGAGCACATAAAGTGCAGACATATAAAATCACAGTTTTTCACATTAGGATCTAACATCCCAACAGGCCACCTTGTTTATGGTTTGATTCAGTTTTAAATAGACAATAATAAAAAGAGTAAGATAAAATAGACGGAGTAAAATAGTAGTGCAGTGCAATAAAATAGTAGAATAGAATAGATAAAATCATTTTTTTTACACAATAGTTCTGGATTACTGTTCAACAGTTCAAAGTCGTCTTTACCTTCTCTGTTTGGTATCCACAGTTTAAAACTTGACAGTCTTCCCTCCTGTTTTATACCCACTTTGACCCTTCAAACCTCCCACCCAGGGCAAACCTCCCTAAATGTATGAATAGTAGTAATTGTATCTTTCTTGACAGGATCTAGCAATATATTTAAAAGGCTGCATATTTAAAGATCTAAAGCATGTTTAAATTCAAGTAAAATATTTCAAACCACTAATACATCAGAAGTAAGGTATAATGTTACATAAATGCCTTAAAAGCACACATTTTAAACTTTTTCTTTAAGTTTTAAAGAGTTATTTGGTAACGTGATGGTAATGACAATGTTCTCTGACATTCTAGGAAAAGTGTTAAATATATTAAATTCCATAAAGTGATGTTTACAACAATGTTCATATTATGATTCCTGACAAAATGACTATAAAGCTTAATTGATCATTTAAGGTTTTATGCAATTTTATTTTTGATAAATTCATTTTCCCAAAAGTGCCCAAAATCAACTAAACGCCCATATACAGCATTTGTACATGCTATCATACAGATCTGAGGGTTATATGCAGGTGTATAAGTAAGTATATAGAGGGGTTATATGCAGGTATATTCAGACAAATATGGATATATATATATATATGCAGTAAATACAAGAATATAAACGTAAATATAAATATGGGTATATACAGCCCTGTTCCCTTCGCTGCATGGTATGCCAGATTGCCAGGTCAATGACCTTGAAGTGGATTCTGTAGTGATGGGGAGCCAGTGCAGGTCCCTAAGAAGCGGGACCTGCGTTCTGAACGAGTTGAAGTGGCTTGGTGGCGGTAGTCGGTAGACCAGCAAGCAGTGCGTTGCAGTAGTTGAGGCGAGACATCATGACTACTGTTGATTGCAGGAGGAGTTGAGTGGCTTCTTTTGTCAGGAATAGGTCGATCCTTCTGATGAATCTGCAGGATCTGGTTGTTGGCGGCGATGTGAGCAGAAAAGTTCAGCCGGTCATCAAGGACAACACCTATAGGTTCTTGGCGGTCGGGGACAAGGCCACGGCTACATTCTCCACTGTGATTATGGATTATGGATTATGGATGATGGAGACTGGTTGAACTTGATCCTGTTTGCTGATGCATGGGTGACCAGATTCCAGAGTTTCTAACTTCTGGTTTGTTCTACCTGTGTCGCTCTCTAGCAGCTTTCTGAGTGGAGCGCTGGTCTCAGACAAGTCCAGCCCTTCTGCACTGAGCACACGACCTTTGACCTATGCACTTGATCTCTGTCGGTCTGATCTTGCACTTGTTTTTGTCGAGCTTTAGATTGTGTTCTCTCACTCTCTGTAAATGGTAAATGGCTGCATTTATATAGCGCTTTTATCCAAAGCGCTTTACAATTTGTTCCTCACGTTTTACCCATTCACTCACTCACACATTCACACACCGATGGCGGCGGGGGGCCATGCAAAGGTGCCAACCTACTTATCGGGAGCAATTAGGGGTTAAGTCTCTTGCTCAAGGACACTTCGACACCCGGGAGGAGCGGGAATCGAACCGGGAACCTCCAGATTACCAGACGACTTCTCCACCTCCTGAGCCACTGTCGCCTCTGTAGGAGCTGAATCAGTCTTTTGTTGCCCGCTCCTCAACTGTATCGCCCCAGACAAGCAAATAACCAATTGTGTTCACAACGCCATCCAGACCGCCAATCATCTGAGCTATGGATCTCTGAAATAAGTCTGATGCTGATGATATGCCAAAGGGTGAGAACCGATACCTCCCTGTGGGGGCGTATTGAACGTGCAGAGCTTAGGACTGTCATCATCGCCGCCGGAATTCTTGATTTGCATTTATTACTGAGAAGTATTTGGCATTTTGCATGCGTGCAACAATCTCTTCAACAGTGAGCAGTGAAGCTCCCGTTTGATCACTTCATTGGGATCTTTTGGATCCTGCATATTGTGATTTTCTTGTGTGTGTGACAACGTTAACCAGACTATTGACGCATAGGTTCTGTTTACTTGGTTATGACTCCCGTTTCTCCCATCCTGTGTAAGTCCTGTGTTACTCTATCCCTGAGAGCTTCTGGAATATTCCTTGGGGCACGACCGGCGTCACCGTGAATTAATGAATGAATGAAAACTTTATTTAACAGATTGCAGAATGGGTACAATACAGTACGGCTCAATACACACAATTGTTAAGGGGATGCAGACCAGAGAAATACTTTTGTCTTGTTTCCATCAGGGTCCCCCTGTTTCCATCAGGGTCCCCCTGTGTTGTCTGACTTATAGGTGTTGGCCTGGCAGGCGTCCTCCTGATCCAGAGAAAGGGTCATTGATTGATTGATTGAAAACTTTATTAACAGATTGCAGAATGGGTACAATACAGTACAGCTCAATACACACAATTGTTAAGGGGATGCAGACCAGAGAAAGACTTTCGTCTTGTTTAAATCAGGGTCCCCCATTTTCAATTCATCAGGACATATATGACATACATGACATACAGATAGACAGTACTGCTACATCTATACATTTATGAGATACCAGATTTGCAAATACATACTACTCATTCAGAATGTATTTTTCTTTTCCTACATCATAGAGTCTCTTTGCCAAATTGTTGACACGTGACTCGTCCCAGTGTGGGTGGAGCAGCCTGGTATTATTTCAAACTCCATGATGTGTTTTTTCCTTCACAGGTTATTTTTCTCCTGCCCGGTGGCGCCATCTTGTGGCCAGGATATGTGACGTCGCACCCTGCGCCTGTGTCGAGCTTCACTGTCACTTTTCTCCTGTTTATCTTCATGTCTTGAATCCACTTCTCTTCTTCATGATCTTCTTTCTCTGCTGTGTTGACAGACTTTAAACATTTTGTTCAACTGCATGCATGTTCCTTGTTTGGTTACGCTGGTTCTGTTAATTGCAAATTTTTGCAAAATGGTTTTCCTTTTTACATTATTTGCATGTGTAGAAGGGTGGATTATCCCTGCTTATGGGAGTAGTTATACACAGCCACCTGGTAGCAGGATACAGTAGAGTTTGATCTATCTGCACCCCCGTCTTTGTCCCGGAACGTCGTTCTGGAGGGCGGGCAGCAGGAGCGGATGGGGCCCAGGGTTTACTAACCTGGGGGGTGGTACTCTGGTCTTCCTCGCCTTCCAAGGCGGTCAGCAGTAGCTCCCCACACACTCTCACTTCCCCCAGTACCTCCGTTAGCCCTCCCACACCCGGTGACTGTCAGTTCAATAGTTATATTGGGCTTCCCTTTAAGCAGTACCCTTCCTTGACCACCTGTATAGACCCTCAATGAATATGCTGCGAATGGGGTGGAAGGGTTAAATAAATATACCACAGTCAGGGCCGCCTGGGAGAAATGCGAGGCCCTGTGCGAGATTTAACGCGAGCCCCCCCCCCCCCCCCCCCCCCAAAAGGTTTAAAAAAAAATTATATATATATATATATATATATTTTTTTTTCTTTTCATACAGTCAACATATTCTTAAATAATAGCGCTGCCCGAGGCGGGGCATGATACAGTCAACATATAGCAAAAGAGAGAGCGAGAGAGAGCTCCCGTTCTACAGTCAATATACAGTGTACAGAGAGAGAGAGAGACACATTGGAAAGAAATTGAATGCTATTTGGCCCTAAACAGAGAGTACACAGTGGCAGAATACCTGAGCACTGTGACTGAAGATCCTTGACTATACAGACTCAGCGAGCACAGCCTAGCCATCGAGAAAGACCGCCATAGGCAGACTGTGTGTGTTAGAAAGAGAGAGAGAGAGAGAGAACATGTGTGTTTGTCATGTGTGTGTGTGTGTTAGAGAGAGAGCATGTATGAGAGATCCAAAAGGACAAAGATCAACACTTAAATCCAAGAGAGAGAGAGAGAGAGAGAGAGAGAGAGAGAGAGAGAGAGAGAGAGAGAGAGAGAGAGAGAGAGAGAGAGAGAGAGAGAGAGAGAGACACATTGGAAAGAAATTGAAATGCTATTTGGCCCTAAACAGAGAGTACACAGTGGCAGAATACCTGAGCACTGTGACTGAAGATCCTTGAGCACAACCTAGCCATCGAGAAAGGCCGCCATAGGCAGACTGTGTGTGTTAGAAAGAGAGAGAGAGAGAGAGAGAGCATGTGTGTTAGAGAGAGAGCATGTATGAGAGAGAGAGAGAGAGCATGTGTGTGTGTGTTAGAGAGAGCATGTATGAGAGATCCAAAAGGACAAAGATCAACACTTAAATCCAAAGAGAAGAGGGTCTATACCAGAGAAACCAAAGCAGCAAGGAGCCAATGGCCGACATCAGCTAAATAGGCTAGCCAGGTACTGTGACACCAGGCCACACACAGCTTTGGCCAACGGCCCAACGCTACCCAAGCTACACAAACGACCAAGACATTCACACACAGCACATGTCGTATCTCCAAATGTTGTGAAGTAGCATATGTTTTGCCTGGAAAAAAACATTGTTATTAACAAAACATTCGGGAGGGGAAGGAAGGAAGAGTGGGGTAATGTCATGACATTTTCATTAATCTTACCTGCACAAAAGGAACGCAGGGCGAAAGGCCGCAACACAGGTCTCCACGTTGACGAAAGGCCTCTCGCTGTCGGGACAAATAAGCTATGGCCAGAGCCTTGTCATGGTGCAGGCCCGACTACATCTTCTGTCAAAGATGATGTCGTAGTCAGAGTGCCAAAACCCCCTGCTATTCTCACGGCTAATGTCAATGGTCGTAGCACAAGCTAACAGCTAACTCAAGGCTAACTGATAGCATCAAACGAACGTTCCCAGCCGAGCGCAGCCGGCAGTTAACGTCGAAGCTAAACAGCTAACTGGCTAACAGTTAGCTCAACCAGGCTATCGTTAACCATTAGCTAACGCAGAAGCAAGCTATGCGGCTACATACAGCCAGGTGCTGACACCAGGCACACACCGTTAGCTACTAGTAGTACTACAATAGCTAGTCGGCCAGTTTAGCTCCAGAGAGAGAGAGAGAGAGAGAGAGAGAGAGAGAGAGCGATGTCCACGGCGGGAATAGAATAGAGTTAATAGAATAGGTTAAAAACTCACCAAACGTCCAAGAGGATGGAGACAACCGCGTGGAGTTGACGAAGTTCATCTGCCAAACGACCATCCTCTTCATCTTGGCTGCATGTCTCTAGGTTAGCTAACGCTAGATAGCCTTTAGCTAAGCTAGCTACTAGCCGACATCATCATCATGGCTATATCCCGACTGCATCATGACAAGGCTCCGGCCATTTGTCCCGCCTTTCGTCAACGTTCCTTGGTGACCGACCGACTGATAATGACCGACCTCTTTCTTCGTCTTGGCTGGCATAACTAAGCATAATAGTCAAACGCAGCTGACTCACGCCGGCGTAGTGTACTACACATGATGTAAGTAAAACCACTCCCTTCGTTGAAACCAATAGTGTGTCTGCTGCAGAACCCCAGAGGCTGAGCTCCAATAGTGAGTATATCTGCAGACCCAGGAACAAGTCAGACACATTCTACAAACGTGTCTAATGTGAAATATATAAGCATATAAGCAAAACTAGATTTTAGGTCTGTGATGAAAAAGGGCCTCGCGGGAAGGGGGGCCTCGCAAAAAAAAAAAAAAAAAAAAATAATAATAATAAATAAAAAATATATATATTTTTTTTTATTTTTTTTTTTGCGAGGCCCCCCTTCCCGCGAGGCCCTGTGCGACTGCACTGCTCGCACACCCCCTGAGGCGGCCCTGACCACAGTCACAAATATTTACCCGTCAACAAGGTTAGCATATGATCAGAAATAGACACTCACACCGTGCTCCCATTTACTTCTACTTTATATAAGCCTGGTCAATTATCAGAACAAGTTGTACTTTATGTGGTTCATATGGCATGTATTCTTTAATATTAATAATGCAGGACCTGTGCAGAGGTCTTTATTTGGCATGCAACGACACTCAATGTTTTTTTAGTGGTACACACAGCGGTTAGTTTAGCACACACACATTCATATACGGCACCGGGTGTTCTCACTTGTATTATAGGGGAACACTATTCCCAACATAGGCACCTCGTGCTCAATACATTAATAGTAAACCCTGCTTGGATTAGGGGAAGACCCAGGCACATGGTAAGTAGTTCAATGGGAATTCTAGAACGTCACAGTGATGCACAAATACAAAAGAAATCATTTACATGTGGGCCCACGTTACCAAATAAAACCTACTCTAAAGCCGGCTTATAATGTTTGGGGTACCCCTAGACACTGGTCGTTAGCGTTCGCTCGAATGGATACTGTTGTGGGCACACGAGGTACCGTTGTACTTAGCCAAGATGGTGGACCCACTCTCATCACCTCTCGTCCGGGTGACAAGATGGCGTCGGGCGATCCCGCGAGCACAGCCAGCGGGCTGGGGTAGACAGCATGGGCAGTGGTGAAACTGGAGGAGCGTGCTGTGTTGTGGCGACCTCTGCTGGTGGGGAGAAGTGTCCTCTGCGGCGTCGATGAGACGTCCACTGCGGGCTGTTGACTGGGCTGGCGCGCTCTAAACTGTTTGGCTACCTTAAACACAGCTAAACTGTGGGTCTTGGTGAACCCTCCTGCTATCGTCTGTACTACTAACGCAACGTGGCTGTATGCACCACCGGTCTTCAGCAACGCTCGCCTGGTAGTATACTTGAGTCACTATAGCCATTAGCAGCATGCTAATACACCACACACACTGCTACTATAACACGTTATCTATGGACGTTGGTTCTTCTTTCCGTATCGCTTATTCACACACTTCACTATCGCTTGTACTTCTAGGATAACACGTTATCTAGCAAGTACTGTCTATCACCCGTCGCTCTCTAACGGGGTTCTTCAACGGGACTCTTCCAACGGGGCTCTTCCAGAGCACACGCCCGTTGCGACCGCTCATGTCCGAGTTCACTGTCAAAGAGAACTTCCTTGTGTTCCGCCCTCCAGGTAATCATCTCTTGCTCGTTGCTTCTCTCTCCTCCGCTCCACCTGCCACCACTGCCACCACTGCCCCCTGCTGGCAACCGCAACTGATCCCACTATAGGACCACTCCAGAAAGGGAGAAAGATGCTTCAATGTCATGTTAGTGATCCATATCGAAGCCGGAGAAAGAGGAGCACCTCGCATCATTAGTAGTCCGGGCGAGATATCAAAAGGAACACTGTTTATCACACTTTATACACACATAGGGGAATAAACAAGTTAGTCAGCACTTCTGAATACTTAGCAGAATATTCAGGATGCTACACATGTTTGACCAAAGGCTGGGCATTTTCAATGTTCTTGCGCTTCCGAATATAACCTTTTAAAATATTTTGGGGTCGAAATGTTTTCTACAAATAAAAAAAAAGACAGAGAGAGAAAAAGACCAAAGAACTAGATTCTTGTACCGGATCTCAACTCTGGTAAACAAGAATACCCTGAAGACTCTAGCAGGAGCACTCATTCAAGGGTACTACGACTATGCTTGCACCTCATGGTACCAAAGCACCTCAAAGGCGCTAAAAACAAAATTACAAACATCACAAAACAAACTGGTCAGACTACTGCTTGACCTTACTACTAGAACCCACCTCACCCCTGCCCACTTTGACAACCTAGGATGGCTTAGAGTAGTAGACGACAGAGTACAGCAACTTGCAATGGGCCTGGTCTACAAGATACACTACACCACTAAGGTACCCATGTACATGTCGAAATACTTCCCAAAGGTCAGTGAATACCACGATCACAACACCAGAGGGAGTTCCACAAATCATGTCCAACCCAGATTCGGCTCAAACAAGGGACTAAACACGTTCCGTAATTATGCCACATCAATGTGGAACGCCCTACCCACAGCCGTAAAGGAATGTGAATCCCTACCCACATTCAAAACCGCTCTTAAAGAGCACCTACGGGAGGCTGCAATTCAAAACTGGCCCCCGTAAATGTCTGAACCCCCCTCCCACCCACCCACCCCCTCCTAATGTGTTCCCTCCCCCTCGTATATGTATATATTTACTGTTAGGATTAGGTAGGATCTGTTTAACAATACTGTAAATGACATACACAACAAGCTCTACGAGGAGCTAGCCAGAATGAAGAGCACGCTCAGACTCATCCCCCCCGACACACCACAAACTGCCTGGGCCGGTCCTTTATACCGGCAGCCATCAGGCTCTACAATAAAGGGGGGGGGGGGGGGGGGGGGGGGTTTGGGTAGGCGGGTGGGGGGGGAACTGTACATTGGAGGAGGTTGGGTTTGGACATTTACAGGGGCCAGTTTCGAATTGCAGTCTCCCGTAGGTACTCTTTTAGAGAGGTTTTGAAGGTGGGTAATGACTCACATTCCTTTACAGCTGTGGGTAGGGCGTTCCACATTGTTGTTGCATAATTGCGAAACGTGTTTAGTCCCTTGTTTGAGCCGAATCTGGGTTTAACATGATTTGTGGAGCTCCCTCTGGTGTTGTGGTCGTGGTATTCACTGACCTTTGGGAGGTATTTCGACATGTACATGGGTACCTTAGTGGTGTAGTGTATCTTGTAGACCAGGCCCATTGCAAGTTGGTGTACTCTGTCCGCTATTCTAAGCCATCCTAGGTTGTCAAAATGGGCAGGGGTGAGGTGGGTTCTAGGAGTAAGGTCAAGCAGTAGTCTGATCAGTTTGTTTTGTGATGTTTGTAATCTTGTTTTTAGTGCCTTTGAGGTGCTTTGGTACCATGAGGTGCAAGCATAGTCGTAGTACCCTAGTACCCTAGCCAACAGCTATGGTCCATATCCGCTTCCATTCATTTGTGCTAAACTAGGTTAGCTTGCAGCTGGATAGCTTTCTACTGAACACATGGGGGAAATTGGTATCTATCTTCTTGTCTGACTGTGGAGAAGAGTAGACACTAAGTGCATTTACCATAATGTTGTGTTCCTTTAACTGGTGTCTTTCAGTGTCTTGCATCTTTGTATATATGTACAAATACCCCGATATCCCAAATTCTACTCAAGTAAAAGTATCATATTGAATGTACTTATTAAGTATAATAAGTACACTAAAAGTAAACATTCTGAATGTATTGAAATCTTTAATCTCTAATCTGTAAATGGGTTGTCGGTCCAGCGATGCGGCCCCTGATTAACTTCCTGTTGACGTCAGCAGACTTGAACTTAAAGTGCATCATGTTCAACGACTTATCACATGTGGTTTGTTTCGTACAAAAGCCTTTTTCTTCCATGTAAAATAAGTGCAGAGTTCAGATCAACGTCACAGGGTAAGAAGTGTGATATTTCATTTGAAATGTAGTAGTGAATGAGTAGAAATGAGTAAAAGCACAAGGTTCCCTGAAATAGAAATACTTGAGTAAAGGACGAGTACCTCAAAGGTAAATGAACCCTTTCACTACCACACTACAGAAGGTTAACCTTTCACTACCATTAACCGTCTGTAGTGTGGCAGTGAAAAGGTTAACCTTCTGTATTGTCGCAGTGAAAAGGGTTAAAATGATATTTCACTATACGCTTTAGACTACAAGTTGTTGAGTGTCAGTGGTCTTATCTCTATATAAAGTCATCTACTAGTAGGGGTGCACCGATATATCGGTCGGGTATCGGTATCGGCCGATAAGTGCCTTGTTGACTGCTATCGGCCTATCGGCCGATAAGCTCAAATGTGCCGATAGCAGTATATAACATTTGTTGCAGTAAAATCATTATGTCTCATTTGGTCATGCGTGGAGCGCCGGTCGGCGGGCCGGGCAGCTAACGTAGCTACGTTAAGTGTGTTCTGCTCTCGCATTCGCAAACAGAACAATGGCGGCATGCCCGGAAGTAGAACAATTTATAAACGCTTGCCGATTGGTGGTAAGGACAGCAGGAGTGGCGTAGCGGTGTGGCGTAATTGGCCGAATCGACTGTCAATCAAAATGGTTCCATTGCATTGGTTGAAAGCTCTGGTTGAGAGAATAGTATCCCGCTGCAGGCCGCAAGAATGGTTCCATTGCATTGGTTGAAAGCTCTGGTTGAGAAAATAGTATCCCTCTGCAGGCCGCAAGACGATACTGGGAGAGAGATAGTGATACCATAAACATATTTCTTGATGTTTCCTTTTTTTAAGTAAGTAAAGAGGCCTACAAATACAAACATACACATACAAATATACAGTAGTTTCATTAAAAAAAAAAAAAAAAAAAAAAAAAAAAAAAAAATTACAAATACTTATATACAAATATCGGTATCGGTATCGGCCGATAGTGTTAGTTGAACAATCGGTATCGGTATCGGCGGCCAATTTTCATATCGGTGCATCCCTATCTACTAGTAAGCTAGTGACCACTGATGTCCCTGTCACCCGCTGTCAACACCACTGTTACAAAGGATCAGATTAAACCGAATATATATATTTATTTATTGATATATATTGCATAGTATTTGTATATCGTTTGATATCCCTTGTATATTCCTTGTACATATACACGGAATATCCCTTTAGTCCAGCCCATAATAGTTCATTCTCCTATTGGACAGCGGTCCACCGGCGCCAGGGACCGGCCCCCGGAGCCAAGTTCAAAGTCACCGACACGACATGTCTGTACTTGCCCCGGCCCTGCCCAGGGATACGGCGACAGAAATGAGAGTGGCACTATTTGTTCACCGTGCGTATAAATACGGCGCAGGTGAATGTAGAAGACCCTTAGCCCCTTACCTCCGTACCCTTCGTCCTTAGTATGTTACCCACTAAGTGAAGCCTCACCCACGATACAACGTGCGGTGAAGTATGGCCTGTTTGGCCTCAGAATAGAGCATCGAGACCGCGTGCGAATTAGTAACTGAATTGTCAGAGTTTGGCGCTATACCGTCGAGTGCGACATATTTCTATTGAGTCTTTAATAGTCTATTTGTGTATAGTGTATCGTGCGGTTAGAATTCTATAGTGACCAGCATCTCCAACGCTTTCTCGTATTAGCTAGAGTTCTTATCCAGGCTGGGCCGACCGCATGGCGCTTTCACCCGAGGAGACCTAGGCGAGAACCGTATGGACATGTACACTGGATTAATCTACCCGACGACTACATAGCCCTTTGCGGCTGGAATATATTTGCTTTGGTCCTATAATTTATGGAGCGGATAATCGCCGACGCCTGCACGTGTTGGATTTACCCCGAGAGGAGTCAAGTCGAGTCGGCGCTCAGAGAGCCTGAGGCCGCCTAGCTTTCTTCACTGTAGAGCTACAGTCTACAAGAGAACCAAGCTGTATTCGTCTGTGGATCAAGAGACTACTGCACCGGCTTCTGTACCTGAAGTCTCCCTAGTCATCGTTGACCAGACGTCCTACTACCGACAGATCTTCTACCCCCTTGCTGGCTTACAACCAGTGGGAACCCTTTCCAGTATCTCCCGCTATTACTAGTGTACCATAGATATAATTCCCTAAGATTCAGGTTGTATAATTACCTCCTGCGTAACCAGAGAATGGACATTCGTTATTGATTTGCCTACTCATACTCCTTTGCCTTACAAGTGCATTCAAAGAATAATGTAAAGTATCCTATGTACCTTTTGCTCCATTAAATACTTGATTAATACCTTTGACTGGAACCGATTTCATTGTGGGAAGTGTTCATCATATTCATATATCGTGTACTGTATGGCCAGTAATTAAAGTACATAAAGCGGTAGTGGTTTAATGATACCATACTTATCAATACAGTCAGGGAATTGTACCCCTCAGTTACAATTGGTCCTTCGAGCCGGAGAATAACTAGTGTAATATTAATATAGTGGTATTAATATTGAAATGGCCTATGATGAACACTCCACAAAACGGTCCTCCTAAAGTAGATCGCCCGCAGCGTAGACGGCAGCCACCTCAGTACTTAGAGGATTACGTTGCCAGTATACTACCTAGCCTTCTACAGACGGTAAACGCGGAAAAAGTAGAAAGTAAAATTATGTCCGACCCTATCAACCAGGCTACCCCGCCAACAGAGGCCCTAGTGGGTTCTAATGTAACTGACCAAGCTCACGGTAGGGACCAGGAGGGAACTGACACGACTTTACCCCCCGCCAAGACCGAAGAAGTAGTCCCCGGAGAGCTCCAGGAGAAAGACAACCCTCCAGAGATGGAACTCTGCCCGGTAGAAGAAGAGGAGAGCGCCCAGGAGATAGAGCTCCAGGACTCCCCGCAGGAGAACGCATCTCCAACGAGTACTGCCAGGAGCGGATCACCTCAACCAGCGTCTTCCCCCAGCGAGGCGGACAAGATGCTGGCACAGGCATTCCTCGCCAGCCTAGCAGCCTCTACAGAGCGCGATCGACTCCAAGCAGAGCGCGATCGACTCCAAGCACAGACGCTTAGTGAGCGCGAACATTCTTCCATGGAAAGAGAACGCCTCCAAGCGCAGCAACGGAGCGACGAAGATCGTATACGTCTAGAGATTAGACGCCTTCAGACGGAAGAGAATATGGTAAGAGACCACGCCGAAGCCCAGCGCGCCGCCGCCGAAGCCCAGCGCGCCGCTGCCGGTGCCCAAAGAGAAGCAGAGCGCGACATCGCTCTCACCAAGCGCGAAGCCGAGCGCGACCGATTACAAGCACAGCTAATGGAGCAGCTGATCGCCAGGGCAACACCCCCTCCCTCCGCACGGGGTTCCAGGGCCTCGTCAAGACACGGGTCAAGGGCACCCTCCCCTAACCGATCAAGCGACCCTGAGCCCGACCACCAGAGAGAGCCTATACCCCCCTCCCAACTCCTTCCCCGACCGGTCCCAGTGAGACCCAGCTACAAGGAAGGAATGGTATACACCGCGGAGAGGCTAAATAGACGACTACAGGATCTAGAGGACCTGACAGAGCAAGAAGAAGAGGGAGAGGAGGAGAGTCAAGCCCGACAGCAGCACAGTACTCCACAGGACCAGGAGGTCCAGTACAGCCCAGGCTCTACCCCCGCGGCTCTGCGCTACAGACCCCCGACTCAATTCACGGGTGAGATTGACGCACGACCAGTCCAGAGGAATAGCACCTGGATACGCGGGCCATGGTACCCTGCCGGTACCAGCCCACCGAGAGGCGTAAGAGGAGACTCGCCTAGGAGGCCTCTCTTCCAACGCTCACCGATGTGCCAGCCATCTACGGCATCATACATTGGCACACCGACGTTTCCAGACTTCACCCATGAGAACAGAGCACAGTACACGGAGCTACGGATGTGCTTAGAGACAATGATGGCTGATGTAGCTGATGAACGCCACAAGTATGCTATCCTATTGAAGCACCTCAAGGTGCCCCGAGCGCACAATATAGCGCTGGCCTATGCCACCTCTACTACCCCATACACAGCGGCTCTAGCAGCACTCGACCAAAGATATGGACGCATATGGGACTACGTAATACAAGAGATAAGGCATATTGACCGCCTACCCCCAGCAACAGACAATCGCTCACTAGACGACCTGTCTATCAAGGTACAATCCCTGGTAGGGATGCTGGGGGCGCAACGAGAAAAGGGTATGCACGAACTATACGCAAACTCTAATGTCGAGAGGATTTTAGAGAAGCTTCCGCCCGCCCGACAAGAGCGCTTCAGGCGGCAAAGAGACCACCGTGATCCTAACGGTCCCGAGCCATCCCTCCTAGACCTAGCCGACTTCCTGGCGAGAGAAGTCAGCAGCCTGCGATTGGATACGTTCGTGCGGAGCACACCAAGCTCCAGAGAGGGACCTAGGAGAGCAAACGATGGCCGAAGATTGGTGACTGTCATGCACCAATCAGAACCAGTACCGAGCAGCAAGAACCACAGTACCCCCTCGATGAAAGAGAAGTGGAAGATGGTGTGCCCGTACTGCGAGAAAGAACACTGGTTGTCACAATGTGACACATTCAAGAAGATGACCGCCGACGAAGTGGGTCAATGGATAAAGTCCAACCGACGCTGTTACCGATGTGCGCGCAGTCACATGGCAGCCGAGTGCCGCTTAAAGAAGAGGTGTAGTCGGTGTGACGGAGCCCACCTAGATGTCCTACACGACAGTAACAGAAGAAAGCCCGCACCCTCAAGCAGCACAAAGGCAAGTGTTATGTACATTGACCCCGCCAGCAGCGGGGGCGCCCGAGTGCTCTTAAAGGTGGTCCGCGTAACACTGAGTTACCAAGACAAGGGCATGGACACTTACGCCGTCCTTGACGACGGGTCAGAGAAGACCCTTCTCCTCGCATCCGCTGCGGCCCAGCTGGGGCTGCGGGGGAGCGAAAACCAGATGACGATTTGGACAATAAGAAGAGATCTAAAGACGATAAAGGGCGAGAATGTCTCCTTCACTATCGCAGCAAGCGGGCAGCCAGAGAGACGGTATAGGATTACTAATGCTTTCACCAGCCAAGAAATAGGCCTGTCGCAGTACACCTACCCCATCGCCAAGCTGATGGATAAATATGTGCACCTGCGTCAACTACCTATCCCGCTCATAGACGGTGCCACCCCGACCCTGCTGATAGGCTCCGACCATGCAGACCTCATAGTCCCGATAGACCGGGTCCACACAGGGCCCAGAGGCTGTCCTGCAGCAGTCGAGACCCGCCTAGGATGGACATTACAAGGCCCCCTCGCTAAGTCTCTTAACCGAACAGCAGCCACTAGCTGCCTCCACTCCAGAGTGACAGAAGAAGACACCACCCTCCTACAGCATGTCGAGAGGCTATGGACACTAGAGACAATGCCCTTTAAGAACGAAAAGAAAGACATTCGTTCCAAGGAAGACATTTACGCCATAGCACTCCTTGAGCAAGGGACAAAGAGAGTCAAAGTCAACGGAGTGATGAGATACGCAACTCCACTCTTGAGGCGAGAGGGTATGCCCACCTTCCACGCCCCAAAAGAAGCGACGGAGCGGTATCTATTGAACACAGAGCGGCGCCTAGCCAGAGACCCCGCTCAAGAGACTGTGTACCGCGCTGAGATTAACAAGCTAATCACAGCGGGACACATAAAGAAAATTGACATTAAAGAGGCCGATCAGACGACCGAATCATGGTACGTGCCGCACCACAAAGTCCACCACAACGGCAAGGATCGTATTGTGTTCAACTGCAGCTACCAGATCGGATCACAAAATCTGAATAAAGAGTTCTTGCCCGGCCCAACACTCGGCCCCTCCCTACTAGGCGGGTTACTACGTTTCCGCCAGGACAAGGTGGCCATCAGCGGCGACATCAAAGGGATGTTCTTGCAGGTGAGACTAGTGGAGGAGGACAAGCCCCTGCTGCGGTTCCTATGGAGAGAGAGGATCGGGGATGAGCAACCAGCCATCTATCAATGGGAAGTCCTCCCTTTCGGAACCACATGCAGCCCATGCTGTGCTACGTTTGCACTGCAAAAACACGTCGCAGAGGACCCAGCAGCTGATGAAGAGGTCCGAAAAAGTGTAGAAAATAGTTTCTACGTGGACAACTGTCTGCAAAGCGTCTCGACGCCAGAAGAAGCCGAGGCCCTTCTACTCAGGCTCCGCGCCTCCCTGATCAAAGGCGGCTTTGATCTCAGGCAGTGGGCCAGCAGCGACCCGCAAGTATTGCGCAGCCTCTCCCCCGAGGACAAGGCAGCAAGCAGCGAGACCTGGATGGCGACCATCCCAGGAGAAGCCCAAGAAATGACATTAGGACTAGTCTGGCGCTTCAAAACAGACTCGCTCCATTATAAACACACACCCCTGACCAAGGAGCAGGGAAGGTCGACTGCACTACCGACCACCAGACGGAGTGTATACAGAACACTCGCCAGACAATATGACCCGTTGGGATGTATTCTACCTTACACCACCAGGGCAAAGATGATTGTAAGAGCGTTATGGGACAAGGACCAGGGCTGGGACGACCCCATACCCGAACACCTTGCATCCACATGGAGAGAGTGGGAGACGGAACTCAGCTCACTCCTAGGTGTTAACATACACCGCAGCTACTTCCCACCCACAGTGAGGCCGGAGACGTGCCAGATGGACCTGCACGTCTTCAGCGACGCCTCCGAAGTAGCCTACGGCTCGGTGGCCTACTTGCGTGCCCGAGAGGAGGGAGGAGAAATACATACTGCTTTCATCCTGGCTCGCTCAAGAATAGCCCCACGAAAGCAACAATCTATCCCGCGTCTAGAGCTCTGCGCAGCCCTAGCAGGAGCGCACCTCGCCACGTTAATCCAACGTGAACTCACCATTCCGGTGCAAAGAACAATCTTGTGGTCAGACTCCACGACGGTACTCACATGGATCCGGTCTGATTCGTGCAGATACAAGGTCTTCGTGGGGGTCAGAGTCACAGAGATTCAAGATTTAACAGAAGTAGCAAGCTGGAGGTATGTGGACACAAAACACAACCCAGCTGACGTCATCACCCGGGGAATGTCCCTGGATGACCTCACCCGTCACAACCCATACAGTGACGGACCAGAGTTTCTCAAGCTCCCGGAAGAAGAGTGGCCTACACCCACCCCACGGGAGGCGAGTAAAGAGGAGGCCGAAAACAAGAAATCTGTGTTCTGTGGATTGAACACACTCGTCTCCACAGACCCCGACATAGACGATTGCCTCACCCTAGAGAGTGCGCAGCTAAAGACATTTCTGTGGCACCACCCAGAGGTTCAGCCCACTACTGACATTTCAGCAGCTGACTACGAAGAAGCAGAACTTCTTCTACTACAACGAGCCCAGAGAGACTTGTTCCCCGATGAGCTAGACTGTCTACAGGGAGCAAAGCCCGTCCCATCAGACAGCAGACTGCTCCACCTAGCACCCGAGAGCGACGCCCATAGTCTCATCAGAGTGGGTGGTCGTCTGCGGAGAGCCCCAGACTTACCGGATGACGTCAAGTACCCGATAGTCTTGAACAGCCGACACAAGGTCACAGAGCTGATCATAAAGAAATACGACGAGGATGTGCACCACGCAGGGGCAGAGAGAGTCTTCGCAGAGATCAGACGTCGTTATTGGATACTGCAAGGGAGAGAAGCAGTGCAGCGCTTCCAGCGAACCTGTCTAGACTGTCGTAAGTGGCGAGCGCAGCCCAGTATACCCCGGATGGCTGACCTACCTCCCTGTCGCCTCCGACTCGGCGACAAGCCATTTCACTCCACCGGTATGGACTGTTTCGGCCCGCTGTATATAAAGAAAGGAAGAGGAACCGAGAAGCGGTGGGGTATTGTATTCAAATGCATGACCACCCGAGCGATACATATAGAACTCCTTCCAACCATGAGCACAGACTCATTCCTTATGGCCTTCCGAAGATTCACATCGCGGAAAGGCAAACCGTCTATATTGTTGTCTGATCACGGGACAAACTTCAAAGGCGGAGAAAGAGAGCTGAGAGAGAGCTTCCAAGCTATGGGCCCAGAACTTAAGACCCACCTCGCTCCATCCCAGATTGACTTCCAGTTTAATCCCCCGAACGCACCTCACTTCGGTGGAACTTGAGAACGAGAAGTACGTTCAATAAAGACAGCCCTGTACGCCGTGCTTGGGGCCCAGACTGTGGCGGAAGAAGTCCTAATGACAGTCCTCACGGAGATCGAGGGAGTATTGAACTCAAAGCCCCTCGGTTACGTCTCAAGTGATGTAGCAGATGTCGACCCAGTCACCCCCAACACACTCTTGATGGGGCGGCTGGACCCCGCGCTACCACAGACAATGTACAGGCCTGAAGAAGCGAACGGCCGAAGAATGTGGAGGTACAGTCAAGTATTGGCTGACAAGTTTTGGAACAGCTTCCTACTCCACTACCTACCGTCTCTACAGACCCGCCAGAAATGGGTAAAAGAGAGAGACAATTTGACAGAAGGAACAGTCGTCATGATTATCGACCAGTCACTACCCCGAGCTATGTGGCCGGCTGGCCGCGTAAGCAAAGTGATCACCGGTGCCGACGGAAAGGTCCGAGCAGCCGAAGTGCTCGTCCAAGGGCGGACCTACACCCGACCCGTGGCGAGGCTAATAGAACTGCCAAGGCTCCCCGATACTATCGATGACGACCATGACCCCATGACTTTGTGAACTGACTGACCCTCACAGCAGACATTGAGTAGTGGACAGTGCGGTTAATCTGTCTCTGCTTAGCTAATTAGGTGGGACTAATTAGGGGGCGGCTGTTACAAAGGATCAGATTAAACCGAATATATTTATTTATTGATATATATTGCATAGTATTTGTATATCGTTTGATATCCCTTGTATATTCCTTGTACATATACACGGAATATCCCTTTAGTCCAGCCCATAATAGTTCATTCTCCTATTGGACAGCGGTCCACCGGCGCCAGGGACCGGCCCCCGGAGCCAAGTTCAAAGTCACCGACACGACATGTCTGTACTTGCCCCGGCCCTGCCCAGGGATACGGCGACAGAAATGAGAGTGGCACTATTTGTTCACCGTGCGTATAAATACGGCGCAGGTGAATGTAGAAGACCCTTAGCCCCTTACCTCCGTACCCTTCGTCCTTAGTATGTTACCCACTAAGTGAAGCCTCACCCACGATACAACGTGCGGTGAAGTATGGCCTGTTTGGCCTCAGAATAGAGCATCGAGACCGCGTGCGAATTAGTAACTGAATTGTCAGAGTTTGGCGCTATACCGTCGAGTGCGACATATTTCTATTGAGTCTTTAATAGTCTATTTGTGTATAGTGTATCGTGCGGTTAGAATTCTATAGTGACCAGCATCTCCAACGCTTTCTCGTATTAGCTAGAGTTCTTATCCAGGCTGGGCCGACCGCATGGCGCTTTCACCCGAGGAGACCTAGGCGAGAACCGTATGGACATGTACACTGGATTAATCTACCCGACGACTACATAGCCCTTTGCGGCTGGAATATATTTGCTTTGGTCCTATGATTTATGGAGCGGATAATCGCCGACGCCTGCACGTGTTGGATTTACCCCGAGAGGAGTCAAGTCGAGTCGGCGCTCAGAGAGCCTGAGGCCGCCTAGCTTTCTTCACTGTAGAGCTACAGTCTACAAGAGAACCAAGCTGTATTCGTCTGTGGATCAAGAGACTACTGCACCGGCTTCTGTACCTGAAGTCTCCCTAGTCATCGTTGACCAGACGTCCTACTACCGACAGATCTTCTACCCCCTTGCTGGCTTACAACCAGTGGGAACCCTTTCCAGTATCTCCCGCTATTACTAGTGTACCATAGATATAATTCCCTAAGATTCAGGTTGTATAATTACCTCCTGCGTAACCAGAGAATGGACATTCGTTATTGATTTGCCTACGCATACTCCTTTGCCTTACAAGTGCATTCAAAGAATAATGTAAAGTATCCTATGTACCTTTTGCTCCATTAAATACTTGATTAATACCTTTGACTGGAACCGATTTCATTGTGGGAAGTGTTCATCATATTCATATATCGTGTACTGTATGGCCAGTAATTAAAGTACATAAAGCGGTAGTGGTTTAATGATACCATACTTATCAATACAGTCAGGGAATTGTACCCCTCAGTTACAACCACCATTCCTCCCAGGTGTCAGGCTCCTCATTCACTTCCATTCATTCTGTGGACCAAGTCAATATGGTACTTTGTTTTTTTTTATCTACTTTTTCTCCCCATTTTTCTATTTTTCCCCAGTCCCCAATTTCGCATTGTCCAATTCTACCCTCCCCTGTCTCGAACGTTGTTAGGCCATGCCTCCCACAGGCCGGCTGCAATGTGGACGAAGCCTTGCATCACGTGTCCCCTCCGGTACTCGAGGAGGCAGCCGTCGCATCTTTTCACCTGCACAGCGCGATCTCTCAGCGGCGAGGGTCTGTGTGGGAGGGACACACCGCCCTCGTCGCTTCTTGATTCTACTGCGCAGGCGCACCAACCGACCTGTAGGAGTCGCTGTCCACAACGTCTGATCCCCACCCACCAGCTTCCCTCCCCCTAATAATGCCAATAGTATTAGTATGAACGACCAGCCATGCTTGGTGGCGAGCGCCTTGCCCACTGCGCCACCTAGCCGCCCTCAATATGGTACTTCTGAAGTATAAGCTGTGTCTGTGCTGCTGTGGCCCAAGAGATCACTTAGAGATGATCACCAAGAGATTGACAACATGTGTGCATTATGCTTATAGTGAATTTGGTAATTGGGTCCAGTAGTTGTTCCTGTCTTCTGAACAGCTCCCTATCTCCTATTAGCGCCTGCACTTTGAATCCCTCTCTTTTGGTTTCTATATCTTTCCATTTGGCTTCATAATTCACATTGCACCAGCATGCTACTGTCCCAAGCTGTGCTGCATAGCCTTCTAAACTGGGTACTGCCATTCCCCCTTTCTCCTATAGTTGTAGAGTCACATATCTGATCCTTGGTCTTTCCCCCCCCCCCCCAAATTAATCTTGATATCTGTCTATCCCATTCCCTGAATTGTTTTTGTGGTATTAATATATAGGTAAAGACTGAAATAGGTATAATAACCTTGGTAATATGTTCATCTTAATGATTTCGATCTGAAATCTAGGGGCATTACTGTCCATCTTTCTAGGTCTCTCTTGATTTTCTGATTAATCTGTGTATAGTTTGCCTCGTAAAGCCCCTCCACCCCTCTTGTAATGTTCACCCCTAAGTACTTGATCCTGTCCATGTCCCATTTAATTTTGTATTTTTCTTTGATCTCTATCGTTGGCGTGTAGTTCAGTGCTAAAGTCTGTGTCTTCGTCACGTTGAGTCTATACCCTGAGTAATATATAAATTTAGCATCCTCTAGATTTAATTCAGCCTTTAATTCAGCCTTTAATTTAGCCTCCTGCAGCTTTAATTTAGCCTTTAATTTAGCATCCTGCAGCCTTAATTTAGCCTCCTGCAGCTATAATTTAGCCTTTAATTCAAAACTTTCCAGTACTTTGATTTTGGCCGTTGATGCAGCCCTGTCTGTATCCAAGTCAAGTTTCTCCTCTCAGCCTTTAATTTAGCCACCTGCAGATCCAGAGATTGTCTGGCTGAAAGTGCAGCCAGAAACGCTGAAACTTTTATCCATATGGTTGAGCCTGTTAGGAATTGCACCCCCAACCCAAGCAGATTGTAGATCACTCTCTCTATATGGAGGTAAAAAAGAAAATATGGTCAAAATAATTGGCATAAAAAGGGCACTTTTTTATGAGGCACAAAAGGGCAGGTGCTTGTGCACCCGTTGGGCTCTATGTGTGCACGTGCCTACTCGCTATGCCCTTGAGCAAGGCACCTCAGCTTTAACCGCTCCAGTGTTAGCTGCTCAGGGGCCAGTAGTAGAGTGCCTGACCATCGTGTTTTTATACCTGTATCACTGGACATATAAAGGCATATTAAATCAAATCAAATAGATTTGTAAAGCCGAAATCACAAGTTAATGTCCCCATGGGCCGGACAAGTCTTCTTTAAACTATTCAAGAAGAAACATCCCAATAAATCAACAACAAAAAACCCACCATGAAATCCAAAATAAATGTAAAGTAATAAATGCAACACTCCCAGACATACCCCAGCGAAGGTAAGGAAAAACCTAGCAATAGGAAAAAAGCACCACAGGCGATGTGGAGGAGAGAAACCTTAGAAGGGCCATTCAAGGGGGGATCCCCCTTCTTGGATGTCGGTGATAATAGTGTTGCTATTGATGGGTGGAGAATAAAACAGGCGAATAGTTGGTATGTATGTACATATACGTTTTTTTTTAACAAATGTTTTTTATTTTCCCTTTTTTAACACAAAACTAGACAAACAATACAGTAACAGTAGAAAATCTATGATAAATCACAGGACAATGACAGAGATAATAATAACCATAATGACAGTCCTGTGAGGTTTTGCCCGCTGCTCACTACCTTTTCTCTGTCTTCTTTAAGCCTACTGTTAGGAATTCCCTACTCACTCTCTCTAGCCCCCACCCTCTCGTTCCTTACCCTTAGTGGCCACACCTGTTTGATATTCTATTATCTCTCGCACCTGTGGTGGCAGGCTAATTAGTCCCCCTGTGGGCTTTAAATACCAGGGCGCTTCCCCTCGTTTTGGCGTGGGGTCGTGTTGTATTCATGCTGAGTCATATTCTCTAACATCTAGACTTTTTCGGGAGATCCTCTGGTCTACCAATGCTGTAAGATGGATCTCTCCAGCCTTGAGATGTTTGCTCCAGCCTTCGTCTGCTGTCGCCGTAGCCTGTGGAGGAGACTGTTCTGCGCTCCCTGTAACTTCCACGGGAGGCACCCCAGCGTTCCACTGCAGACCCCAGCGCAGCTGTTCGTCCTGACGCACATCTAGACCAACGCGCATCTCCCGGACCCTCGAGCTTGGCACGCTCTCCAGTCACCAGCGCGCAACGCGCATCTTCAAGGGCTTGGCCACCTGTCGCCGTTTGCCTGGAGGGAGACATTGTACTGCGCTCTCTAATTCTCTACGGGAGGTATTCCAGTGTTCCACTCCAGACCAGCGCGCCAGATGCGCTCAAGCCTTCGCCACCTGCCGCCGTTTGCCTGGAGGGAGACACTGTACTGCGCTCTCTAATCCTCTACGGGAGGTATTCCAGTGTTCCACTTCAGACCTTCGAGCTTGGCACGCTCCTCCGTACCAGCGCACAGATGCGCATCTTCCAGACCTTCGAGCTTGGCACGCTCCTCCGTACCAGCGCACAGACGCGCATCTTCCAGACCTTCGAGCTTGGCACGCTCCTCCGTACCAGCGCACAGACGCGCATCTTCCAGACCTTCGAGCTTGGCACGCTCTCCAGACCTCAGCGCGCCGACGCGCATCTTCCAGACCTTCCTGCTTGGCACACTCCTCCTCGCAGACGCACCCCGATGCGTCTCTCTGTTCCGACGCGCACACCAAGGTGTGGCGCGCCACTCTGTTCCTCGGCTCCGACAGCGGCTACCCGGTGGACGACGCCCTCGCCACCGCCACTGTTCCGACGCGCACACCAAGGTGTGGCGCGCACTCTGTTCCTCGGCTCCGACAGCGGCTACCCGGTGGACGACGCCCTCGCCACCGCCACTGTTCCGACGCGCACACCAAGGTGTGGCGCGCACTATGTTCCTCGGCTCCGACAGCGGCTACCCGGTGGACGACATCCTCGCCACCGCCGCTGTTCCAGCACCCTGTTCCTCGGCTCCGACAGCGGCTACCCGGTGGACGACATCCTCGCCACCGCCGCTGTTCCAGCACCCTGTTCCTCGGCTCCGACAGCGGCTACCCGGTGGACGACATCCTCGCCACCGCCACTGTTCCAGCACTCTGTTCCTCGGCTCGGACAGCCAGCCACCCGGTGGCGATGCCCTCGCCCCGCTGCTGTCCCTGTTACCTTTACGCATACGCCTGGGTGAGTTTTGATTGTGATGTCACTCACTCAGCGTAGTGCCCTAGCCCCCGTTCCCGCTGCTGTCCCTGTTACCTTTACGCATACGCCTGGGTGAGTTTTGATTGTGATGTCACTCACTCAGCGTAGTGCCCTAGCCCCCGTTCCCGCTGCTGTCCCTGTTACCTTTACGCATACGCCTGGGTGAGTTTTGATTGTGATGTCACTCACTCAGCGTAGTGCCCTAGCCCCCGTTCCCGCTGCTGTCCCTGTTACCTTTACGCATACGCCTGGGTGAGTTTTGATTGTGATGTCACTCACTCAGCGTAGTGCCCTAGCCCCCGTTCCCGCTGCTGTCCCTGTTACCTTTACGCATACGCCTGGGTGAGTTTTGATTGTGATGTCACTCACTCAGCGTAGTGCCCTTGCCCCCGTTCCCGCTGCTGTCCCTGTACCCTTACGCATACGCCTGGGTGAGTTTTGATTGTGATGTCACTCACTCAGCGTAATGCCCCTTGCCCTCGTCCCGCTGCTGTTCCTGCACCATTACGCATACGCCTGGGTGAGTTTTGATTGTGATGTCACTCACCCAGCGTATTGCCTCCTTTAGTTCTCACTTAGTTATTAGTTTGGACATTTCATCTCCCACTCTGTTTTGTTCTCTCGTGGATATTATTTTGGACATTTCATCTCCCACTGTGTGTTTGTTCACACGAAGATAGTATTTACTTTGTTACTTTGTTATTTGGACTGTTCTGCATCTGCTCTGTTTGTTCCCTTTGAATATTAACCCTCTCCTCTGTTCTGCAGAGCGGCCCAGATGTTTTCCCACCAGTCCCCAGTTCCTCCCTGTCCCCAGCCCGCCTCCGCGGTTCTCTGTCCCCAGTTCCTCCCTGTTCCCCAGCCCGCCTCCGCGGGCCTCAGTCCCCTCTGCCCCAAGTTCTCCCCTTCTAGTTCCACCTAGTCCCTAGTCCTCTATCCCTAGTTCTCCTAGTCCCTAGTCCTCCTTCCCTAGTTCTCCTAGTCTCTAGTTCCTCTGTTCCCAAGGCGTTCCCTTAACCTTCCCTTAGGCGTTCCCTTACCTTCCCATAGTGTTCCCTTTTCCTGCCCGCCTCTTAAAGGCACTTTACCTTCCCCTCTTGTGTTATTCCAGTGTTTTGTGTTTTCTCCCTTAAAGGGACAGTGCCCTTTTTCCCTGTTCTAAATAAATATCTGTTTCTTGGCAAACCATCATACCTGTCTTGTGTTGTGCGATTGGGGTCGGTTACAAACCATAACAGTACGACCCCACCAAATCGACGACCCCAGCCAGCACAGACGGTGTGTGTTGAGTTTGCCTTTTTTTTTCTTGTTCCCTCTAGCTCCCCTGTTAGCCCTGTTAGCTTCCCTGTTTGCCCAGTTTAGCTTCCCTGTTAGTCCTGTTTAGCTCCCTTGTTAGCCTGTTACTCCCCTGTTTAGCTTGTTAGTCTCCCCGGTTAGCTCCCCTGTTTGCTTCCCGTTTTGCCCTGTTTGACCCCCCTGTAGCTAGCCATGCCCTGGCGGCTAACCCAGTTTCCCTCTGCATGGCCCCGGTCTGCTAGCTTGGCCCCGGCTGTTAGCACAGCCTCTATGTTAATGCAGCCTTGCAGCTGGCATAGGCCCTGTAGCTAGCCAGGCCCAAGCAGCTAACCCGGTCCCTCTGCATGGCCTCCACTTTTTTGTGTAGTTTATCCCACTGCTAGGACTGCCCTTTCAGCTAGCAAGGTCAGTTTTTCTCACACAGCTAGGACTGTCCTTCCAGCTAGCTTGTGCTCTCATGCTGGTCCAGCCCTGTCTGCCAGCCTAGCTCCGGCAGCTAGCGCAGCCTCTATGTTGATGTAGCAGTACAGCTAGCATAGGCCCTGTAGCTATCAGTGCCCTGGCAGCTACCCTTTCCCTCTGCTAGCCTGGCTCCGGCAGCTTGCGCAGCCTCTATGTTGATGTAGCAGTACAGCTAGCATAGGCCCTGTAGCTATCAGTGCCCTGGCAGCTAACCTTCCCTCTGCTAGCCCTTTCCCGGTGCTTCCATGGTTACCCCTTAGCTACCCTGCTTGCCCCTCAGTTCTCTAGACCCAGTTCCTCTAGACCAGTTCTCTAGACCTGTTCTCTAAACCAGTTCCCTAGACCAGTTCTCTAGCCCGGTTCTCTAGCCCAGTTCTCTAGACCCAGTTCCTCTAGACCAGTTCCTCTAACCAGTTCTCTAGACCAGTTCTCTTGCCCAGTTCGCTAGACTAGTTCTCTAGACCCAGTTCCTCTAGACCAGTTGCCCCTCTGCTACCCTAGTTACCCCTCGGCGACCCTGTTTCTTTTGCTAGCCCCACTCTTGTGGTGGCTTCCCCTGCTGGCTTGGCCAGTACCTCTTGTTTTGCCCCCTGCCACTCTGTCTGTATTTGTTTTGGGTCGCCGGGTGGCTCCCGTTGAGGGGGGGGTACTGTGAGGTTTTGCCCGCTGCTCACTACCTTTTCTCTGTCTTCTTTAAGCCTACTGTTAGGAATTCCCTACTCACTCTCTCTAGCCCCCACCCTCTCGTTCCTTACCCTTAGTGGCCACACCTGTTTGATATTCTATTATCTCTCGCACCTGTGGTGGCAGGCTAATTAGTCCCCCTGTGGGCTTTAAATACCAGGGCGCTTCCCCTCGTTTTGGCGTGGGGTCGTGTTGTATTCATGCTGAGTCATATTCTCTAACATCTAGACTTTTTCGGGAGATCCTCTGGTCTACCAATGCTGTAAGATGGATCTCTCCAGCCTTGAGATGTTTGCTCCAGCCTTCGTCTGCTGTCGCCGTAGCCTGTGGAGGAGACTGTTCTGCGCTCCCTGTAACTTCCACGGGAGGCACCCCAGCGTTCCACTGCAGACCCCAGCGCAGCTGTTCGTCCTGACGCACATCTAGACCAACGCGCATCTCCCGGACCCTCGAGCTTGGCACGCTCTCCAGTCACCAGCGCGCAACGCGCATCTTCAAGGGCTTGGCCACCTGTCGCCGTTTGCCTGGAGGGAGACATTGTACTGCGCTCTCTAATTCTCTACGGGAGGTATTCCAGTGTTCCACTCCAGACCAGCGCGCCAGATGCGCTCAAGCCTTCGCCACCTGCCGCCGTTTGCCTGGAGGGAGACACTGTACTGCGCTCTCTAATCCTCTACGGGAGGTATTCCAGTGTTCCACTTCAGACCTTCGAGCTTGGCACGCTCCTCCGTACCAGCGCACAGATGCGCATCTTCCAGACCTTCGAGCTTGGCACGCTCCTCCGTACCAGCGCACAGACGCGCATCTTCCAGACCTTCGAGCTTGGCACGCTCCTCCGTACCAGCGCACAGACGCGCATCTTCCAGACCTTCGAGCTTGGCACGCTCTCCAGACCTCAGCGCGCCGACGCGCATCTTCCAGACCTTCCTGCTTGGCACACTCCTCCTCGCAGACGCACCCCGATGCGTCTCTCTGTTCCGACGCGCACACCAAGGTGTGGCGCGCCACTCTGTTCCTCGGCTCCGACAGCGGCTACCCGGTGGACGACGCCCTCGCCACCGCCACTGTTCCGACGCGCACACCAAGGTGTGGCGCGCACTCTGTTCCTCGGCTCCGACAGCGGCTACCCGGTGGACGACGCCCTCGCCACCGCCACTGTTCCGACGCGCACACCAAGGTGTGGCGCGCACTATGTTCCTCGGCTCCGACAGCGGCTACCCGGTGGACGACATCCTCGCCACCGCCGCTGTTCCAGCACCCTGTTCCTCGGCTCCGACAGCGGCTACCCGGTGGACGACATCCTCGCCACCGCCGCTGTTCCAGCACCCTGTTCCTCGGCTCCGACAGCGGCTACCCGGTGGACGACATCCTCGCCACCGCCACTGTTCCAGCACTCTGTTCCTCGGCTCGGACAGCCAGCCACCCGGTGGCGATGCCCTCGCCCCGCTGCTGTCCCTGTTACCTTTACGCATACGCCTGGGTGAGTTTTGATTGTGATGTCACTCACTCAGCGTAGTGCCCTAGCCCCCGTTCCCGCTGCTGTCCCTGTTACCTTTACGCATACGCCTGGGTGAGTTTTGATTGTGATGTCACTCACTCAGCGTAGTGCCCTAGCCCCCGTTCCCGCTGCTGTCCCTGTTACCTTTACGCATACGCCTGGGTGAGTTTTGATTGTGATGTCACTCACTCAGCGTAGTGCCCTAGCCCCCGTTCCCGCTGCTGTCCCTGTTACCTTTACGCATACGCCTGGGTGAGTTTTGATTGTGATGTCACTCACTCAGCGTAGTGCCCTAGCCCCCGTTCCCGCTGCTGTCCCTGTTACCTTTACGCATACGCCTGGGTGAGTTTTGATTGTGATGTCACTCACTCAGCGTAGTGCCCTTGCCCCCGTTCCCGCTGCTGTCCCTGTACCCTTACGCATACGCCTGGGTGAGTTTTGATTGTGATGTCACTCACTCAGCGTAATGCCCCTTGCCCTCGTCCCGCTGCTGTTCCTGCACCATTACGCATACGCCTGGGTGAGTTTTGATTGTGATGTCACTCACCCAGCGTATTGCCTCCTTTAGTTCTCACTTAGTTATTAGTTTGGACATTTCATCTCCCACTCTGTTTTGTTCTCTCGTGGATATTATTTTGGACATTTCATCTCCCACTGTGTGTTTGTTCACACGAAGATAGTATTTACTTTGTTACTTTGTTATTTGGACTGTTCTGCATCTGCTCTGTTTGTTCCCTTTGAATATTAACCCTCTCCTCTGTTCTGCAGAGCGGCCCAGATGTTTTCCCACCAGTCCCCAGTTCCTCCCTGTCCCCAGCCCGCCTCCGCGGTTCTCTGTCCCCAGTTCCTCCCTGTTCCCCAGCCCGCCTCCGCGGGCCTCAGTCCCCTCTGCCCCAAGTTCTCCCCTTCTAGTTCCACCTAGTCCCTAGTCCTCTATCCCTAGTTCTCCTAGTCCCTAGTCCTCCTTCCCTAGTTCTCCTAGTCTCTAGTTCCTCTGTTCCCAAGGCGTTCCCTTAACCTTCCCTTAGGCGTTCCCTTACCTTCCCATAGTGTTCCCTTTTCCTGCCCGCCTCTTAAAGGCACTTTACCTTCCCCTCTTGTGTTATTCCAGTGTTTTGTGTTTTCTCCCTTAAAGGGACAGTGCTAAATAAAAAACTGTTCTAAATAAATATCTGTTTCTTGGCAAACCATCATACCTGTCTTGTGTTGTGCGATTGGGGTCGGTTACAAACCATAACAGTACGACCCCACCAAATCGACGACCCCAGCCAGCACAGACGGTGTGTGTTGAGTTTGCCTTTTTTTTTCTTGTTCCCTCTAGCTCCCCTGTTAGCCCTGTTAGCTTCCCTGTTTGCCCAGTTTAGCTTCCCTGTTAGTCCTGTTTAGCTCCCTTGTTAGCCTGTTACTCCCCTGTTTAGCTTGTTAGTCTCCCCGGTTAGCTCCCCTGTTTGCTTCCCGTTTTGCCCTGTTTGACCCCCCTGTAGCTAGCCATGCCCTGGCGGCTAACCCAGTTTCCCTCTGCATGGCCCCGGTCTGCTAGCTTGGCCCCGGCTGTTAGCACAGCCTCTATGTTAATGCAGCCTTGCAGCTGGCATAGGCCCTGTAGCTAGCCAGGCCCAAGCAGCTAACCCGGTCCCTCTGCATGGCCTCCACTTTTTTGTGTAGTTTATCCCACTGCTAGGACTGCCCTTTCAGCTAGCAAGGTCAGTTTTTCTCACACAGCTAGGACTGTCCTTCCAGCTAGCTTGTGCTCTCATGCTGGTCCAGCCCTGTCTGCCAGCCTAGCTCCGGCAGCTAGCGCAGCCTCTATGTTGATGTAGCAGTACAGCTAGCATAGGCCCTGTAGCTATCAGTGCCCTGGCAGCTACCCTTTCCCTCTGCTAGCCTGGCTCCGGCAGCTTGCGCAGCCTCTATGTTGATGTAGCAGTACAGCTAGCATAGGCCCTGTAGCTATCAGTGCCCTGGCAGCTAACCTTCCCTCTGCTAGCCCTTTCCCGGTGCTTCCATGGTTACCCCTTAGCTACCCTGCTTGCCCCTCAGTTCTCTAGACCCAGTTCCTCTAGACCAGTTCTCTAGACCTGTTCTCTAAACCAGTTCCCTAGACCAGTTCTCTAGCCCGGTTCTCTAGCCCAGTTCTCTAGACCCAGTTCCTCTAGACCAGTTCCTCTAACCAGTTCTCTAGACCAGTTCTCTTGCCCAGTTCGCTAGACTAGTTCTCTAGACCCAGTTCCTCTAGACCAGTTGCCCCTCTGCTACCCTAGTTACCCCTCGGCGACCCTGTTTCTTTTGCTAGCCCCACTCTTGTGGTGGCTTCCCCTGCTGGCTTGGCCAGTACCTCTTGTTTTGCCCCCTGCCACTCTGTCTGTATTTGTTTTGGGTCGCCGGGTGGCTCCCGTTGAGGGGGGGGTACTGTGAGGTTTTGCCCGCTGCTCACTACCTTTTCTCTGTCTTCTTTAAGCCTACTGTTAGGAATTCCCTACTCACTCTCTCTAGCCCCCACCCTCTCGTTCCTTACCCTTAGTGGCCACACCTGTTTGATATTCTATTATCTCTCGCACCTGTGGTGGCAGGCTAATTAGTCCCCCTGTGGGCTTTAAATACCAGGGCGCTTCCCCTCGTTTTGGCGTGGGGTCGTGTTGTATTCATGCTGAGTCATATTCTCTAACATCTAGACTTTTTCGGGAGATCCTCTGGTCTACCAATGCTGTAAGATGGATCTCTCCAGCCTTGAGATGTTTGCTCCAGCCTTCGTCTGCTGTCGCCGTAGCCTGTGGAGGAGACTGTTCTGCGCTCCCTGTAACTTCCACGGGAGGCACCCCAGCGTTCCACTGCAGACCCCAGCGCAGCTGTTCGTCCTGACGCACATCTAGACCAACGCGCATCTCCCGGACCCTCGAGCTTGGCACGCTCTCCAGTCACCAGCGCGCAACGCGCATCTTCAAGGGCTTGGCCACCTGTCGCCGTTTGCCTGGAGGGAGACATTGTACTGCGCTCTCTAATTCTCTACGGGAGGTATTCCAGTGTTCCACTCCAGACCAGCGCGCCAGATGCGCTCAAGCCTTCGCCACCTGCCGCCGTTTGCCTGGAGGGAGACACTGTACTGCGCTCTCTAATCCTCTACGGGAGGTATTCCAGTGTTCCACTTCAGACCTTCGAGCTTGGCACGCTCCTCCGTACCAGCGCACAGATGCGCATCTTCCAGACCTTCGAGCTTGGCACGCTCCTCCGTACCAGCGCACAGACGCGCATCTTCCAGACCTTCGAGCTTGGCACGCTCTCCAGACCTCAGCGCGCCGACGCGCATCTTCCAGACCTTCCTGCTTGGCACACTCCTCCTCGCAGACGCACCCCGATGCGTCTCTCTGTTCCGACGCGCACACCAAGGTGTGGCGCGCCACTCTGTTCCTCGGCTCCGACAGCGGCTACCCGGTGGACGACGCCCTCGCCACCGCCACTGTTCCGACGCGCACACCAAGGTGTGGCGCGCACTCTGTTCCTCGGCTCCGACAGCGGCTACCCGGTGGACGACGCCCTCGCCACCGCCACTGTTCCGACGCGCACACCAAGGTGTGGCGCGCACTATGTTCCTCGGCTCCGACAGCGGCTACCCGGTGGACGACATCCTCGCCACCGCCGCTGTTCCAGCACCCTGTTCCTCGGCTCCGACAGCGGCTACCCGGTGGACGACATCCTCGCCACCGCCGCTGTTCCAGCACCCTGTTCCTCGGCTCCGACAGCGGCTACCCGGTGGACGACATCCTCGCCACCGCCACTGTTCCAGCACTCTGTTCCTCGGCTCGGACAGACAGCCACCCGGTGGCGATGCCCTCGCCCCGCTGCTGTCCCTGTTACCTTTACGCATACGCCTGGGTGAGTTTTGATTGTGATGTCACTCACTCAGCGTAGTGCCCTAGCCCCCGTTCCCGCTGCTGTCCCTGTTACCTTTACGCATACGCCTGGGTGAGTTTTGATTGTGATGTCACTCACTCAGCGTAGTGCCCTAGCCCCCGTTCCCGCTGCTGTCCCTGTTACCTTTACGCATACGCCTGGGTGAGTTTTGATTGTGATGTCACTCACTCAGCGTAGTGCCCTAGCCCCCGTTCCCGCTGCTGTCCCTGTTACCTTTACGCATACGCCTGGGTGAGTTTTGATTGTGATGTCACTCACTCAGCGTAGTGCCCTAGCCCCCGTTCCCGCTGCTGTCCCTGTTACCTTTACGCATACGCCTGGGTGAGTTTTGATTGTGATGTCACTCACTCAGCGTAGTGCCCTTGCCCCCGTTCCCGCTGCTGTCCCTGTACCCTTACGCATACGCCTGGGTGAGTTTTGATTGTGATGTCACTCACTCAGCGTAATGCCCCTTGCCCTCGTCCCGCTGCTGTTCCTGCACCATTACGCATACGCCTGGGTGAGTTTTGATTGTGATGTCACTCACCCAGCGTATTGCCTCCTTTAGTTCTCACTTAGTTATTAGTTTGGACATTTCATCTCCCACTCTGTTTTGTTCTCTCGTGGATATTATTTTGGACATTTCATCTCCCACTGTGTGTTTGTTCACACGAAGATAGTATTTACTTTGTTACTTTGTTATTTGGACTGTTCTGCATCTGCTCTGTTTGTTCCCTTTGAATATTAACCCTCTCCTCTGTTCTGCAGAGCGGCCCAGATGTTTTCCCACCAGTCCCCAGTTCCTCCCTGTCCCCAGCCCGCCTCCGCGGTTCTCTGTCCCCAGTTCCTCCCTGTTCCCCAGCCCGCCTCCGCGGGCCTCAGTCCCCTCTGCCCCAAGTTCTCCCCTTCTAGTTCCACCTAGTCCCTAGTCCTCTATCCCTAGTTCTCCTAGTCCCTAGTCCTCCTTCCCTAGTTCTCCTAGTCTCTAGTTCCTCTGTTCCCAAGGCGTTCCCTTAACCTTCCCTTAGGCGTTCCCTTACCTTCCCATAGTGTTCCCTTTTCCTGCCCGCCTCTTAAAGGCACTTTACCTTCCCCTCTTGTGTTATTCCAGTGTTTTGTGTTTTCTCCCTTAAAGGGACAGTGCCCTTTTTCCCTGTTCTAAATAAATATCTGTTTCTTGGCAAACCATCATACCTGTCTTGTGTTGTGCGATTGGGGTCGGTTACAAACCATAACAAGTCCAGTAATTAAATCAAAATAAATGTAGATTAAAAGACATAAAAATAATAAATACAATACAATACTATACATGTGCTCTTGTTCGCTCTTCCTCACTCTTTCCTTCCCCCCCCCCCCCCCCCCCCCCCCTCAGGACCCCCTCTTAGACTATACATCCATTATTCCATTTAACATCAGAAATTACAAGTTCATATGCTTCCCTTTATCTTCTCCACCACAGCTAACCATATTGCTATACTGGCTTCATTAACACCTAACATTCGTGCAGTAGATATCTCTAGATAAATCACATCGAGATAGGTAAGAAGAACCCATACCTTCCGGCACATTTTATCCGGTTGAATCCATCGTGACGCTATCAACTTTTTGGCTGCCGTAAGACCAGACAAAATGAGTACAGAGGTTGATAACTGAGAAACATCATTCAACAACAATACAGAAGGCAGTATAGGTATGGTCAGAGATACAAATTCTGATAATTGAGTGGTTACTTTTTCCCAGAATATCTTAACAGGAGGGCATTCCCAATACATATGCATACATGTACCAAGAGCACCGTTTAAACATAAGGAGCATCGAGGGTCTTGTCTGAGCCCCATTAGGTGCAAACGTCTAGGAGTCAGGTCTGGTTCATTTCCTCGGATAGTCCGGTTGGTTTGGGGTGGTGTGAAAGCTCATTCACTCTTGCAAGTGAACCCTGCTGCGGTTCATTTGAGATGTGAATGCAAAGCGGACCAAAGGCAGGAAAATACCCAAAAATCAAATATTTTTTTTATGAGAAGACTGAAACATATGTATATAATGAAACACACAATGTCAGATTTAACAACTCCTTTCAGAAAAGTGTGTGTGCCATCTGCCATTCCATTCGCCGCCTTTGCTGTCAATCAGTTGTATCGCCTGGTCCCGCCTCCACCAATCACAAGCCAGCACGGCTTCATTGTGTGTGTGTGATCCGGTGGAGGGAGAGAACTAAGTCAGATAGTTCTCCAACTCTGTCGCAGACAGTGAAATCCTGGTTGTTCCCCACCCACCTAGGTTATCTAACTATCGCGCCGCACCGCCGCCACACCTAGAAACAATGACCTGACAAAAAAATAAATAAAAATTATAATAAAAAAATATATATATATATATATATTTTTTTTATAATTTTTTTTTTTTTATCTGTGCAGGCCAGGCCACCGGGAAAACTCCCGGTGCTCCCGATGGCCAGTCCGGGCCTGATTAGGCCCTACAGAGAGTGGTGCGCTCAGCAGAGCGTACTACGGTTATTGCACTACCACCCCTGCAGGACTTATACAATAGGAGGTGCAAATCCAGAGCCTGCAGAATAATGAAAGACCCTCAGCACCCCAACAATAGCCTCCGCATACACGCAGCAAGAACAGAGAGACTCAGGCTCAGCTTCTTCCCCCAGGCCATCAGAACATTGAACACTGATCTCTCCGCACACGAACACACACACACACACACACACACACACACACACACACACACACACACACACACACACACACACACACACACACACACACACACACACACACACACACACACACACACACACACACACACACACACACACACACACACACACACACACACACACACACACACACACACACACACAGCACACATTCTGCACTCTCTCACACACAAACACACCACAGGTCACTTTAAACACATAAGAAAAGGTTACTTTAAAGGAAAGAAAAAAGGTCACTTAAAAAAGAAGAAGAAAAAAAAAACACAACTGGACGTTTTTGTATAGTATAGTTAGGATAGCATAGTCATAGTGACATAGAGTATAACTGTATATTGTATAGTGGTGTACATAGGACTCATTACCTTTTGTATTTGATCTTAGTACTTTTATCATGTCTATTTTATTTCTATTCTATTTTATTCTATTATTATTTGTATTTTTCGAAGCGGGCATGGCCACCTTCATTTCACTATATGTCTTGTGTATACAGTATGTGATGAATAAACCTCTTGGATCTTGTATTATGTACTGTAGCTCTTGACGTCATTGTAAATGATCATTCATGATATAAAGATTGATTGATTGAAAACTTTATTAACAGATTGTAGAATGGGTACAATACAGTACGGCTCAATACACACAATTGTTAAGGGGATGCAGACCAGAGAAAGACTTTTGTCTTGTTTACATCAGGGTCCCCCATTTTCAATTCATCATAACATATATGACATACACGACATACAGATAGACAGTACTGTTACATCTAGACATTTATGACATACCAGATCTACAAAAAATAATATTATACAGTACTATTTACGAGTACAAATATGGTCTAAAAAGATAATATAATATATGAATGAATATACATTCACTTTATATCACACTCAATGATCTTTCGTGGTGTAAAGATTGAATGAGTGAATAATAAATAAATTTAGCAACTGCAAACGTTGTGCATTATTTGGACTCCTCCTTGGCTTGGTTTCAAAACCAAATTTTCAACCATACTAAACGACATGGCCCCCCTAAGAACCACCAGGGTAAAAAATCGCGCTGAGCCGTGGATGCACTCCGAAATACTGGTCGCTATGAAAACCAGAGACAAAAAATGCTCTGAGTTTCGTAAAAGTCAGTCAAAACTTACCAAAAGCACGAGCAGTGAACTCCAAGCCCACGTGACTGACCTCAAACTGGAAAAAAACAGACTAAGAAACGACGTAAACTCCATGATAAAAACTGCAAAAAAGAATTTCATCAATGACAAAACTGAGGAAAACAAAAACAAACCATGTGAACTTTGAAAATTACTCAATAATCAACTAGGCTGCAGTAAAAAACTTAAAACCAGATTCTCAAACATAAACATAAAAACGGACAACACGCTCATCACAGACAAGCTGGATGTAGCCAATTACTTAAACATCTTCTTCACAAACATAGCCACAACACTGGTAAACAAACTACCCTCCCACTCAGGGCTTTATGGGGTAGAACACATAGTAGCTTACTACAAAACCTAGGGGTCCGCAAGGACGACTTCAAGCTGGAAATGGTAACAACAGATGAGGTACTCAAAAAACTGAGCGCCCTCCAACCTAACAAGGCCACTGGCCATGACAACATCCCCTCCAAATTCCTCAGAGACTCAGCAGCCGCCATCACCCCAGTCATCACACACATAATAAACCTCTCCATAAAACAGGGACACACGTCCCCAAGGACTTCAAAATTGCGAGGGTGACCCCTCTGCACAAAAAGGGCAGCAAATTAGACCCAGGCAACTACTGCCCTGTTTCTATTCTCACCTCCATCTCGAAAGTCATGGAAAAAATAGTCTATGAACAGGTCGAAAAGTACCTAGCGGAAGAAAATCTAATCTACGAATTCCAATCTGGCTTCAGAACATCCCACTCCACTGACACATGCCTTCTCTATTTAAACGACCACATCAAACAAGAGGTGGACGTGGGCAAATACTGCGGCATGGTCATGCTGGACCTACAAAAGGCCTTCGACACTGTCAATCACTCCATTCTGATTGACAAGCTAAAAGCAATTGGTTTTGATAGTCTATCAGTGAGCTGGATGCAATCATACCTTGAGGGGAGGGAACAGATGGTGGAGGTAAACGGTACCCTATCCCCCCCCCTCACAGTGAGCTGTGGTGTTCCACAAGGAAGCATACTAGGACCGCTACTGTCCCTAATTTATGCAAATGACATGTCGTCATCTTGTGACTGCAACTTGTTCCTGTTTGCGGACGACTCAGCCCTGCTGGTCTCTGACAAGAACAAGTTACAGGTTGAAAAAAACCTCAGCTCGGAACTAGGCAGAATCTGCATATGGCTTGCTGATAACAAACTATCATTACACATGGGCAAAACAGAGTCCATTCTCTTCGGTTCAAATAACAAACTCAGCAAGACCGACGGCTTCTCAGTTACAGTGGGTGACAATATTGTCACAAGGAAAGATGAAATTACCTACCTGGGTTCCATCCTAGAGGCGAATCTCTCCTGTGACAAAATGGCATCCAATGTAATAAAAAAAGTCAATCAACGAACTCGATTCTTGTACCGGATCTCCTCTCTGGTAAACAGGAATACCCTGAAGACTCTGGCAGGAGCACTCATTTAAGGGTACTACGACTATGCTTGCACCTCATGGTACCAAAGCACCTCAAAGGCGCTAAAAATAAAATTACAAACATCTCAAAACAAACTGGTCAGACTACTGCTTGACCTTACTCCTAGAACCCACCTCACCCCTGCCCACTTTGACAACCTAGGATGGCTTAGAGTAGACGACAGAGTACAGCAACTTGCAATGGGCCTGGTCTACAAGATACACTACACGACCAAGGTACCCATGTACAAAGGTCAGTGAATACCACGATCACAACACCAGAGGGAGCTCCACAAATCATGTTAAACCCAGATTCGGCTCAAACAAGGGACTAAACACGTTTCGCAATTATGCCACATCAATGTGGAACGCCCTACCCAAAGCTGTAAAGGAATGTGAATCACTACCCACTTTCAAAACCACTCTCAAGGAACACCTACGGGAGACTGCAATTCGAAACTGGCCCCTGTAAATGTCCTAATCCAACCCCCTCCAATGTACAGTAATTTACCTAGTATGGTTTTGTCAATATTCCAATGTACAGTTTTGCTTGTTTGTACAGTGTCTCCACCCCCCCAACCCCCTCCAATGTAAATTACCTAGTATGGTTGTCAATATCCCAATGTACAGTTTTGCTTGTACAGTTGTACAGTGTTCCCCCCCCGCAACCCCTCCCTACCCAACCCCCCCTACACAACCCCACCCAACCTCCTCCAATGTACAGTTTTTACGTCAAATGTATATACTCCCTTTTCTGGACTCTTTTTGTATCACAAACAGTACTGTATTTGCAAATCTGGTATGTCATAAATGTATAGATGTAACAGTACTGTCTATCTGTATGTCATGTATGTCATATATGTCCTGATTAATTGAAAATGGGGGACCCTGATGTAAACAAGACGAAAGTCTTTCTCTGGTCTGCATCCCCTTAACAATTGTGTGTATTGAGCTGTACTGTATTGTACCCATTCTGCAATCTGTTAATAAAGTTTTCAATCAATTCAATCAATCAAAACTCTGCTTCAGAGATTAGTGACTGAAGCCCCGCCTTCCTTCCCTCGGCTGGGTATATCTGCAGAGCCGCAAGCCCAACGTCTGGGCGGGGCTTCGTGGCTTGGACTAGGTTTGGGGTGGATCTTCGTGGCTTGGACTAGGTTTGACTGTACATGGGCGGGGCGTCGTGGCTTGTACCTTGTTTTGTTTCCTGTAAAACCCGGAAGTAGTTAGTTTGTGCTGTTTATTTTTAACCCTAACCCTAACCGCTTAACCCTAACCCTAACCTTAACCTTAACCCTAACCCTAACTTTAACCTTAACCCTAACCTTAACCCTAACCTTAACCCTAACCATAACCCTAACCTTAACCCTAACCTGCAACACAGAACACAGAAATGCAAATGTTGTCGAGTCTTCACTGCTTGTAAAAATAAACAGCACAAACTGACTACTGCACAGTCAAACCGAGTACAAGCCCCGAAGACCAGCCTCAAAACAAGTACATAGTAGCATACTACAAAAACCTAGGAGTCCACAAAGACGACTTCAAACTTGAAATGGTAACAACCGATGAGGTACTCAAAAAATAGAGCGCCCTCCAACCGAACAAGGCCACTGGCCATGACAACATCCCCTCCAAATTCCTCAGAGACTCAGCAGCCGCAACATCACCCCATGTCACACACATAATAAACCTCTCTATAAAACAGGGACACGTCCCCAAGGACTTCAAAATTGCGAGAGTGACCTCTCTGCACAAAAAGGGCAGCAAATTAGACCCAGGCAACTACCGCCCTGTTTCTATTCTTACCTCCATCTCGAAAGTCATGGAGAAAATAGTCTACGAACAGGTCGAAAAGTACCTGGCGGAAAAAAATCTAATCTACGAATTCCAATCTGGCTTCAGAACGTCCCACTCCACTGACACATGCCTCCTCTATTTGAACGACCACATCAAACAAGAGGTGGACGCGGGCACATACTGCGGCATGGTCATGCTGGACCTACAAAAGGCCTTCGACACTGTCAATCACTCCATTCTGATTGACAAGCTAAAAGCAATTGGTTTTGATAGTTTATCAGTGAGATGGATGCAATCCTACCTGGAGGGGAGAGAACAGATGGTAGAGGTAAACTATTCTATCCCCCCCCCCCTCACAGTGAGCTGTGGTGTTCCACAAGGAAGCATACTAGAACCGCTACTCTTCCTAATTTATGCAAATGACATGTCGTCAGCCTGTGACTGCAACTTGTTCCTGTTTGCGGACGACTCAGCCCTGCTGGTCTTTGACAAGAACAAGTTGCAGGTTGAAAAAACCCTCAGCTCGGAACTAGGCAAAATCTGCATATGGCTTGCTGATAACAAACTATCATTACACATGGGCAAAACAGAGTCCATTCTCTTCGGTTCAAATAACAAACTCAGCAAGACCGACGGCTTCTCAGTTACAGTGGGTGACAATATTGTCACAAGGAAAGACGAAATTACCTACCTGGGTTCCATCCTAGAGGCAAATCTTTCCTGTGACAAAATGGCATCCAATGTAATAAAAAAAGTCAACCAACGAACTAGATTCTTGTACCGGATCTCCTCTCTGGTAAACAAGAATACCCTGAAGACTCAGGAGCACTCATTCAAGGGTACTACGACTATGCGTGCACCTCATGGTACCAAAGCACCTCAAAGGCGCTTAAAACAAGATTACAAACATCACAAAACAAACTGGTCAGACTACTACTTGACCTTACCCCCAGAACCCACCTCACCCCTGCCCACTTTGACAACCTAGGATGGCTTAGAGTAGACGACAGAGTACAGCAACTTGCAATGGGCCTGGTCTACAAGATACACTATACGACTAAGGTACCCATGTACATGTCAAAATACTTCCCAAAGGTCAGTGAATACCACAACCACTACACCAGAGGAAGCTCAACAAATCATGTTAAACCCAGATTCGGCTCAAACAAGGGACTAAACACGTTTCGCAATTATGCCACATCAATGTGGAACGCCCTACCCAAAGCTGTAAAGGAATGTGAATCCCTACCCACATTCAAAACCGCTCTTAAAGAGCACCTACGGGAGGCTGCTATTCGAAACTGGCCACCGTAAATGCCCAAAACCCCCACCACCTCCTAATAGACAGTCTCCTCCCCACCGCATGTATATATTCCCTCCCCGCCGTATGTATATTTCTCTCCCACCCACCCACCCCCTCCTAATGTACAGTCCCCTCCCCATCATATGTATATACTCTGTCAGGATCTAGGGGTAACAGTACTGTATATTTGAATACCGTTTATGTCACAAATGTATCAGTACTAAATACCTATATGTCCCTATGCCATAAATGTCATGTATGTTGTGTATGTCATAAATGTCTATATGAATTGAAAATGGGGGACCCTGATGTAAACAAGACAAACGTCTTTCTCATCCCCTTAACAATTGTGTGTATTGAGCCGTACTGTATTGTACCTATTCTGCAATCTGTTAAATAAAGTTTTCATTCATTCATTCATTCATTCATTCATTCATTCATTCATTCATTCATTCATTCATTCATTCATTCATTCATTCATACAAGCCCTGAAGATCCGCCTCAAACAGAGTACAAGCCACGAAGCCCCGCCCAGACGTTGGGCTTGCGGCTCTGCAGATATCCCCTACTCCTCCCAGCCGCTCGGCGTCACGTGACGTGACGTCACACGACTTCCCTGGGTCCGTGTCTCTGTCACTCCACACCCGCCGCTAGCAGCCATGATGGTAGGTGGCGTTATCTCCAATCTCTCTCTGCCTTCTTCTTCAACCCCCTTGTTCTTATCCATTACACGCAGTTATTATAACCTGGACACGACCGTTGTGGGAATCTGTGGTTGTTGGTGGTGTTGTGTTTGGACGCTTTGAATGTGCTTTGTGTTGTGTTGACGAGTCGTTGTTTTTGTTTACACCCCACTACTAGCAAGAAGGGCTGGACGACGGTCCCGACTTCCTCTCCGAGGAGGACAGGGGAGTAAGTTATTATCCTCTTCTTCTTGTTCCTCTTGTTCTGTCCCTTCTTCACGTGTTGTCTTCCTTCTCTGTTGATTTCATTTCAGTTGATCAGTATCTTCCCCCTCAATCGAGCATCGAATATCTGTTTAGTTTTTTACCCTGAACGCCCAGATTTGCAGGTTGTTGGACACAGAGGCACAGATTTGTTGTTCACTGGTGATTAGCCTGCTAGCTAGCTAGCCGCTAAGCTAATGACAGCCATCAAGGCTAGCATAACATCAGTCATTGTTATTATTGACACCGTACACGGCTGGTACCGTTATCTTTTGGACACTTGGAGGCGTTCTTCTTAAGCTTAATAATCGATCTGCCAAAAATCAAAGAAGAATATTATGTTTTAAATGGTTAGCTAAGAGTGTCGGCTAGCAGCTAGGTAACATTGGCAATTTTGTTTAATGGATGATCTCTTGTCGGGCTTTTTTTATTTTATTTGCGTCGCCAGTGGCAGCATACTATGGACATCTTATACCCTTAATATGCATTCAGCTAATTGTCAGTTTTACATTTAGCACATGGACACATTGAGAAGGCTGGTGGTTAATTTGTGCAGAACTGTTAGTCTAGCTACTGTATGTCTGCTGGTTGGCAATAATCCCCTAGGGCTGTCACATGCCTGTCATTTGCATATTCTCTCCCTTTCCCTCTTTCCTTCTCTCTCTCTCTCTCTCTCTCTCTCTCTCTCTGTCAGTCAGACACACACACACACTGCAGAGTGAGTGAATGAGGGAAACCTGCTGCTGAGTGGAACCTTTTGCTTGATCTGTTGCCTAATCTTGCTAATGAAATATATTGAAGGGATCCATGCCAGATTTGCTCCCAGCTCTGCCAAATGGAAGCTGTCTCTTTGGGGAGCACTCTCTTTTTTTAGTCAACCCTCAAAAGAACAAATGTGTGGTTCACTCCCCACATGGATGACTTCACAATAGCCCTGACAGATATTCTTAGGGTTTTCAGTACTGCTCGGGATTCTGGGATTTGGTGTGCCGAGTAGGGGGGGATGCACCGATGGTCCGATACCGGTACTGGTATGAGATTGATTGATTGAACATTTTATTAACAGATTGCAGAATGGGTACAATACAGTACGGCTCAATACACACAATTGTTAAGGGGATGCAGACCCAGAAAAATACTTTCGTCTTGTTTACATCAGGGTCCCCCATTTTCAATTCATAATGACATTTATGACATACACAACATACAGATATACAGTACTGTTACATTTATGACATACAAGATACACAAATATACAGTACTGTTTACCAGAGATCCTAACGGAAACTATATACATTCGAGGGGGTAGGAAACTGTATATTAGGTTGGGTCGGGGGGGGGGGGGGGGGGTTTGGACATTTACGGGGGCCAGTTTAGAATTGCAGCCTTGATTTGCTGCGTCTTTGACACGTTAACTCTCTCTAATAGAGAAAATAGTATTATATCTCATTATGACGGTCCACGTCTCTACTGTATTAAAAGTAATGGATCGGATTGGTACTCGGTATTGGCCGAGGTATCGGTATCAGGACCGGAAAAGTCAGATCGGTGCATCCCTCAGTAGTACTGACTGAGCCAATATCCTGTCCAATGAGGCCTTTTATCTCAGAACTTCCCCATTAACAGAATTCAGGCGTAATGGTCCTGTCCCACTGATGCGCCACTACAGTATGTAAGCAGAACGCATATTGCTGTCTTGTGTGAGGGGACTCACTAAAACATGGTATCTCATGCACCTCATTAAGGTGGCATTTTAAGGTGTACATTTCCCAATTGTGACACATTTTCTCAAGTTCCACTGTAGTGTAAATGTCATATCCAATCCAAGCCTCGTCTTTTAATTCAAAGAACAGATGTTGGAACAGATGGAGGTAGCTAAATCACCCATGTGCTGGAATCCCCTCAGTGAGACATTATGTTGCCATGGTAACAGGATAATGACAGGGTGATGCCCTGTGAAGACCCATGACATGGAACAGGAACAGACGTTACTGGATGTTCAACTTTTTTCCACAAATAGGAGGGTGCATTTATGTAATAGAGGAAATGGATATCATTCTTCTTGTCCACTGACTCCAAACTACTTTGTATTAATTTATTATGCCTTAACTACTGTTGAGCCTTTTTTATACCTTAACTACTGTTGTAAGAGTCTATATTATACCTTAATTACTGTTGAAAGAGTATATTATACCTTAACTACTGATGTAAGAGCCTTTATTATACATTAACTACTGTTGTAAGAGCCTTTATTATACCTTAACTACTGTTGAAAGAGCCTTTATTATACCTTAACTACTGGCGTAAGAGTATATTATACCTTACCTACTGGTGTAAGAGTCTATCGTATACTTTAACTAACATTGTAAGAGTCTATTATACCTTAACTACTTTTGAGTCTTGTGTAAGAGTCTATATTAATAAACGTTGTTTGTGTAGCACCTTTCATACAAGAATTGCAGCTCAAAGTGCTTCACAGCAGTAAAAAAGACATGGGCATAAAATTAGCACAAAATTGGCAGATCAAGAGCAATGCATAATGCAGACATAGAATTAGGCATAAAATAGACAGCAGCAAAATAGACAAAGTCAAGATAAGGCATAGAACATTAAATCACATAATATTTCATATTAATAGGATCTAACATCTTATGCATCTTTGTTTACGATTTGATTGTCACTGATACACATAAAATAGACATATAAAATCATGAAATTGGCAGATACACACATAGAATAGACATATTATCAACCCAGTATTTTAAGTGTTTACACAATACGGTTGATAAGAAAAGGGTAAAAAACAAAGCAGTATTTTACTGTAGGTCTTTCTCATATACTCTGCATTTCCCTCCGTTCTTAGGTACATTATAGAACAATTACAGTTCTGAATGACTTTACAGAACAGTTCTGAATTACTTTACAGAACAACAACAATTAGTATGTCTACTTAAAGTTAATAATAAGAAAGCCCAGAGATTCTTTAGGAACAGTGGCAGCATGTTCATATGTGGTGAAAATATGATGTATGATCGTAATGTTCTAGGGAATCTAGGGGGCACATAGTTGACAAGAGTATTGACAATGTCTGCATTGAATTGGCAAAATAATTACAGTAGGCATGGTTCTTTAACACAAAGACTGGCAGTGGCATGGTTCTTTAACACAAAGACTGGCAGTGGCATGGTTCTTTAACACAGACTGGTATGGTCCTTTAACACATGTCAAAAAGGCCGGTATGGTCCTTTAACGCATGTCAAAAAGGCCGGTATGGTCCTTTAACACAGACACAGATCATGTGTGCTATAACTTAAGTGTCGTGCATCTTCTCTCCGGTGCCGAGCGTTGTGTTCTGTCCCTGTGTCTTCAAGTTCAAGTTTGTTTTTATTTGTCAGAACAAAATACAGGATACTTTATAATAAAATGCTTGGTCCTTATGAGCCCCTGAGAGTGTGCTGCACACAGTAAAGAGAAAGTAAGTAAAACATTAAGAAGTAAAAAAGTAGGTAAAGTCAGGGCGGCCGGGTAGCGCAGCGGACTAAGCGTCTGTCTACCACCACAGAGCCAGTGGGATTGAATCCGGCTGTGGTACCTCCCGCTTGGCCGACCGTCCATACTGACACAATTGGCAGTGTTAGCGGGTGGGAAAACGGCGTGGGTGGGTCCTGGTCGTTGTAAACGGCGACTCCTACAGTTCGGTCGGGGCGCCTGCACAGCAAGGGAAGGATCTGGAGGGAGGTAGTGTGACCTTCCACACGTTACACTCTCCCAGTGAGAGTCCGCGCTGCCCGGTGAAAAGAAGCGGTGGGCTGGGTACACATGTGTCGGAGGAAGCATGTGATAGTCTCCGCCCTCCCAGACCGACGGTAGGGGGTAAGAGTGCACAACAACCAGGAAGGGGGCGATGCGTGAATATTTTAGGCAACCTACTTGTGTTTAGCGGTTCTCTGATTGGCCACTATGCCCATGTGACCGCAGCAGCGCGAGAGAGCTGAAGCGCGGAAATAGGCTGCATTCTATTGCCATTCTCTGTGACAAACTCTAACCTTAACCAACTCCGAAACAGCGCCTAAACTTAACCCTTCTAACCTTAACCAACTCCGAAACAATGCCTAACCTTAACCCTAACCTTAACCAACTCCGAAACAATGACTAAACTTAACATGCCTAAACTTAACCGGCGAAAGAATGCACATAAAAAAAAATTATAATAATAATTGAAGGGAATCGAACTTGTCACCAACGCACCGCAGGATCCACAGCAAGGCGGCGTACCAGTTGAGCTAGTTGTCGATGTTAAAAGAGGGGGAATTACTGCTGCATAATGCTGCCGCGGGGGCGTGGCTAGACGCAAGTTGGGCGTGGCTAGACACAAGTAGGTTGCCTTTAATATATTCACGCGGGGGGATTGGGAATTGGCACAACGACTAACATTGGGATGGGAGAAAAATCGGAAAAAGGAGGAAAAAGATGATGATAATTTTTTACATTTTTTTTGTAAGTAGGTAAAGTCAATAATATACATATATACAATACAGAGTCAAATGAGTACCAGTGAGGTAGAATGCAGAGGTACAAAACTTGGGGTAGGGGTGCAAATGAGGTATTGAATGTGGTGCAAATCTCTTTAATAATAGATGCATATAAAGTGTGTTAAAGTGAGTGGTAAGGTGAGTGGTTTGTTTAAAGTGAGTGTGTGCAGCATGTGGATGCGTGTGTGTGCACTGCAATGTGTGTAGATGTATTCTCTCCGGCGCTGAGCACTGTGTTCCGTGTCTTCCAGCCCAGGGCGGTGAACGTGGACCTCCAGACAGACGCTACCCTCCAGGTGGACATCTCCGATGCCCTCAGTGAGCGAGACAAGGTCAAGTTCACAGTCCACACCAAGGTATGGATCTATTATCTCCTGCTGCCTCTTGGTGTGTACGTGCTCGGCTGCTGCTGTTTTCATACTCCAATCTGAGCTAACTGACTCTGGATCAGGCGAAACAGCCCCGTTTTGCCGGGCAGGTGACTGGCTGAACTGCCGTCCCACAGCAGTTTTACTGCCTGCCAGGGAAACTGTCAAGTTTATAGTTTTAATGTGTGAGATTATGGGCGTAATAAATTAAGTTAGTTTTTTGTTGTTGTTGGAACTGTTCCTTTGAACCTGCCTTCCTGGCAGTCTTCAGGTCACCCTGCTCTGTTATCGACTCGGTGTGTGTGGAGAGAGAGAGCGCCGTCTCTGAGGAGATCCAGCCGGGGGGGGCTTTGAACTAAGGAAGACTAGCGTCTATTAAAACCTCAAAGCAGCTCCAAAGGTCTTTATCGACGTGATTTCAGTCGTACAAATAGTCATATCGCAATCCTTTTTTGACAGATATTGCAATTTGAATATGATTCATATCGGAGGGAAAGGTTTGAAGGTTTAACTCTGAGGAAGACTCTTCCAAAGTCACTCCCCTGCAATAGACGTGTGGATGGTACGAGTGCCCCCGCGTGTTACTTTGCTCCGTCTTGAAACGCCCCGGTGAGAGACGTGCTTTTTACGTACCGTCTTCTGCCGTCGACTGGACCTCAGAACCGGCAGATTTTCTTCATCCATCCTGTTTTTGCAGATATGCACAGTTGATCAACCATTAAATACATGACTTGAAACAAGTAGAGTTTGGACATGAGTGTTTAATCGGGGCGTGTACGCGAGCTCAACACATTGTGTGTGCGTGAGCTCCACACATATCGTGTGCGCAAGCTCAACAACATTGCATGTTGTATGTGTCTCGTGTGTTTTATCCAAAGCGCTTTACGGCGCCTCGCGTTCACCCGTTTGCCGACCCGCTCGCCTGGAGCAGGCGGGAGGGTTAAGCGTCTCACTCGAAGACACTTGGACGCGCTGCCGGGAGGAGATCGAACCGGCGGGAACCTTCAGATTACCAGACGACCCGCTCTACCTACTGAGCCACTGCCACACACCGTTGCCCCCCGTCGTTTCCTTCTGTGCTTTGTCGACGAGGGTCTCGGCGGAGTGATGGATTGAAGCGGCAGGCGTGCAGCTGAGCTGAGGGCGAAACAAGCGCTGACTAATCACTGCGCTGGCCTTGGCACCGTCTGGGGAACTGCGGTGGACGGGCTACTGCGGGCACTGCTGAAGTAATGTTATGAAGTTAGTCTATGGTTGATGTCAGCGACCTGCTGAAGTAATGTTATGAAGTTAGTCTATGGTTGATGTCAGCGACCTGCTGAAGTAATATTATGAAGTCAGTCTATGGTTGAAGTCAGCGACCTGCTGAAGTAATATTATGAAGTTAGTCTATGGTTGAAGTCAGCGACCTGCTGAAGTAATGTTATGAAGTTAGTCTATGGTTGATGTCAGCGACCTGCTGAAGTAATATTATGAAGTTAGTCTATGGTTGAAGTCAGCGACCTGCTGAAGTAATGTTATGAAGTCAGTCTATGGTTGAAGTCAGCGACCTGCTGAAGTAATATTATGAAGTCAGTCTATGGTTGATGTCAGCGACCTGCTGAAGTAATGTTATGAACTTAGTCTATGGTTGAAGTCAGCGACCTGCTGAAGTAATATTATGAAGTCAGTCTATGGTTGATGTCAGCGACCTGCTGAAGTAATGTTATGAAGTTAGTCTATGGTTGAAGTCAGCGACCTGCTGAAGTAATATTATGAAGTCAGTCTATGGTTGATGTCAGCGACCTGCTGAAGTAATGTTATGAAGTTCGTAGACATGTATATGTCTGTGTGTATGTGTTTGGGATTGTGTATATGTCTATATATGTGTTTGGGATTGTGTATAGGGATTGTGTATATCATGTGTATGTGTTTTGGATTGTGTATACGTGTGTGTGTTTTGGATCGTGTATATTGTCTATATATGTGTGTGTTTTGGATTGTGTATATACATGTGTTTTGGATCATGTATATATGTGTATGTGTTTTGGATTGTGTATATGTCTGTGTTTTGGATGGTGTATGTGTGTGTATATATGTGTGTGTGTTTTGGATGGTGTATGTGTTTCGGATTGTGTATGTATATGTCTATATGTGTATGTGTTTTGGATCGTGTATATGTGTTTTGGATTGTGTATGTGTCTATATATGTGTTTTGGATCGTGTATGTGTATATATATGTGTTTTGGATCGTGTATATATATGTGTTTTGGATTGTGTATATGTCTATATATGTGTTTTGGATCGTGTATGTGTATATATATGTGTTTTGGATCATGTATGTGTATATATGCGCAGGGCTTTCCTTAAACAATCGTATAGGGGAGCAGTGCCACTATGACAACGCACAGGTGCCACCATGTTTTTAAAATAAATGGATATAAATAAATTAAAATGTCTTTATATATATATATATAATTTATTTATTTATTTGCAGTGAAGGCTTGGGGCCAGCTTAGAAACAGATGCATCATTGTGTAATACGTGCTTGCTCTGTCCTCTGTTCCACTGTGTGTGCATGTGTATGTGTGTTTTCGTGTTCAATGTTAAACTATTGTGCAACCTTATATACTGTACTCAAATAAATAACTTATTTTGAACATACCCTTGTGTTTGCTATTTTATTCAAATTATGTTTAGAAGTTGCAGGAAATTATAGCAAATGGCTTTCTTTATTGCAGAGCCCCCCATCTTGTTTGAAAATCCAGGAGAGAAAACCCTGTTATGCGTGTTTTGGATCGTGTGTGTGTGTTTGTCTCCTTGTTTTGGATCGTGTGTGTGTGTCTGTCCCCTTGTTTTGGATCGTGTGTGTGTGTCTGTCCACTTGTTTTGGATTGTTTGTGTCTGTCTTTTCTTGTTTTGGATTGTGTATGTGTCTGTCTTTTCTTGTTTTGGATTGTGTGTGTGTCTGTCTATCCTTGTTTTGGATCATGTATGTGTGTGTCTGTCTCCTTGTTTTGGATCATGTATGTGTGTTTTTCCTTGTTTTGGATCGTGTATGTGTGTCTGTCCCCTTGTTTTGGATCGTGTGTGTGTGTCTGTCCCCTTGTTTTGGATCGTGTGTGTGTGTCTGTCCCCTTGTTTTGGATCGTGTGTGTCTGTCCCCTTGTTTTGGATTGTTTGTGTCTGTCTTTTCTTGTTTTGGATTGTGTGTGTGTCTGTCTCCTTGTTTTGTATCGTGTATGTGTGTGTCTGTCTCCTTGTTTTGGATCGTGTATGTGTGCGTCTGTCTGCCTTCCACCTGACTCTCTGTGTCTGTTGTCGTCTGTTCTTCCACAGAGCACGCTCCCTAACTTCAAGCAGAATGAGTTCTCGGTCGTCCGGCAGCATGAAGAATTCATCTGGCTGCACGACTCCTTTGTGGAAAACGAGGATTATGCTGGATACATTGTAAGTACTGACTGAGATAATACTGGATACATTGTAAGTACTGACTGAGATAATAGGAGAATATAAATTATTAGTTTTCCATCTTTGACGGTGAATAACACCATGGTAACATTGACCAGACGTGAGAAATTGCCACTGAGCTCATTCACCACCTTCTTGAGATCAAGTGTACTCAAAATCTAAGCAAATAGATAAAGGGCAGATGAGTTACAGGTGGTTTTATAGATACAGTACTGAATTTTGCCATCCGGACACATGCTATTTGAAATATGAATATAGAATATCAGGCCTATAAATTACCTTATTATGGCCAAGTCATACATCTATGGATCGGGCCAAATCTCCTCTTTCCAATACAGAGTTAAATCTTTGATTTAGTACCACCAGGCGCCCGTTACAGGGCAGCAAAGACTGTGAATGATATCTACTGTAAGTACAGTTACTTTTGTATAATGTCCATTGCTCTGCCATTTTTCACCAGATTGTGGCGCGTTTTTGTTGTTGACGTTCACAGAAAAGTAAAGAAACAATATACGTTGTATTTTATGGCAATAACGTTCAGGTTTGTTCGACCCGTGAGATATACTACGTTATATAAAATAACGTCAATATTTTCCGCATAGAATATTTTCAGTAGCTTTGGCAGCGGCTGGTGTGAGCTGGGTAGTGTAGTTTTATGTAATTTCAACGTCCATCGAAAGCCCTGCGTCTCCTCTTTCTTAGGACTACAACGATTTCATGACGGCGTCATTTCCTCGCATCTAAATCATCCGGTTTCCAATGCAATGCGCGGCCATTTTTATAAACTCATATTTCGCTAATACCACTTACAATCATTGGTAAACAAACGTAGCGCTGGAAATATCCACTTTGAATGCTGTTTTGATAGGGTTAGGGTCTTTTTAAAGATTCGTTTTTTAGCATTTATTGCTTTCATGGTCAGACATGACCGACAGATGAGGAGAGGATGAACGGGAGAAGAGGGGGAAGACATGCGACAAATGGGAGTCACCGGGAGTGGGAAGCGAACCCGGGACGGCCGCTTCGCGACGCAGCGCGATACATGGTGTGCTACTAGAGTGCCCCAGGGTTAGGGTCTTTACTCTTGGCTACATTTGAAAAAGAAATGCAACATTGATTAATACGGACTGTATTGATCTATTTATGACATTAAATAAATCTCGGCCCGGTATCGGGCTTAAGGGGTTAGTAGTGCCTTGTTGTATATTAATAACATACTTCCAGTAGATGGTGAGTGATGATTATGGAAGCACCCACATGTTGACAGACAATTGGCGTGGGTCGATTTTGGACTTCAAAAAGCACTCAGAATCACACTTGGGTCAGATTGCATTCTTTTTTTTTTTTTTTTTTTGTATTTTATTTTTTTATTCTTTTTTAAAACAAACATATAAACAAACATGACAACACACGATAAGATATACAAGCATTAATTGTCAGGGCACATCCAATGAGATCACATTTTGGTTAGTTGTTTTATATAAGATATACCCATAATACCTGTTATCTAAAAAAAACCCTACATACATATGCTCAGCTCGAAACCCCCCCTCCCGGACCCCACCTTGAGAAGTACCTCCACTATCCCTCGCACCTAACCAGACACTACCATTATAAGCTAGCTTTTATTCTCTCCACCACTTCTAACCACATTGACATTTTGGATTCATTGAGACCCAGAATTCTTGCTGTAGATATTTCATGGTAAATTACATCGAGATATGTAAGAAACCAAACTTTACGGCACATTTTTTCCGGTTGAAACCAGCGTGATGCGATCAGCTTTTTGGCTACTGTGATACCCGATAAAACCAATCTCTTTAGCTGTGGATTCACTGCAAACTCAAAAACATCATTCAACAGCAATACCGAGGGGTGTACAGGTATATTCCAAGATACGAGTTTTGATATTTGTTGGGTCACATCTTTCCAGAATGCCTTAACTGGTGAGCAGTCCCAATACATGTGCATAAATGTCCCTTCGTCCCCATTTGTACATTGGGTGCATTTGGAATCTTGTTTGAGCCCCATTCGGCACAGTCTTATAGGAGTCAAGTATGTCCTGTGAATATAGTTAAGATTGATTTGTTGATGATCCGGGTTCCTTGATGTAAGTCGGACATTTGCCCAGGCTCCTTGCCAATCAAAGTCATTTTCCAGGTCTGGTATATCCCTCCTCCAGACAGAGTCAAGTTGGAGGGTTTCATACGAGGACGTTAGTAATTGATGATAAAATTCTGAAACAAAACCTCTCGATGTCTCTCTTGAGTAGAAGAATTTGTGGTATCTGTGGTGTTCAATTGGTCTGTCTAATGGAACACCGTGAGACTTCAAACATAGCTCTAACTGTTTGTGAAAAAGCCATGTGGACTTGGTGAGATTGGTCAGATTGCATTCTTAATGGATGTTTGTTGGCCTGGTTGTAGGGCGTATGTTGCTTAATACAAGTGCCAAGAGAACGACAGAATAGCAAAGAATTGTTTTCCCTTCAGTTAATTTGTGTCCTGTGTTTGTTCTGGGCAGTGTTGTAAGCTCCCCTTCTCTCATGATATCTGAGATCTCAACCCCCCCTTTTTTTTTAAACCCCGCTTTAACCCTTTCATTACCACACTACCAAATGGTTAACCCTTTCACTGCGACAATACTGAAGGTTTACCCTTTCACTGCCACACGACAAAGGGTTAACCCTTTCACTACCACACTACAGAACGTTAACAAAAAAGATATTTTAATTCTTGTATTTTTTACATTTAATTTATTTTATTTTATTTGTATTACACTTAGCAGCACTGTATTGATAGAATATCAGCACGCAGAATATCACAATATATGGCTGTATGATCCATTCTTTCCCCCATCCTTACTTTAATTGTACTAAAGTCCTTACAGTATCAGCAGTAATTGGTGGAGAAAATATTGAGATTTTGGTATTGGCTCCAAAAATCACATTGGTGCATCTCTTAACTCATTGACCGCCGAGCCCCTTCCGGGAAATTAGGCCTAGTACGCCAACGCTTTAATCAATGGGAGGACGGGGATATTTGCGAGTGCTTAAATTATGGGTCTAATACACCCGTCGCTTATCAATGACTTGCTTGCAGTCAACATGTACGAAACGGATTGTTTTTTCATCGGTACATTTCCGTTTTATACCGTTTTGAATAAGAGTATAGTTTTGGAGATTTCTAGTAATTCCAGAGAAAGACGCGATAATAGCCCTTTAGTGGAATACACACAAAACACGTTGTAATTTTTCGGCTGATTTACGAATAGTTTTCAAATAAACTCTAGATTATCGATAGTATATGTGTCCTTATGCACGATACAGAAGTGGGCTGAAAATCGCTTATCCGTGCCATGCTCAGCGCCAACGGCACGCACACACACACACACACACACACAGTCACACACACACACACACACACACACACACGTTGTGATCGCTGTGAAAAAAACATCTGATTAACCCAAGACTGGCAACATAGATTCCTTACCTCACATCTGATGTTCTGCAAAAAGATTAATCCAATTCCTGATCGCCATTCCAAATATTGATCGCGTTTATTGATCCAACGTTATATCTCCAAAACACATAATCCACGCTGCTCCGAGTGTCCCCAGTCCATCTGTTCTAACGATACTGCATGCCCGAGAAGGAAAACCTGGACCGGAGTTTTTTTTAATGCACATCCCCAGCCAATCCAATCCAATGATGTGCAATACCATCCGGGAGACGATAGGTGGCGGTATTTGCCCTTTTGCCAGCTCAGACCCATTCCCAACGATAACGGGTCAGGTTGGATGGATGAAAATGAATGGATATCGCTAATAAAAGAAATAACGATTAAAACCCGACTATACTCGTGATTGGCGCTCAAGCGATGGCGAGTTAACCCGACTATACTCGTGGTTGGCGTCCAATGAGTTAAGGAACACGCCAACATTTGGGGAAATTAGCTCACCGTCTTCTCCAGAGAGAGACAAGAAGATAGATACCAGTTTCCTCTCTGTGCGTTCAGTAGAAAGCTATCTGGCTGCACGTTAGCCTAGCTTAGCACAATGAATAGAAGCGGACTGTGCCGGTTAGCCTAGGCATTGTCCAACTAACACCTCTCCAGAAGGCTAACCGGCACTGTCCGCTTCCATTCATTGTGCTAAGCTAGGCTAACGTGCAGCCAGATATCTTTCTACTGAACGCACAGAGAGGAAACTGGTATCCATCTTGTTGTCTCTCTCTCTCTGGAGAAGACGATAAGCAAATTTCCCCAAATGTTGGCGTGTTCCTTTAAATAATGTTGATCTCATATTGTTGTGAATAACCGGGAGGTCCCTGTGCCCCGCAGATCCCCCCCGCTCCGCCCAGGCCGGACTTCGACGCCTCCAGAGAGAAGCTCCAGAAGCTGGGCGAGGGAGAAGGATCCATGACCAAGGAGGAGTTCACCAAGATGAAGCAGGAACTGGAGGCGTGAGTAACCCTGGCAACCAAGTTGTATATTAAAGCTAGAGTCTGTAACGCCACCAAAACGTCGACCATCGGATCAAAAGAGCGCCCCGCTTGTTATTGCACATTGTTTGCATTTTCCGACCGCGTCAAAGACTGCTGTGCACCTCTACATTATGCTTAAAGGAACATGGCAACATTTTGGGAAATCAGCTTACCGTGTTCCTCCAGAGAGAGACAAGAAGATAGATACCAGTTTCCTCTCTGTGCGTTCAGTAGAAAAGCGATCTGGTTGCACGTTAGCCTAGCTTAGCACAATGAATGGAAGCGGACAGTGCCGGTTAGCCTTCGGGAGAGGTGTTAGTTGGACAATGTCTAGGCTAACCGGCACTGTCCGCTTCCATTCATTGTGCTAAGCTAGGCTAACGTGCAGCCAGGGGGGAAAATCTCAGATACCGATATAACATTTTTGCCTGGTATCGGACCGTTATCCGACATCAGTATCGGTGCATCCCTAATCAGTGGTGTCACAGAACTGGTTTAACTGGCAACATAGGCATATAGATGGCGCTATCTCTCTACCTATGGGCCATCAAAGTTGTCAAAAAGTAACCATCTAGACAGCATCTGTATACCCCCCCTATTTTCATGAAATGGTTCAGTCCTGCCGTTCTTGAGAATTGGAAACACTGGCATCTTGTTTTTCTTCAAGCTTTCTGTCCTTTTCTTCGGTTGCATATTGTGTTTTCTTTCTATGCCGAGTCTGACGCGAGGATCCCAGTCTGTGGATCATCTTGAGTAACTGGGTCATGATGTCTGGAAAGAGTTGTTTTCCAAATGTTTTAATTTGTTTTGGTGCTTTGAGTGCCGTTCAGCTCTACCGTACTGGAGATATCTCTACGGCAGATATCTCCCAAACACTAGGCCAATCGCACCAAAACTATCTGGAGGGATGGAGTTTGTTAACTACAGGGGTCAACATCAGGAAAATCAGGAAAGGGAATGAATCTGTTCAACCTTTTCTATAGACCTTTTCTATACAGCAAGAACTGGACCCAGGAAAGTGACTGAGGCAGAGGTGAATGACGTTGGCAGAGCTGAATGCTAAATGCTATGCCCAGGGCTACAAAAAGGGTCAAATAGAAACGACTCGCACAAAACGAGACTGTGGGTAAAATGGTCATTTAAGCAACCTTTTCTGTGGCAAGTGCTTGTTCATATTTGACTTGGTGGCACTAGTGCGAGTCGCATGGTGACGCACCTGTACCGAGTTTGTTTTGGTCTGATTGGGTGTGGGGTTGGAGTTGAGTGGGTATAGGGGAGGGGTTGCTATTCCTACAGGACTGACAGCTCTGGCTCTGCCAAGAGAAGTCTGGAGAGATTCACACTATAATAAGTTACTATATATAGCTTTATATTGTTATATTATAAATATATTCTAGTTATATAGTAGGGCTGAGCCCAAATGTTCGAAGGTTCGCACTCTAATCTTAATGAATGGGTTCGAACATCACAGTACTATTTTGTGTTTACAATAATTTGAAAGTCACGCACAAACACACAGACGCAACACAGTCAACGAGTCGCGGTGAGGAGGGGTCACCGTCATACATTATCAGGAAATGAATCGATGCTACAGTATGCACGTTAGTCGCGCTCTGCACGTTTAGCTTGCTAACGTTAAGATAGCAGGAGCCGTCTGCCAACAAAGATGTTGTTTCAACAAATGGGTTCACAAAATGGATTACCATCCAAACGTTATTGAAGACTCCTGTGACCAGTAAGTAGATACTACTACTTTTACTAACAATTTGTTGACCGCAGCAATATGCGCATATGTTCTACGTTATATGCGTAAATGTCCACAATGTGTCTAAAGTCGAGACTCGACAGTACTGAACCGGAAAAATATTTAGGAGTACATGTGACCGTTCGATGACCTAAACTAACGTTAGCTGATAATGTCAACCAAGCTGGTATTATTCCACACTGGTCCCCGATTTTATCCCTGGTTTATTTATCCTACAGTGAGGGTTAGTGCGAGTCTCTCTCTCTCTCTCTCTCTCTCTCTCTGTCTCTGTCTCTGTCTCTGTCTCTGTCTCTGTCTCTCTCTCCCTCTCTCTCTCTCCCTCCTTTTGAGTGAACAGAAGCAATAAGAAGGCACAGAGGCCCGAGGTCTCTCTCTCTCTCTCTCTCTCTCTCTCTCTCTCTCTATGGGTAACGCATGTATTCCCGGTAACCTGCCCCATTTCTAAGCCATATAACCCAGGACGTTATACGAACAACATTAAAATCTTTTCTCATGTCAAGAATGATTGTTATAGATGCCAAAAAAAAAAAAAAAAACATCATGTAATGAGGGATGGCGGACCTCTAAAGTTGACCTAAGTTACCGGGAATACCAATTCACTATCTCCTCCAATTTAAGAGAGAATTAAAATGTTTTTGTTGTTTTGTAGGGATATCATCATCATGTAACATAATACCATAGTTCTCTCCGAGTTATCTCAAGAGAATTCAAATGTAGCTGAATCTGAAGGAAAAATACGGGTAGAGGGATATGAGTCAACATAGTTCATGGCCTTCAATTGATGACAAACAAAAAAGGCTTAATTTTCATGGCAGATGCATGATATGTTTTGGGCATGATCTTGGCACCCCAATGAACAACCAAAATGAGTTTCGTCTTTTGTGGCCAATTATTTTAGGAGATAATTACGTTTCACATATTGATCCCAGGTTACCGCGAATACATATCCTCACAATTCCAGATAAACACTTAAATCTCCTATTTTACTAAAGATTGGTGAGATTTTATTTTTGGAAATCATAACAGCAATAATAAGGGTTATGTGTAAACCAGAATTACTAGAATGTGTTGTGTTTTGTCTGTTAAAATGAGCAAAAACAAGGAAAGGGTATTCCCAGTAACTTAACAAACAAGTGCAAAAAATACAGTTCTAGAACAAGTATTTTAATTTTTTCTATATTCAAGAAAGTGGAAAGGAACCCAACATTTTCAATTGTCTGCACACAATCGTTGTTTTGTTATTCCAAGATGGCATTTGAACAGAATTTTGGAAAAAACAGGTATTCCTGGTCACCATGCCCCTAGTCAGTCTACACCAACCTGCCCCTAGTCGGTCTACACCAACCTGCCCCTAGTCAGTCTACACTACCACCATGCCCCTAGTCAGTCTACACTACCACCATGCCCCTAGTCAGTCTACACCACCACCATGCCCCTAGTCAGTCTACACCACCACCATGCCCCTAGTCAGTCTACACCACCATGCCCCTAGTCAGTCTACACCACCACCATGCCCCTAGTCAGTCTACACCACCACCATGCCCCTAGTCAGTCTACACCACCACCATGCCCCTAGTCAGTCTACACCAACCTGCCCCTAGTCAGTCTACACCACCACCATGCCCCTAGTCAGTCTATACCAACCTGCCCCTAGTCAGTCTATACCACCACCATGCCCCTAGTCAGTACACCACCACCATGCCCCTAGTCAGTCTACACCACCATGCCCCTAGTCAGTCTACACCACCATGCCCCTAGTCAGTCTACACCACCACCATGCCCCTAGTCAGTCTACACCACCATGCCCCTAGTCAGTCTACACCACCACCATGCCCCTAGTCAGTCTACACCAACCTGCCCCTAGTCAGTCTACACCACCACCATGCCCCTAGTCAGTCTACACCACCACCATGCCCCTAGTTAGTCTACACCACCATGCCCCTAGTCAGTCTACACCACCACCATGCCCCTAGTCAGTCTACACCACCATGCCCCTAGTCAGTCTACACCAACCTGCCCCTAGTCAGTCTACACCACCATGCCCCTAGTCAGTCTACACCACCACCATGCCCCTAGTCAGTCTACACCACCATGCCCCTAGTCAGTCTACACCAACCTGCCCCTAGTCAGTCTACACCACCATGCCCCTAGTCAGTCTATACCACCGTGCCCCTAGTCAGTCTACACCACCACCATGCCCCTAGTCAGTCTACACCAACCTGCCCCTAGTCAGTCTACACCACCACCATGCCCCTAGTCAGTCTACACCACCACCATTCCCCTAGTCAGTCTACACCACCACCATGCCCCTAGTCAGTCTACACCACCACCATGCCCCTAGTCAGTCTACACCACCACCATGCCCCTAGTCAGTCTACACCACCACCATGCCCCTAGTCAGTCTACACCACCACCATGCTCCTAGTCAGTCTACACCACCATGCCACCATTCTATTATATATGCTAGCCTACCCCTGATAATATTAATACATTTAATTAATGTGTTAGCTTGTAGCTAATGGCCTGGGCCTCCATGTTGTGTTGTTAGCTTGTAGCTAACGGCCTGGGCCTCCATGATGTGTTGTTAGCTTGTAGCTTGTAGCTAACGGCCTGGGCCTCCATGATGTGTTAGCTTCAATTAATTAATTACCGGAATACATATAAGTTACCGTGAATACCTATATGGTAATAGTATTCCTGGTAACCTCTCCTTTTCACAAGTCACCGGAATACATATCAATATCTAAAGTTACCGTGAATACCTATCAGGTTACGGGAATACCTATTTAGGTAACCAAGAATACCTAGACATGGTATTCCTGGTACCTAAAGGTATTCTCGGTTACCTATAGGTTACGGAAATACCTTTCTCCAGTTACCGGGAATGCTTTACAGATATCTCTCTCTCGCTCTCGCTCTCGCTCTCGCTCTCGCTCTCTCACACACACACACACATATATATGATTAAAAACTATGGTTCGAAGGTCCGTTCGAAAAACTCTGCCGAAGTTCGAATCCTAAAAACAAGCTTCAGGGACAGCTCCAATTATATAGTAACTTGTTCTAGTGTGAACCGAAAGCATTGCGTATCTTACACACTCCTGTCTGCCACCACCAATAAACTTAGAACCTCTTTATTAAGTTCACTGATATGAAAGAGGAACTAGAGCAGTGAGTTACCACTAACGGTTCATAGTAACCAGATACGTTACTGGAAGAGACCTTTCACCGTAATCTAGCGATTTAGCACACAGCCGCCTTGATAGGCAAACAAGAGGTATGCAGTTGTATGTGTACACATTCACAGTAGATATGGCCCTGTCTCCAACTGAATGAACCCCTACTGAACACTGTATCCAGTAATAGACTCCAGTTAGAGTTGGGAGGTATACAGCAGAAGGTGGATCCATGCAAAGTTATGGATTTCTACAATACTGCCATCCACTATATATATATATATATATATATATATACTGTATATAACTGAATTAGTTGGATAACTGAATTAGCTGGATACATGAATTAGCTGGATGAATGAATTCGCTGGATAAATTAATTAGCTGGATACATGAATTAGCTGGATCACTGATTTTTACACGTGGTGCAATTAGTCCATTATGTTGGATTCAATTGTATTATTTATGCACTTAGGTTGTCTGCTAATGTCGGCCAAGCTTGTAAAGTAAACCATACGGATGGATCACTGTCGTTCCTCACATCCTTCCACTGATACTTCCGCAACCGGGAGAAAGTGGGTGGTCTTTGGTTTCGTGGCTTTTGACATAATTCCTTCACCAGATGATCATGTGACCGTTCCTTCGTCCACTCACATTCCCTCCATGCCAAGACGGAGCGGGCAGTTATCCTGGAAGCCTGGAGTGCACGCCTGTCCAAACAACCCTGCATCTGCGTTCCAGGAAAGGAGTTAGCCAGATAATCTGATACTGCAGACGTCCTATTATCCAGAACTAGTTAAGTCACATAATAAGGAACGGGTCCTGGTTAACCAAATAGGGAAAAACACAAGCTTATATGTCTTATTCTGCACCCAGATTCCAAGACTCAAGATTATTTCATTGTCAATTACATTTCTTAATTGTCTATATACACATATCCCCTCCACATAACATGTATTTCATCAGAGAGCAGGGTTATGAAAATTCTAACAATTTGAAATGAGTCAAAAACGCTATGACTATATTTAAAAACAATCACTTGCGCCTACTTCAGAGAGCAGAGATACGGAGCGCGAGAGACCGTGAAACAGGACTTGTGCAGAGCCTTTTCCATCTCTGTCCCTCTCTCTCTCGCTCTCTCTTGACGTACACACCGCTGACCGCACTCTTTGAGGCTGCTTTTAGACTAATACGTCTTCGATTCAGAACGGAGTAAATGATTTCCGTCTACACAAGCATTTTTACCACCGCCCCAGAAAGGATTTCCATTTATACTAGCTCTCCTGAAGACTTGTATCACAAGACCTTTCACTACGCTGGTCATATGAGCCTCTTGAGTCCTAAGTAACGGGTTCATTGGTGCCGGTGTAAACTGTCTGGGAAGATTAATGGAAGGGGTTTTGACACTCTCCGACTGGCAATTGGAAGATGGATTGAGGGTCTTAACAACACGCAGTGAAGCCTGTCCTGGTCGCAGTCTGTCTCTGAGGTTAGCGCATGTGAACTAGCCTACTGCAAGCAGCATGAAGCAGGTGGAAAACAGGTGAAATGTCAAATACAGAACGTTTCAAAGTCGGTCCTTTGCAGGCCAAAGTCAGAAGACTTGACTGGCCGGTGATTATCAAAGGACATACAATACCGCCCAAGAAAGACCCTGGGAATAACCTTAATATGAAGTAGAAAGATGCTGATGGCTCCATGGCTGTTTTGTGGGCTGTTTTGGACACATTTTTTAAATGGTATGCACGCTTTTTATTGCCATTCTCTGAGTAGTGTTGACGGTCAATAAGGATGATTGATGACAAGCAATATCATTGTAAGCCCCACAGTTAGTGAGCCTTTGTGCTGTGTGGTGAAATGAGTATCGTCAATTGTAAGTCCCAGAGTTGTGGGCATATAGTGTTTACTTGGCTCCTTTGTCATGTCAGAAGATGTCAACAATATTTTCTATAGGTGCGCTGCACGTGGCATTGTTTGCCTTGGAAGTGAGCGTTGGGCGTCGTTTTCACAAGTCTCTGTCTCTCCGCCTGTCCACACTGCCACGCAACCCCAGATTTAGCGAAACGAAGATGAGGGCAGCAGCAAAGTTTCCGCCTTTGGAGCTAAAAAACACAGGAGTAGTGGGGTCGCTAGGTGCAAACGTAGCTAAACCTTGTTCTGTTTAGTTGTTGTGTGTTTCAGAGAGTACCTGCTAACTAGGGATGCACCGATCCGACTTTTTCAGTCTCGATACCTGGGTTTGGGTATCGGCCAATACCGATACCGATCCGATACCCATTGTCCAAATTATTTTCTTCAAAAAAGTTACATTTATTATTTCTTTTTTTATCCACGTTTTCTTTTTTTTCTGTATTCAAATATATATATATTTTTTTAATAATTGTAAAGGATCACAAGTGTGTTTTTGATTTGTTGTAAACAAAGACAGAAAATAAACTTCATTCATTCAATTAATAAACTGTATGCCTCACTGTCACTGTGTGGAAGAGACTGGGATCATTCTTTTGTGCAACAAGGCAACATCAGGCTCGACTTAAAACATTACTTTCCTAACTTAGTGAAACTAAATGTAACAAATTAATTAAAGATATAAATGTACTGAATGGTCATTTCTTGTTTTATTTCTTATTTAAAATAAATAAATAAAAAATAAATAAAAATACGATATATATATATATATATATATATATATATATATATATATATATATATATATATTTCTTTTTACCGATACCTGATCCAGCTATTTTACTGATATCGGCGGCCGATACCAATATCGGATCGGTGCATCCCTACTGCTAACTTTAAGAATTGTTTGTTGTGTGTTTCAGAGAGTACCTGCTAACTTTAAGACTTGTTTCAGAAAGTACCTGCTAACTTTAAGACTTGTTTCAGAAAGTACCTGCTAACTTTAAGACTTGTTTCAGAAAGTACCTGCTAACTTTAAGAATTGTTTGTTTTGTGTTTCAGAGAGTACCTGCTATCTTTAAGATTAGTTTCAGAAAGTACCTGCTAACTTTAAGACTTGTTTCAGAAAGTACCTGGCTAACTTTAAGACTTGTTTCAGAGAGTACCTGCTATCTTTTAAGACTTGTTTCAGAAAGTACCTGCTAACTTTAAGACTTGTTTGTTGTGTGTTTCAGAGAGTACCTGCTAACTTTAAGACTTGTTTCAGAGAGTACCTGCTAACTTTAAGACTTGTTTGTTGTGTGTTTCAGAAAGTACCTGCTAACTTTAAGACTTGTTTATTGTGTTTCAGAGAGTACCTGCTAACTTTAAGACTTGTTTATTGTGTTTCAGAGAGTACCTGCTAACTTTAAGACTTGTTTATTGTGTTTCAGAAAGTACCTGCTAACTTTAAGACTTGTTTATTGTGTTTCAGAAAGTACCTGCTAACTTTAGGACTTGTTTATTGTGTTTCAGAGAGTACCTGCTAACTTTAAGACTTGTTTCAGAGTACCTTCTAACTTTAAGACTTGTTTGTTGTGTGTTTCAGAGAGTACCTGCTAACTTTAAGACTTGTTTGTTGTGTGTTTCAGAGAGTACCTGCTAACTTTAAGACTTGATTGTTGTGTGTTTCAGAGAGTACCTGCTAACTTTAAGACTTGTTTGTTGTGTGTTTCAGAAAGTACCTGCTAACTTTAAGACTTGATTGTTGTGTGTTTCAGAGAGTACCTGGCTATCTTTAAGAAGACCGTGGCCATGCACGAGGTCTTCTTGTGTCGCGTGGCGGCACATCCTGTCCTGAGAAAAGATCTCAACTTTCACGTCTTCCTAGAGTACAACCAAGACGTGAGTCTGAAGAGGGAAGGTCGTGAGCTTTAGTGTACAGTACATACAGTACATACAGTACGTCCTCTTATCATCCCAGAGGGGCTTTAAAGTTACAGTAGTCATCATTAAAAACAACGATGACTCGCTTACAGAGTACAATCTCAATAACTTTACTCTCAATAACTGTCAAACTAAATTAATACGTGCAAAACTCTTTCGAGATTTTGGGTGTGCTTGAGATTATTTGCAAAATTATCATGAAGTGCCCTTTTTAAATGTTTTTTGATTGCGTAGAACATTTACTTATTTAGCTATAGTGTTCATGCCATACAGTACTGAAGTTAGATTTTTAGTAGTGATGTTTTAGTGTTTTCAGAATTTACAAAAAAAATTGTTCATTCTCCCCAAATGTCAGTTTAATTGAGTAGTTAGTGTTGAGCTTGGCTTGGCTGACCTAGGGATGCACCGATCCGACTTTTTCAGTCCCGATACCGATACCTGGGCTTTGGGTATCGGCCAATACAGAGTACCGATCCGATACCCATTGTTGCAATTAATAAACTGTAGGCCTCACTGTGTGGAAGAGACTGGGATCATTCTTTTGTGTAAGGCAACATCAGGCTTGACTTAAAACACTACTTCCCTAACTTAGTGAAACAAAATGTAACAAATGAACACATAGATATAAATGTACTGAATTGTTATTTCTTATTTTATTTCTTATTATATTATTATAAAAAAAATTCGATATATATATTTTTTTTCTCCAATACCCAATCCAGCTATTTTAGTCATATCGGGGCTGATATAAATATCGGATCGGTGCGTCCCTAGGCTGACCTCTTCTCCCAGCCCGGTGCACAGGGAGGATTGGTGTGGTTAGTGTTGTTGACCCAGCTTCTCTCTCTCTCTCTCTCTCTCTCGCTGACAGCTGAGCGTACGAGGGAAGAATAAAAAGGAGAAACTGGAGGATTTCTTCAAGAACGTGGTGAAGTCTGCGGACGGCGTCCTGGTGGCTGGAGTCAAGGTGAGAATGCTCGGTTAAAATAAGCCGTTTATTAACTTTTTATTTATTTAGTAATTTTTTTCCCTTTCCTTCGGATTCGGCACAAACAAGGGACTAAACACATTTTGCAATTATGCCACAACAATGTGGAACGCCCTACCCACAGCCGTAAAAAGATGTGAATCCCTACCCACCTTCATGTCATAAATGTCACTGGTCTGCATCCCCTTAACAATTGTGTGTATTGAGCCGTACTGTATTGTACCCATTCTGCAATCTGTTAAATAAAGTTTTCATTAATTTTTTCCTTCCTGGGGCCGTTCCAACAGTTCCAGCCTCATACGAAGACGAAGAATCTTACCATTTTTATTTATGAACATTCTTGTTAATTTAAAGCTTTTTTATCTTCTCTACTCTTCATATTGTCATACCTTAAGTTCACAGTGGAAAACAACATATATTTCATTAGGAAGAGGAACACATGTTGCACAAACCAACAAAAGATTTATTTTCCCAGTTTCAAGTCACACTTCAAGAAAAATATATTTTATGTAAGATATGTATACATGTCGGCTGTACGCTGACAGTCAAATCGCCGCCTCTGTTCAAACTGTTTTGTGTTTTAACTGGACGTCTTGGTTTTAATGACGGATCATACCTTCCATTTATGTGAAATTAACACGTGTCTTTTTGAATTTCCAGGACGTAGACGATTTCTTTGAGCACGAGAAGACATTCCTTTTAGAATACCACAACCGTGTCAAAGACGCCTCCACCAAGTCAGACAAAATGATCAGGTCTCACAAAAGTAAGTCTCTAATCCCAGCTGGGTAGGTGCTTTTGTCTTTTAATGCCACGGTTTACAAAGGAACTCAAAACTGACTCAAATCCCCCCGTTCCTTTTTAAACCCAAAAGGTCCACTGACGCTAATCTATCTTTCATTATAAATCAATTTTCTCTAATCTAGTTTTAAATGTGCTATAGATAACATGCAGCCACTAGATGTCACACTAGAGAATCAGCATTTATCCAATCGGGTGCATGCATTCATCAAAAAAATAAAAATCTAAAAGAAATGCCCAGCAAAAGCAATACTTTTAATCCACACCTTTCTAATAGCTCTGTGGATGTATATTTATGTAGAGTAAAAAAGGATTACTCTACATAACATTTTTATCTATAGCACCTTTAATTATTTCTTAAAATGAAATGAAATAAACCTATTTTTGTTTCATCTTTCCTCCTCGATGGCCTGCTTGGTTTCCGTGCACCGAGAACAGTCCTCCAACCTTTTAAAACCCAAACGAACACAGTGTTCTGAGCTCGGCGATGTTTAGACTCAAACAGGATCTTGTATCATATAATGAGATGACTGTTGATGCCTCATTTCAACTGGCATGACTCAGTGTGATTTACCGGCCAGACGGTTTGCTCTTGGCCCGGCTGTTTGGAGCAGAGAGCCACAACAAACGATGCATTATTGAAATGAAAATCTACGGGGTATATAATTGAAACGTTCCATTTTGGAACTGAGCGCAATTTAAATGTATGACAACATTATCTCTTGTGATGGACTGCGTTCCGTTAGCGGGGGAAACAGGGTTGTCACTCATTGGCCAAGCTGCAACAACGGTGGAACTTAGAACCGTTATTTATAAACCTAACTCTTACCTAACCTAACTCTTAAGCTTAAAAGTGCTATAGGTAACATGTTTATGTATCATTTACATTTTATGTAATCATTAAAAGAAAGATGTGGAATAAAAGTATTGCTTTCCCCCCCCAAAAATCTAAAACATACATTTTTAGTCATTTAAAACATTTTGGTGGGTCCAAAAGGAATGTTGTTGTTTACATGTATCCCCTCCCTACTTCCCGTTTCCCCACGTGGAATGCACCTGATTGGATAAATTACATGCTGGTGCTCTAGTGCGACATCTAGTGGCTGAATGTTATCTATACCACCTTTTAAAGATCTAATGCAGTGGTCACCAACCTTTTTAAGCCCAAAATCATTTTTTTTTGTTTTGGTGAAGGCAAGATCTACCTATTGAAGCGTTGAGAGAAAAAGACAGCCAAGATTGTACTTTAAACTAAATGACTTTTATTTGCCTGTATTCTAATTACATGCAATGCTTTGGTCCAACATTAAAACGTCAAAGTAGAACTGTAATATGCACTTTCTCAGTCAGTGCTAAGTGCACTCATCTTATGCAGCATCACTTTTCACATCAAAACAAAAGTAGAACTGTAATGTGGACTTTCTCATATTATTAACATTGACAACCATATTTACAATTAGCATTTTATAAAGTAGAACTGCAATGTGTACTTTCTCAGTCAGTGCTAAGTGCAGAATCACTTTTCACATCAAAACAAAAGTAGAACTGTAATGTTGACTCTCGGGGGAAGATAAAAAAAAAGTTTTTATTTTATTTCTTTATTAAAAAAAAATCCCAGGGAAATATCTACAGGGAAAGTCTCAAAGATCGACCAGTCGATCGCGATCGACGGGTTGGTGACCACTGATCTAATGGGTAGTCTCGGCCTCTAGATGTGAGATGACACCAAAACAATGTCCGTTCATATAGACATGAAACGTCGTTCTTTGACATTGACTGATAACACCTTCAAACTATAGGCATTGCAGATTAAATACAACTAGAGACCTAGCAATATCATCACCATTTTACCGCTAGAAATGTTGTCAAACATATTTTAGGTTCAACTTTGGGTAGCAAAAGAGAAAGATAACTAGTGAACGAGCCGCCGTTTTCAAGGAAACCCACCCTGGCCTAAAATAGGCATAACATTTACATATTTTTTATCGTCATAGATTTTTCTACTTTGCAACTTGGCCATTTTAGTGACCACCGGTAAACGGCACGGGGGAACTGAATGGGTTTTGATTTCATTCAGGCTTTGTGTGACGTATCACTTTTTAATGTTTAGCGGAGCGTCAGCTTCAGCCTGGTGTGTCTCGTCTCTGTGCTGTGATGTTGTATTTTACGTCCTTCTTTGTGTCTTCATTATTAATTCGCTGGCTAATGTGGAAATGGGTGAGTTGTTGCAACCTGTTAGCCTCCTGTATGAAGTGTCATGCTCTCTCTCTCTCTCTCGCTCTCCTCTCTCTCTCTCTGGAGGTGTTGTGCTATCTCTCCTCTCGCTCTCTCTCTCTCTCTCTCTCTGGAGGTGTGCTCTCTCTCTGGAGGTGTTGTGCTATCTCTCCTCTCGCTCTCTCTCTCTGGAGGTGTGCTCTCTCTCTCTCTCTCTGGAGGTGTTGTGCTATCTCTCCTCTCGCTCTCTCTCTCTCTGGAGGTGTTGTGCTATCTCTCCTCTCGCTCTCTCTCTCTCTGGAGGTGTTGTGCTATCTCTCTCTCTCTCTCTCTCTAGAGGTGTGCTATCTCTCTCTCTCTCTCTGGAGGTGTTGTGCTATCTCTCTCTCTCTCTGGAGGTGTGCTATCTCTCTCTCTCCCTTTCTGGAGGTGTTGTGCTATCCCTCGCTCTCGCTCTCCCTCTCTCTCTCGCTCTCTCTCTCTCTCTGGAGGTGTTGTGCTATCTCTCGCTCTCGCTCTCCCTCTCTCTGGAGGTGTGCTATCTCTCTCTCTCTGGAGGTGTGCTATCTCTCTCTCTCTGGAGGTGTGCTATCTCTCTCTCTCTGGAGGTGTGCTATCTCTCTCTCTGGAGGTGTGCTATCTCTCTCTCTCTGGAGGTGTTGTGCTATCTCTCTCTCTCTGGAGGTGTGCTATCTCTCTCTCTCTGGAGGTGTTGTGCTATCTCTCTCTCTCTGGAGGTGTGCTATCTCTCTCTCTGGAGGTGTGCTATCTCTCTCTCTCTGGAGGTGTGCTATCTCTCTCTCTGGAGGTGTGCTATCTCTCTCTCTCTGGAGGTGTGCTATCTCTCTCTCTGGAGGTGTTGTGCTATCTCTCTCGCTCTCTCCTCTCTCTCTCTGGAGGTGTTGTGCTATCTCTCTCTCTCTCTCTCTCTCTGCTCAACATTAAAACGTGATACTGTGTGCGTGTGGCGGGGGGGGGGGTGTGGTGGCGGGAGGGGTGGCTGCGTGGGGTGATTTGCTGCACAGACATCATTCAACCTTCTTCTCTTCCTACAGTACATTGTCTCGGTAAACTTCAAACTGAAGTAAACTGAATAATATTACGACCCTAGATTTCGTGTCCACTTAGAGAGAAAATCGTAGTTGTAGTAAAAGTAGTGAGTTATGTGTTTCTTAACACTTTGGATGCCACGCCTCCCCGTCTCAAAACATGGTTGAATGCCAGCACCCACTTCAATGATAGCGTTGTGAACGCATAAACTATGTCTTAAATTATGGCTATGTGTCTAATCTGGCCGTCGCTTATCAATGACTTGTTTGCAGTCAACATTGTCTAAACGGATTGTTTTTTAATCGGTTCATTTCCGTTTTATACCATTTTGAAAAACCCTAGTTTTCTTGAAAGTTTCAGGAAAATATAAAGATTCTGTGATAAACGGCCTTTACTGGAATATTCTGGAACACACAAAAAACACTCATTTTTCGGCCTATTTAGGAATCGTTTTCAAATAAACGCTAGATTATCGATAGTATATGTGTACTTATGCACGCTAGAGAAGTGAGCTGAAAAATCGATTCTCTCATTTCCTGATCAGCGCACACACACACACATATGGCACACGCTGATATCTCTGTGAAAACAGCTCTGATTATCCTAAGACTGGTCAAATAGATTCCTTACCTCAGATCAGATGTTCTCCAAAAAGATGATTCCAATTCCTGATCGCCATTCCAAATATCGATCGCGTTTATTGATTCAGCGCTGGGTACTGGAAATATGTATTCCACGCTGTTTTGCGGCTCAGCAATGACTTGGATCTCTTCTGATGGCTTGCCGGAGAAGTAACATGAGGAAACTGGATCCCCCCCCCCCCCCCCCCCATGTCTTTCATTCAGTCTAATCCAATGGGGTTCCAGCACAACGGGGAGAGACGATAGGGGGCGGTATTTTCCCAATGGACCTCAGAGAGAGTTTGCAGCACTAACGTGAGACTAGATTGATGAATTATGAATTCAAATCGCTAATAAAAAAAAAGCAACAAAAAAACGTTATTTGTCGTTGCTGGCATTCAACGGTCGGCATGAACTAACGACATATAGCGTCGTTGGCACTCAAAGTGTTAAGGGGAAAGGTGTGAGGATGGATGAAAGTTAAAGGGGCACTTCACGGAAAAACAACGCTGATTTTATTTTGCACATAATCTCACAAGTATCCCAAGGCTCTAAACTGTTTTGCACACATGCATTTAGTTCGACGGTTATTGAGTTAATTAGCTCATCCTGTGTGATGTCATCAGAGGACACTGAATCCTTGTTTGACATTAAATAAAATTAAATGATAAAAAAATCGCAATCCCTATTTCAACCTATTTAAATTCTTTCATCTACATAATTTCATTGAGCTGTAATTAACACAACACAATGATTCAGTTGTGAGGAGATATTTAAACTAATTTACTCTCAATAACTGTCAAACTAAATCAATGTGTGCAAAACAGTTTAGAGCCTTGGGGATACGTGTGAGATTATGTGCCAAATAAATTGGCGTAGTTTTTCGGTGAAGTGCCCCTTTAAAGAGTCTAAAGGAAAAACTATCTGCATGCTTTGCATTGTGTCGGTACAGCTCCATGTCTGAGTGAGACATGGGCGAGAATATTATTTGAAATGCTTTCAAATATCTTAACTACTTGAGGTGTGCTTGATTTAACCTTTTGCTCAGCCTGACACGAGGTGGACACACACCTGATTGGACAATTCACTAAATCCAGTGCCCCTTGTCTGTGTTGAAATATTGGGAGTGGGGATGAGCAGATACTACAGTTTCACTGCAGATGCCACTGCTGGCGACGATGCCCTGTCAGACAATAAACTAAAGAACAACATTAAAGGTGTTATAGATAACAATCAGGGGCGACAGGGGCTCGGTAGGTAGAGCCTTGGTGTGTGAATGTGTGAGGGGATAGGGTAAATGTGAGGAACAAAAATTGTGCTTTGGATAAAAGCGCTATATAAATGCTGCGTTTGCCATTTAACCGTTCAGCCACTAGATGTTGCACTAGCACACCAGCATGTCATTTATCCAATCAGATGCATTCCGTGTGGGGAAATGGAAAGTAGGGAGAGGGGATGCCTGATTGCTTTTACCAATGGCAATGCGTTCGTGTTTCCGCGTCTCTGATTGGCCAGGTCATGTGACATGTACGCCCAATCGTGGGACCGCAAGTTTCTACACTGGTTAAGCTTAGGCGCTCTTTCGAAGTTGGTTATGGTTAGAGTTTGTCTTAGACTCTTAGAGCATGGCGATAGAACGCCTGCCCTGATTCCAAACTCTAACCTTAACCAACTGTGAAAGAGTCGCCTAAGCTTAACCAGTGATATAAACTAGGCGTTAGGTAGTTTGCAGGCTGTTCGACCTGGAAATAGGCGCAGAACTTGCCGTCCCACGTTTGGCGCACATGTCACAGGACCTGGCCAATCAGAGTGCAAAACGGGAACCCGGAAACACGAACGCGTTGGTAAAAGCATAGACGCGGGATACATACAAACAAGTAAACAACAACATTCATTTGGGCCAAAATCTTTTAAATTATAAATTCATTAATCAATACTTCTTTGTGGGGGAGGAAGCAATACTTTTATTCTGCACCTTTCTAAAAGCTCTGGATGCGTTATTTATAAAAAAAAATATATATATAATAATTACTCTACATAAAATGTTATCTATAGCACCTTTACCTTCTTCATTTAGAGGTCCTTTTTATCTTTTGTGTCAAAAGGGCTGGATATCAAGTCACTTTGCTTTGATTTATGACTTGTTACATGTGGTTCTTGTTACTGAATTTTAATATGAAGGATTTATTTGAATAATAAACCCCATTTTTACCTGGTATCTGTAGCAGTGCATCTCTGATTTGTCAAGATCAAGATACTAATCTGTTCAGGTCTGGTTTAATCTGCTCAAGTCTGGTTTGGTTTGGTTTAATCTGGTTTAATCTGCTCAGATCTGGTTTGCTTGCATTGAAATAAAAAAACACCTTCCTGATTCTTTACGTCAAAAAAGGTTTCTCCAAAACTGTGCATTTTGTACCCAAAGTTGGTTTTAAAGGAATATTTAAATGGTTCCCAAAGATCATTCTGGAGAAAAGGTTAACCAAAGCAGTTTGCTATGTTGAACAGTAACTAAACCCATGGTAATTCTGCTGCCCTAGTGGTTAATGTTTTCACCCTTTCCCAGATTGGGGTGGGGCAGAGTGTGATATCATCACAGATTGGGGTGGGGCAGAGTGTGACATCATCACAGATTGGGGTGGGGCAGAGTGTGACATCATCACAGATTGGGGCAGGGCAGAGTGTGACATCACAGATTGGGGTGGGGCAGAGTGTGCCGCAGGGTGAACACATCAACCACTAGGGGGCAGCAAAATGACCATGTGTTTAGTTCAGAGGTCGGCACCCCGTAGTTTAACCAATGGCACGCTAGCAATAAGTGTGCAAGAGAGGAACTGTTTTGTAAACGTTGAACCGCCCTCCCATCCAGTTTCAGTTCAGTTTCAGTTTATTTTTAAAAAGGACTGTACACATTAATAAACATTTCTGTAAATTAGTCAGTTTTAGCCAGCTGGCTAATTCGCAACTGTAGTCCTTTTGGCAAGATGTTATAAGACCGACAATACACCTAAAACAGAAGCATTAAAAGTAAAACACAGTATTTACAACACAATCCAACATAATGGTAAAAGGAATAATAAAATACACAATGAACTGATTAAAAGTGATTACATGTTTGATTGGTTAATAACCAGGTCTTGAGTTTTTTTTGTAAAGGTGTGGTAAGTAGCACAGTGTCTTATTTCAGTTGGTAGGATGTTCCAGAACTGAGTGGCTCTGACTGCAAAACAGGACTGACTGAAAGAGCTGCCGAATTATCCACATGGCAAATTACCTCTTTCACAGCAATTGGCCTGTTATTTATGGTAGTTTGATTGATGTATCAAAAGATTATCATGGTCAGAGCCAATCGGAGACCGAGTAGGGGCGGGTCTTTGCAGAATGTCGAGCGTTAAACACAATTTTGAGACCAAACGCAAGAAAACTCGAGGATAAGGCAGACATGGCTGAATCCATAAGACGTGACTGTCCAGGTATGGGAAGCAAGCAAAACACCCTCAAAATCTTTGCCACTGCTAAAGATCCTGCTACCGAAGCAAGCTATCGCATCGCTCAGTGCACTGTGAAATGTGGAAATCCATTCACTGACGGCTAATATATTAAGGAGGCCATCCTCTGTAGCTCTGAGCTTTTGTTTGATGGCTTAACAAACAAAGAAATATAAAATCAAGACTAAAAGACATAATGTTGATATGGCAACACTGATTTAACAGGAGCATTTTAAATGGCACTTCATATCAAACAGGTTGACTCCCCCCTGGTTTTAATTACTCTTTAAAATGCCAACCTCCCATGAACGTAAGGCTAGTAGGTCAGTCGTTGGTCTAAATATAGTAGGATGAACTTCCATTCGCTGCCCCAGGAGTCTCGCCCAGGGGATCTGCCTCATTTCACTACCACACTACAGAAGGTTAACCCTTTGTCGTGTGGCAGTGAAAGGGTTAACAGTCTGTAGTGTGGTAGTGAAAGGGTTAACCTTCTGTAGTGTGGTTGTGAAAGGGTTAACCTTCTGTATTGTCGCAGTGAAAGGGTTAACCATTTGGTAGTGTGGTAGTGAAAGGGTTAAAACCTACTAGTATTCCACGTGAGGACCCAGGTGGAACAAGCCCAGGGCCCCATTATGGGTCCCTATCCACGTTTTTACCAAACGCAGACCGACCTGATACAGTATCCTTCAAAATCAACTCTGCATCTAGAAGAACTAGGTTGAGAATGGAGAGAAGAAGAAGAAGAAGAAGAAGAAGAAGAAGATGTGTTGTTCAACCCTGATGATGTCATCTGTGTTGTTTCAGACGTGGCAGACGACATCAATAGAATCGCCTCCTCGCTGTACTCTTTAGGAACCCAGGACTCTACAGACGTGTGCAAGTAGGTCCATTATCAATCTACATGTAGCGTCATATCATACATATCACATATCATATATATGATCATATATCATCATATCATATATATCATCATATATCATATCATATATATCATCATATCATATCATATATATCATCATATCATATATATATATCATATCATATCATGTATATCACATCATATATCATATCGTATATCATCATATCATATCACATAATATATCATATCATGCCATATATAATATATATCATAATATATCATATAAGGTCATATATCACCATAACGCAATATATCATGTCATATTATATCATGTTATATATCATATAACATGATGTCATATCGCATCATATATCATATATATAATATGTCATATAATAATAATAATAATAATGCATTTTTTTGAAGGCGCCTTTCAAAGCACTCAAGGTCGCCGTACAGGGTTCAAAACAAATACAATTGCACAGTAAAAACACAATATTACAAAGTTACACATATGGGGAGCAGTTATAATAAACTTAAAATTAAAGTGAATATGCCAGAATGAACAAATGTGTTTTGAGACGGGAAACAAAGGTGGAGGTTGTCTATTGCGCGGATGTCTTGTGGTCGGGAATTCCAGAGGCGCGGGATATAGCTTCATATAATATGATGTATCATATATTATATCGTGTCATGTATCATGTATCATACTTAATCACCTTTCTATACCCTTCAAATGACCGCCTGCCTGTAATAATGATTACAATAATATTATTTTGTGGTAAAAGGCTCTTGTATATTTATTTGAAACACCAATGTTTTTCAGGTTCTTCTTGAAAGTGTCTGAGCTGTTTGAAAAAACAAGGGTAGGTGTGAACCTCAAATGTATCCTTTTATTTATTTATTTTACAAGATTAATTGTGAGAAAAGTGCATATCACTACTGTTGGATCAAAACCTTGCATTTCCAAAAAAAAGGAAGTGAGAAACAGTGAAACTTAATTTGTGCATGAATGCCAAATAACACGCAGCACACAAAGCATCACAAGTTGAATGACGAAGTGTTTTCCTAATGTGGCTGAACGTTAGAAACGGTTACATTCCTGCAGCGAGTCTGATATGAACACGTTCCTTCCTGTCGAGAGGTTCCAGTCCTTCATTTCTTCTTCCTGTTTCTCTCTCTCCTGTCGTTGGTCGTGTAGAAAATCGAGGCGCGGGTGGCGGCAGACGAGGACCTGAAACTGGCCGACTTACTAAAGTACTACCTCAGAGAGTCACAAGCTGCTAAGGTACGCATGAGAGACATTCATATCACAATAACTGTCCGATTTATATATCATGCTAGACATGCTATAATAATAATAATGCATTTTATTTATAAGGCGCCTTTCAGGACACTCAAGGTCGCCGTACAACAATTAAAAACAGTTCATTAACAATCACAATACATTTAAAAAATAAAATCAGACATACGCCTGCCTAAACAGGTGGCTTTTGAGGTGGCTTTTAAATGGGATGATGGAGTCAATGTTCCTGATGTCGGGGCGGGGAGGGAGTTCCAGGGGCGGGGGGCAGAGCAGCTGAAGGCTCTTGACCCCATGGTGGACAGACGGGCTGGGGGGACGGTCAGGTTGATGGAGGAGGCAGACCTGAGGGACTGGGTGGGAACGTTGATGTGGAGGAGGTCGGACAGGTATGGAGGGGCGAGGTTGTGGATGGCCTTGAATGTATGGAGGAGGATCTTGTAATCTATGCCGTGTTTAATGGGAAGCCAGTGTTTTTGGCGTAGGACGGGGGTGATGTGACTGATGACAGGGGTTCTGGTTATTATACGAGCAGTAGCGTTCTGGACCAGTTGGAGCTTATGGAGGAGTTTGTGGGGGAGACCAAAGAGAAGGGAGTTGCAATAATCCAAGTGGGAAGTGACGAGGGAGTGGACCAGGATTGCGGCGCTGTTGGGAGTGAGTGAAGGGCGGAGTGAGTGAAGGGCGGAGGCGGTTGATGTTGCGAAGGTGGAAGTAGGCGGACCGGATGGTGTTATTGATGTCGGAATGGAATGATGGGGTGCTGACACCCAGACTCTTGACCTGGGGGGAAGGGGAAACCAAGGAGATAATGCATAATCTGAGTGATATTTTCAAAGCAAAAAAAGCTAAATAAAACACTAAATACATGGTTTGGGGGGACCTATACCATTATGTATTGAACACATCAACATTTTGTTCAGTAAATGTATTTCCAATGAGCGTATTCAAGAGAAATTTGCACCAGACGTTTGTATTAACTCAAGAAATCCAGACAAGAAATATAAACATTAAAGTCCATATGTAAATAGAGTTATGTGTAATAAAGTGGAATGAAACAGGAAAAAAGTATTGGACACACTAAGAAAAAGCAGTACACCACAGCAAGGAAAGGCAAGGAACTAGCTGAAAACCAAAACTAATTAGGAGGCAACTCTACCTCCTATCTGCTAATAATGTCAACTGGGTTAGAATATATTGATGGGCTATCAAATGTTTTTTTTTTACCAAGGTGCCACACAAGAAACATCAAATGATGGGTAAAAGCAAAGAGCTCTCAAGACCTTCACAAACCGATTGTTGCAAATCATGAAAATAGAATTGGCTAAAGACGTATTTCACAACTTCAGAATCTTCCAGTAAGCACCATTGGGGGCATTATCCATAAGTGGAAGCAACATCACTCCATCATCAACTGGCCATGCACAGGTGCTCCTCACAACATTTCTGATCAGGTAGTCAGAAGGATACTTAGAAGAGTAGCCAGAGAGCCATGGACCACTAGGAAAGAGCTCCAGAAAGACTTGGAGGCAGCAGGTACAACTGTGACAGAAAGGACCATAGGCAATGCACTCCACCGCTCAGCCCGCAAGACTCCACTACTGAAAAAAAGACATGTTGAAGCTTGTTTAAAGTTTGCCTAACAACATTTGGACAAGCCAGTGAATTACTGGGAGCATGTACTCTGGTCAGATGAGACCAAAATGTTACTTTCTGGCTGTCACACAACACAACATGTTTGGAGGAGAAATGGCAGTGCACATTACCCGAATAACACTACCAACAGTGAAGTTTGGAGGTGGAAGTATCATGGTGTGGGGCTGCTTCTCCTCTCCTGGTACTGGCAGACTTCATATCATTGAAGGAACAATGGGTCTCATTCCCGAACGAAGTTACGACAAAAAATTTCGTCTTAGCCAGATTTCGGCCCATTTAAGACATATTAGGGCTGGGAGTGGGAGTCCCCAAATTTTCCTGAGATCAGATTTGATCGTGGCTGAGAGCAGATTTAAGAGTGCTGAGGAGCACTCTTAAATCTGCTCTCAGCCACGACGATCAAATCTCATGATTGATTGACTAATTTAAAATTTCATTATAACTGTGTTCTCATAGTGATTCCTTTACGTCAACGCTACAGGCCTCCTTGGAATTAATTACTTAATCATAATTAAAATAAATATGACAATATTTGTACGATAAGAAATTACGCATTTGATGTCGGAAAAATAAATAATATGGATTAATCTGATCACAGGGCAGCTGCTTAACCATATCTGAACCAGCTATTTTGGACAAATGTATAATTACTTTAATTACTCAGATATTCAAACACAATTATGCAATTATTGTGAAATGATTGAAAATAATTATTATTTAATGCCTTCTGTGGAATTTGTATTTCTTATTTGTTACACATCTGTTTTAATGATTAATTATATACATTTGAAAGAATGCAGGTCAACATGCAATGTATCCCATTGATTGGTATACAATGGGACAGACCTTTGTTTGATTGATTGATTGAAAACTTTATTAACAGATTGCAGAATGGGTACAGTACAGCTCAATTACATAAGGGGATGCAGACCAGAGAAATAATTTCGTCTTGTTTACATCAGGGTCCCCCATTTTCAATTCATCATAACATATATGACACACACGACACAGATAGACAGTACTGCTACATCTATACATTTATTACATACCAGATTTGCAAATACAGTACTGTTTGTGATACAAAAAGAGTCCAGAAAAGAGAGTACATTTGACGTAGAAACTGTTGGAGGAGGTTGGGTAGGAGGGGTGGTAGACTTACCGTACACTGTACAAGCAAAACTGTACATTGGAATATTGACAACCATACTTGGTCATTTACTGTACATTGGATGGGGTTGATATAGCGATAAACCTGCATTCCTTCGAATATATCATTAATCAATTAAACTTATATTGAAATACACTATATAGCCTATACACCAACACTGAAATGACGGTGGATAAATAAATAAGAACTAAAGCTAATCGGTGGAAATAGACTGCATTAACATTAATAAGTCTTGTGTGCGCCTACGAATGAACAGTAGCCTATAGGCTTAATTATGGAATAATAAGCCATACTGCGTTCATTCATTACGCCCGCCGTAGGCTATATATATTATATTTCATTCATTCATTCATATACATACATGCGTGTGTGTGTGTGCGCGCGCTGCGGCAGGTGTACCGCGAGCTGTATATGATGCCAAATGCCAATACATTAATCTAATCTAGTTTTGATGGCACGCAAGCGTGATTACGAAACCTAGCCGCATTTCTCGGAGACGCTCTCTGATTGGCACTGACTGACGCTAGCTTTCGTAATCACACGGCTCGCAAAACTCGCAAAGCACTTCCGCCATTCCATTTGCACACAGCTGCGTCACTAGTTGCCTTATAAGGAGCTCTGGAGGCGGTGTTTTGTATGCAAATGACCTGAACGGGAACGCGCTTTCGAGTTTAAGCAGATATCAGATCATATAATTTGTGCGACCTTTTCAGCCACTTAAGACATATTACCAGCACGTTCCGGACTCAGAGTGAACTTGTCATTGATTATGTCTCAGTGGTTCCAAGATAAGTCTTCCAGAATATATCTTTGAAAATTTTTCGGGAATGAGACCCAATTAATGGAGCCATGTACAGAGAGATTCTTGAGATGAACCTGCTGCCATCCACCAGGATGCTGAGGATGACACGTGGGCGGACCTTCCACCATGACAACAATCCACTTGACCTGACTCCTAGAACCCACCTCACCCCTGCCCACTTTGACAACCTAGGATGGCTTAGAGTAGACGACAGAGTACAGCAACTTGCAATGGGCCTGGTCTACAAGATACACTACGCGACCAAGGTACCCATGTACATGTCAAAATACTTCCCAAAGGTCAGTGAATACCACGATCACAACACCAGAGGGAGCTCCACAAATCATGTAAAACCCAGATTCGGATCAAACAAGGGACTAAACACCTTTCGCAATTATGCCACATCAATGTGGAACGCCCTGCCTAAAGCTGTAAAGGAATGTGAATCACTACCCACCTTCAAAAACACTCTCAAAAAACACCTACGTGAGACTGCAATTCGAAACTGGCCCCTACAAATGTCCTAACCTAGTTGTACAGTAAATGACCAAGTAAGGCTTTGTCAATATTCCAATGTACAGTGTAAAATGTGTGTGTCCCCCCTTCCCAACCCCCCCCCCCCCCCCCCCCCACCTCCAATGTACAGCCCTCACCCAACCCACCCAACCCCACCCCACCCAACCAACCTCCTCCAATGTACAGTTTCTATGCCAAATGTATATACACTCCTTTTCTGGACACTTTTGTATCACAAACAGTACTGTATTTGCAAATCTGATATGTCATATAAATGTATAGATGTAGCAGTACTGTCTATCTGTATGTCATGTATGTCATATATGTTATGATGAATTGAAAATGGGGGACCCTGATGTAAACAAGTCGAAAGTCTTTCTCTGGTCTGCATCCCCTTAACAATTGTATGTATTGAGCTGTACTGTACTGTACCCATTCTGCAATCTGTTAATAAACTTTTCAATCAATCAATCAATCAAAGCATACAGCAAAGGAAACTTGCAGTTGATTTCAGAGAAAGAAAATCAACTTGTTGGAATGGCCCAGTCAATCACCTGACTTAAACCCAATTGAACATTTGTGGAAGCATCTGAAGATCCAGATTCACAAGAGGCCCCTCTGCAATCTTCAAGATTTAAAGACAATCTGTGTAGAGGAATGGGCCAAAATCATACCTGAATACTGCGGGTGATTAGTTAGACATCATACAGAAAGCATCCTTGGAGCTGTCATTACAAACAAAGGCTTCTCCACTAAGTATTGGAATTAATTTCAGTTAGTGTGTTCAATACTTTTTTCCTATGTCATTCCACTTTATTAGACGTAACTTTATTTATGTATGGACATTAATGTTTAGATTTTTTTTGTCTGGATTCCATGAGTTAATACCAAAGTCTGGTGAAGATTTCACTTGAATGGCCACATTAGAAATATATTTACGTGAGACAAAATGCTGATGTGTTCAATACTTATTTCCCCCATTGTATGGCACCTTTTAATATTTAGTCTACCTCCCAGCCCTAACAGGAAAGACTGTTCTCTCCTGTTCCCCAGGACCTGTTGTACAGGCGAGCCCCTGGTGGACTAACCCTGTTCTCTCCTGTTCCTCCAGGACCTGTTGTGCAGGCGAGAGCCCCTGGTGGACTAACCCTGTTCTCTCCTGTTCCCCAGGACCTGTTGTGCAGGCGAGAGCCCCTGGTGGACTAACCCTGTTCTCTCCTGTTCCCCAGGACCTGTTGTACAGGCGAGAGCCCCTGGTGGACTAACCCTGTTCTCTCCTGTTCCCCAGGACCTGTTGTACAGGCGAGAGCCCCTGGTGGACTAACCCTGTTCTCTCCTGTTCCCCAGGACCTGTTGTGCAGGCGAGAGCCCCTGGTGGACTAACCCTGTTCTCTCCTGTTCCCCAGGACCTGTTGTACAGGCGAGAGCCCCTGGTGGACTAACCCTGTTCTCTCCTGTTCCTCCAGGACCTGTTGTACAGGCGAGGCCGGGCCCTGGTGGACTATGAGAACGCCAACAAGGCGCTGGACAAGTCCAGAGCCAAGAACAGAGATGTTCTACAAGCTGAGACCAGCCAGCAGGTCTGCTGTCAGAAGTTTGAGAAAATATCAGAGTCGGCGAAGCAAGGTAGTGATCAGTTATGTTCACACAGTATGTACACTCTGTCTGCAGTGTTGGGCACGTTTTTTTCTTAGGCGTCAAGTTTTTCACATTGTCGCGATGAAGTCGGATGCTTCATCGATTTAGATTGCATATTTTTCGCGGTTGCAAACTCTTTGCTCCCCCCCCCCACATAGTTTACAACGGACAGCTATCGAACGCGTTTACGCTACCTCTCTTCCTGCTGCCTTTTGGCTAGTAGTCGCCGTGACCGCGCTCTCTGACACGTCATCTACCGAGGACTGCGTATAAACATAATCTAACGTTATAGGAGGATAAAAGAACACATTCTGGCAACGATGTAGCGCAGCGTTACTTGGATTCACTCACTGTCTGTCTGTGTCTGTCTGACCGTCCCTCCCGCGTCTATGCTTTTACCAATGCGTTCGTGTTTCCGGGTTCCCGTTTTGCGCTCTGATTGGCCAGGTCATGTGACATGTGCGCCAATCGTGGGACGGCAAGTTCTGCGCCTATTTCCGGGTCGAAAAGCCTGCAAACTACCTAACGCCTAGTTTATCACTGGTTAAGCTTAGGCGACTCTTTCGCAGTTGGTTAAGGTTAGAGTTTGGAATCGGGGCAGGCGTTCTATCGCCCTGCTCTAAGACAAACTCTAACCTTAACCAACTTCGAAAGAGCGGCTAAGCTTAACCAGTGTAGAAACTTGCAGTCCCACGATTGGGCGTACATGTCACATGACCTGGCCAATCAGAGACGCGGAAACACGAACGCGTTGGTAAAAGCATTCAGGCGTCCCTCCCTCCCTCCTGTGATCTATAGCACCAATTTCACCTACAAGTGGTCAAACACTCCATTGGATAGCTGTGTAATAAGTGTCTTGAGTACGAGTATGGATTTCATTGACTCCAGTTGTAATGTGTTTGTGTGTGATTTTCAGAGCTCATAGACTTCAAGACGAGACGAGTAGCTGCGTTCAGGAAGAACCTGGTGGAACTGGCAGAGCTGGAACTCAAACATGCAAAGGTTTATAATGTTATATTATTTATAGTGCTGTCAGGCGATTAAAAAAAGAATTATCTAATTAATTACAGGATTTGTAATTAATTAATCTAATTAATCGCATAACCATTTTATGCCTGATATTCTATTATTCTATAATCATATTTCAAATTGCATGTGTCCGGATGGCAGAATTCAGTACTGTATCTACAAAACCTTCTGTTTAATCATCTTCCATCTATTAATTTGCTTAGATTTTTCAGGTCTGGTCAATTTGAGCATCGTGTTATTCACAGTCAAAGATGAAAAAAAATTTGATATTCTCATTTGGTTCATTACATCAAGCCTAGTAACAGACACAGTATTTCTGACACTGGGAATACATTCCCTGAGATCCATAGATGTCCCTAGAATCAGATACCAAGAACATGCAAATGGACCATATAAAAAAAAAGTCTGTAAATGTGTATTCTACGTTCTTATGGAATGAATGAGATACATATATTATTTTTTTGTAATTGAGTAAATTTTCATAACGCGATAATTTGCTGTGTAATTAATTAATCTAATTAACCCGATAAACTGACAGCCCTAATTATTTATATACCAATGTTACCTGTTACCTATCCACTTCGTGCCTAGTGGCACACAAGGCCTTCACAGGGCGTTTCCACTTCTCCCGGTCAGCTGCCGGTGTTCTTGCTTCAGGCCATGAGCTCCACCCTGCCTCTTTTCTTTCTTTTCTCTACTGTGCGTCACCAGGTAGTCTTTGGTCTTCCTTTTCTTCTTTTCCCTTCTGGTGCCCAAGTCATTGCTATGTTGCAGTCGTTGTTGTGGTCTTGCCTCAGTATGTGTCCTATCATCTTCCATCTTCGCCACTTCACTTCCTTGCTCAGCGGCTTCATGTCGGCTCTTTCTAGTAGCTCTACGGTGCCGATGCGGTCTTGCCACTGGATTCTGAGGATTCTTCTGAGGCATCTGTTATGGAACACGTCGACTGATTTGTTGTCTCCCTTGTTCATCTTCCATGTTTCACATCCAGGGTTTCCCATTAATGACCTAGACTGTGGCGGCCCGCCACAGTTGTATAATGAACCAAAAAAATAATAATTCACAACAACAACAAAAAAAATCTATATTTTTTTTAAATATAAAGTTTGCCAATATGGATGTATCAGTAGTATTAATTTGGCAGTGGTAGTAGTCGTAATAGTAATCCACTATATTTGTTTATTTTCTAAAAAATAAACCAGTTCAACACGGGTAACCACTTTTGCTTCGTTTCTTTGATGGCTCAAATGTATGCTCTAGTCCAGTGGTTCCCAAACCTCTCCTCGAGACACCCCAGCCGTTCCATGTATTTGTTAAATTCCACCACCAGCACACCTTGATTCAACTAATAAAGGGCTAGCTAAGTTGAATCAGGTGTGCTGGTGGTGGAATTTAACAAATACATTGAACGGCTGGGGTGCTTCGAGGAGAGGATTGGGAAGCTCTAGTCGATTTTGTGTTTTGAGCACAAAGTTCATCAGATCTAGCCTCTTTATTTTGCTCTCAAAGTGCACCAGATTGATGCATTTAACTTTCAAATGTACACACAAAAAAAATCCCCCCGGACCCACCTAGAGGGTCGGAGGTTCACCCCCCATAGTCTCTGAAAATCCTGTGGGAAACACTGAAATCCATACAGTAGAACTGGCACAACCAGTGTTTTGTACAATCTCAGCTTTGTTCTTCTTGAGATGCTGTTGGAGTGCCAGATCTTTTTGAGTTTGATGAATGCACCTCTTGCTTTGGAGAGTCTGTTCTTTAGGTCTTTCATACCGCCTCCCTCTTTACAGACGGTGGCTCCCAAGTATGTGAATTGGTCTACATCCTCAATCTCTTGGTCGTTGATGTTGATTTTGTCATGGTTTCTTGCATTCATTCTCATGGTTTTTGTCTTTCCGGTGTTAATCTAGAGTCCCACTCGTCTGGCTTCTCTCTCTATTCTTGTCGTTTTTTCCTGGATTTGGTGTTTGGTAGAGGAGAGTAATGCTACATCATCTGCAAAATCCAGATCGTCGAGTTTTGATGTCAACTTCCATCTGATTCCATTCCATTCCATTTATATACCAATACTGTTATATTATAGACAGAGAAAACAATGGTGTATATTATAATATATTATACATAACGTTATATACTAATACTATTATATTATAGACTGAGATAGCGAAATGTATATTATAATATATATATATACTAATACTGTTGTATTATAGGCTTAAATAACAATGGTGTAATTATATTATAATATTGTGTATATTATATACTAATACTATTATATACTGAGAATACAAACAATGATGCTGTATAATGTGGCTTAGGCTGTGAGGACATGCAAATTGTCAAACAGTCTCTTATCGAATGATTAATTTCTGCACAAACAACTTCTACTGTATATTGTTGTGATGGAAATATAAAACCTGTCTCTCTTCCTCATTCTCTCTCTCTGTCTAATGTTACTCTCTCTCTCTCTACAGGGTAATCTACAGTTGTTGCAAAGCTGTTTGGGCGTCCTAAAAGGAGACACTTAACTCGGCGTCATGGTCACAGTCTGGTCTGTACAGGGCTTTTCCCAGTGTCCCAGTGTCCGTCTGTCCCCTTGTCCCCCAGTGGACCAACAGACGGACAGGAAGAAGGAATCAGTAGAAGAAGAGATTCTTGGGGATCAGTGGGGTTTTTGTTTTTAAAGGATGTCCATATTCATCTTCACTATTGCTAGGGAGACACCGTCCTTCTCCTCCTCTTCTTCCTCCTCCTCCCTCTGTTCCTCCTCCACTCCTCCCTCTGCTATGCCCCCCCCCCCCCTCTCTCTCTATGCCCACCAGGAGGAAGATGCTTTATGGGACACTCGCACTACAGCATTTTGGTCTTTCTTTCAGGCCGCCTGGTCGTCCAGCACACGTGTTGAAGGTGGGAGACTGTCAGACCGCTGTTTACAAAGGCCCTGACCATCTGGTCCATAGTCACATCACTCTGCGTTGTGTTGTTGTTTTCCTTTGTTGCGTTGTGTACGATGTGTCACGGGATGTTGTCCTTGACTACATACAGGTGTGTTAAGAAATTACACAGGTGGTGTTGTTATTAACGCATGGTGTGTTATTTTGAACACATGGTGGGTTATTAACGCATGGTGTGTTGTTTTTAAACACATGGTGTGTTGTTATTAACACATGTAACACATGGTGTGTTGTTATTAACACATGGCATGGTGTTAACGCACAGTGTGTTGTTATTAACGCATGCTGTGTTGTTATTAACACATGGTGTGTTATTAACACATGCTGTAGTGTTAACGCACGTGTGTTATTAACACATGTGTTGCTTTTCAACACACCAGTAACACACCTCGTATGTGTTTAGTTAAGGACGGCGCCTCTTTTCTGAGAGCGTGCAGTGTGTGTGCGACCTGTGTGTTCGTCTGCTTCCTCGGTCGCGCAGGTGACAAAGCGGCAGCGGCAGATTCCTCGCACACGTGCTCGATGCTAGACCGTCCGAGCAGCTGCAAGGCACCAGTACACCCGTTAGACTCTGTTAACAGAACCGTTCTTCTCATTCCCGTCTAAACACAGAGAAGAAACGCATGGATTCTGGTAGAGCTCAGTGAACGCCCTCAAAGCTTCAGACATGGTATTCGATGCCAAAATTGAGATTTGAACGCTTCGTTTTAAAAATAGACGTTTTACCACTTCAAATATTTGCATAGATCGTCGTAAGAAATTGCTTATAGAAATAATAATCCAGCGTTCAGTTTGAAAATCTGTTCTCAGGCATTTTTTAGTCCATGTCTACGACAGAGCTCTCGTTTAACCACGGCATTGAAACTTTGCAAGCGGGAAGAACGAAGCTTCGATTATTCGGTTTTGTTTGCAGTTCAGACGGTCATGGAAAAATCGGTGCCCATATACTCTACTAAGCTTCCCAGAGGCTGATCTGGGCTCAGTGATCTGGAACATTTGCATTCATGAGCTTATTCTAACTAACACGCTTGTGAATATGGACCCAGATCTAACGGAGTTAAACGGCCACATTCTCTATGCCCTTTGTAAATACAGTCTGAAGTTGATGATACACAAGTAAGAGGTTATGGTGGGGTTAGAGGTTATGGTGGAGTTAGAGGTTATGATGGGGTTAGATGGGCATTACTACCTTAAGCATAATCCCAAAGACCTGTCAGTTTTTCAAATATTCCAATTACTTGAAATATCCAAGGAAATTGGTGTCTAAATTCTATGCCATACCTTGAAATTAATTCTTATGGGCAACGAGCAATGGAACACATGCAAAAACTCCAGTGACATCAAAGGGATGGTTAGCGAGCTAATAAATCTTCTCTGGTTTCAAACCGCAGTGTCTCCCGGTGTTTGAAGTATATGGAATATTGGAAAAACAGTGGGGTCTCTGACATCGTCTTCAGCAGGGATGAAATGTATATATCTGGCAAATCGGCTCAAATGTGAAAAGCATTGTCGGCTACAAAGAACTCGTGTATACCGTAATTCCTCTAATAGTAACCCCGGCTTGTATTTGTTTCAACTGTAGCGGGTACCAGGCTTGTATTAGGAGGAGGCCTGTATAAGAGGGAGGCCTATATTTCAAATTTTCAAACGGATCATAATGAATAAATCAACATTTTGTGTCAGTTTGAACCCAGTAAAATGTACTGGGTTCATTTATTGAAACAAAGTACTGTATGAAATAGTAAACAATTACAATTACAGGTGGTCACTGGTCATTTCAACGTTTTCAAAGTGAAATCAAGTAACTAGCTCAGTATGCAGCTCAGTATATTAGTAACCCGGCTTGTATTAGGAGGCCGGCTTATAATTGCTTAGCTCAAGAGCGCACCCGGCCATTAATAGAGACCCGGCTTGTATTTGAGACCCGGTTACTATTAGAGGAATTACGGTAACTGGAAAAGGTATATTTTCTGAAGAGGTTCGCTTGAAGGCCGTAATGAAACCATCTTTGGAAAGGTTCCCCCCCATCTACATTGGCCCGTAATGCGCTATGTGTATCAAAGCCTTTTAGAAAGTGTCGGAAGACGACAAATTAGTGTGATTTTCACCTAGTCCTTTGAAATCCTTTACATTCACTTGATGCCACAGCTGCCCTCTTCAGCCACGCAGTGGCGGCCAATTTTGCGTCCCTCCTGGCTAGCATTCAGTTGGGGAAGCCACATGGCGCATCTGAAAGCAAAACCTTTTTCTTTTTTCGTGGGAAAGACAAAAGATGCGGGTTGTTTTAAGATACAGAATTACCCAATTAGCTACATAACTGAAGAGTAACATTATGTAGCTCTTAATGTTTTGAATATTTTTTTTTGGATATCTGTATAATATATATATATATATAACAACCAATAATCTCACTTCATGAATAGCACTTGAGAAGTTATTTCACGGTGGTTCTAGTTATCTAGCTAATTGGGTAGTCCTGGCTCTAAAGCTGAACCGTGAGCTAAAATGCTATAGCGCGCGTTGTCCATTGTTACCGCTAATGTCCACACAGCACAAACACTTGTAACGACCAAGATCTAATCACATCGGAGGTTTTTAATTGTTGTAACAACAATCATCGTTCTTCATAACGGGGAGGTATTTTATCCCACCTCCCCTCACACATCGGCGTCTGTCGAGAGATCGTCTAAGAATTTATTACCGTCATTTTTACGTTCACGTTTTTCCCCGATTTCTTTTTCTCTTCTGCTTTTTGTGTGAATCCGGAAGGGTCCGTCTGGCATCAGTAACCCGTTGTGATGCTGCTCTGTTACTTTGTCCGAGTCGAGCTGATTGTTAACGATTATTAAAAGTGTCACTTAAAAAAAAGAGAGAAAAAGCCTTGTACACGTTTGTGTTTAGTTTTTAACAAACCTGCTAATCATCTTCTTCACGATCGTAATCATAATCTCACTGATTATTCACTGTCTTCTTCTTTTTTTCTTTCTTTTTTTACCAGAAGTAATTTCATACAAATCTGTTATTTTTCATTCCAAACTCGTTCTGCTTTAGTATGTTTGCCTTAATGTAGACTTGCTCCTATCAGACTTATTGTAAAGAAGAGAAGAACACTCAAATGGATACATTTCAGTTTCTCCCCCCCCCCCTCCATGTTTTTTTTAAGTGCACAGTATATGAATGTTTTTCTCTTATGTGGCAAAGCTTCCACTCATTGAGATGGAGACGTGCTGAAACAAACGTTACTGATTAATGAAATAATGACAAAATAAAAAACATGATTATAAAATTCATTGACACGTTGTTTACCGTTTTTTTTTTTTTTTTTTACAAATAAAATGTATTTAAAAATGCACGCACCTCTCCCGCTTGAGAGTCAAGTCTAGGTTTACTGTATTAACACTAGAACAGCCATGGAGAAAATGTCACTGATTCCCGCCGGAAGGGGTCAGATGACCCCACAGCTTATGAGAAATATGAGAAAAATAAACAGTGTAAACTATATAATTACCTCTTAATATAAAAATATGAGGTTTACCACAGGTTTGAGTGACAAAAAAATATATATAATAATAATAAAAATATATATATATATTTGATGGAAGAGCCACACATTGACGGGCAAAGAGCCACATGCAGCTCGCGAGCCATGGGTTGGCCACCCCTGCGCTAGACACTCGCAAAGTACTGTGACTTTCCACATATATATTCCATATATGTGGAATAACGTTCTAATTACATTTTCCTGAAGTCATTTTGAAATTTCAGAAACCGTGCCAGATAAAACGGGTACTTTTAGGAAAAGTCATTGCGTGACAGAGCTGGAGCTCGACCCAGTGATGAGGATACATTTATTGAAGATGCCTAGGGGTCATTTGACCCCTTGTCGGCTGTGCTAGTGAGGTGCTATGGATAACATTCAGCCACTAGATGTCGCACTAGAGCATCAGTCATTTATCCAATCGGGTGCATTTCACCTGGGGAAATGGGAAGTAGGGATGGGATACATGCCTGCAACATGTAAACAACAAACATTTTGGACCCAAAAAATTATTTTAAATAATAAATTCATTAATCAATATTATTTTGGGGAAAAGCAATACTTTTATTCCGCACCTTTCCAAAACCTCTGTGGTGATGATTACTCTACATAAAATGTTATCTATAGCACCTTTAAAGGGACAGTTCACTTTGTTTTAAGAGTGATTTGTGACAAACAGGGAGTCGTTTCAATTCATCAGAAAAGTGTTGTGTTTTTGACACATTTGGAAGGACAAATTGTTAGCAATTGACCATATTCACACGGTGGCCATTTTGCTCTTATGTCATGCTCAAGTTGGGTTCCTTTCCCAACCTTCGTGGGAACAGAGTGGAAAGGAACCCAAGCATGACACAAGAGCAAAATGGCCACCATGTGAATATGGTCAATGTTAGTGGAAGTAATATATGGGTCTGTTTGAGTGGCTCTGGGGGGGGGGGAATAAATCAGTTTAGTCTACGTATAAACTAAGTTAAACAGCAAACTCTGTGACTTGGTCTTGTACTTTGTATACATTTATGTTTTGGTCTGATGTGTGGGTTGGAGTTGGGGGCGGGGGGGGGGGGGGGGGGGGGGGCTAGTACTGCTGGTCACACCTCAGGTTCTGCCAAGAGAGTTCTGGAGAAATGCACACTATAATATGTTACTAAACTCCAACCAGCATGTCAGAGGTGAAACCCACACAGGACCACATTAACCCTTTCACCTCCAAAGGTTTAACCCTTTCCCTGCGTCAATACAGAAGGTTAACCCTTTCACTGCCACACGACAACGGGTTAACCGTCTGTAGTGTGGCAGTGAAAGGGTTAAAAGATCTAATCAAAGGGCGGCCGGGTAGCGCAGCGAACTAAGCGTCTGTCTACCACCACAGAGACAGTGGGATCGAATCCAGCTGTGGTGCCTCCGGGTTGGCCGACCGTCCATACTAACACAATTGGCAGTGTCAGCGGGTGGGAAACCCGGCGAGGGTGGGTCCTGGTCGTTGTAAACAGCGACTCCTACAGTTTGGTCGGGGCGCCTGCACAGCGAGGGAAGGACCAGGGAGAGGTAGTGTGACCTTCCACACGTTACACTCTCCCAGTGAGAGTCCGTGCTGCCAGGTGAAAAGAAGTGGTGGGCTGGGTACACATGTGTCGGAGGAAGCATGTGATAGTCTCCGCCCTCCCGGACCAACGGTAGGGGGTAAGAGTGCGCAACGACCAGGAAGGGGATTGGGAATTGGCATAACGACTAACATTGGGAGGGGAGAACAACGGAAAAAGAAGGGGGGGAAAGATAATAATAAAAAATAAAAAAAAATCTAATCAAGCAGAGCTGTTTCACCAAGAGATTGCCATTTGATGGCATTACAGATTCCACCTTTAACAATGTTATCTAATGGTTAGGAAGCTGTTTTGAAGGCATTACATGTGATTTTCAGAGACGCAGTAACTGGTGCCAGTGCAATCGGACGAGAATTTTGTAACAAAGTGAACTGTTTTACATTTAGTCACTTAGCTAGCGCTTTTATCCAAAAGCGACTTATTGTGAACAACAAGTCAGCAGGAAGGGTACAACTCAGGGCAGCTAAGGGTCAGTGGCGTTGTTCGTTAAATGGTGTCGAACTTGAGTGCTACACGTATTATTATAGACATATTGGCATGATAGGTAGTAGTATATATATAGATACTACCTAGTAGATAGTGGTAAAGTACATAATAGTAAAACATTTTTTATTATTATTTCAGATATTGATTGAAGATTGATTGATTTAACTACTAACAGATAGGTACGTCAAGAGGAACGATCGCCAAATTAGCCTAACACCTGTGAAAAAGAACTATAACTGTTTAATAATTTGGAGTTTATATTATTAATAATATTAAGGCTGAATTATAAAGAAATGGACATGTGTACTAGTAGTTATCAGAGTGGATTCACTATGAGGAGAGGAAACGGGATGCAGCGAATGCAGTTCCTCCCTGGACCATTATGCAGAGATAAGAAGCTCACAGAGGGGCTCCCTTCAATATTAAATAGTAATACACACACAAATTAATAACCCTGGCAACTCTTCTTTTGCTCTGGCTTGTGTTAATTCATTGCATTTCCAACTAATTAAATTTACAGACGGACCCATACAAAAGAAGAGGAAGCATTAATTTTTTTTTAATTTAATTGTATTATTACATTTGAAATCTTACACCACAGAATGTCACATGAACGCAATCGCATGGGCTTTTATTTTGAAAGGCAACTACCGGAAATAAAAACGGTACAACGTCCGGGTTTTCTCAAAGCTAGCTAGCTAGACAGACACATAATATACACACTTCGGTCATTTGTATCGAGTCTGTTTAGAATAAAAATGAATAGGCTGAATAAACCAGAAGAATATGATTCGTATGAAATAGAAGAGCCCAGCGACGAGGAGAGAGCGAGCAGGTAAACAATAAACTAACGAACTAACGTCTCAAGTTTAGCACCATGTGGCTAATGGCTACGCGGTTAGCATGTTAGCAATTCGAATGTGTAAACAAACCCATCTTGAAGCCATATTAAACGCATAATGACACATATTTTCTCATATATTCTTTAAAATATATGTTAAGTAGCTAATGGTAGCACCCATGAGTTCAATTGTTGGTTTTAAGTAGCTGGTCAATTGCCGGTTTACTCACTTCAGTTATTCCACTGAATTGAAAATGGGGGACCCTGATGTAAACAAGACAAACGTGTGTTATACGAAATACCCCACCTACCAATCTCCTACCTACCAACCTCCTCCAATGTACAGTTTCTACGTCAAACGTATATACTCTCTTTTTAAAACTCCTTTTGTATCACAAACAGTACTGTATTTGAAATCATTCTTTTAAAATTGATTTACAGAAATTTGATGTTCTGTAAAAGTCTTGTCGAATGTAATGTTTTATGATTTGTGTGGACCCCAGGAAGACTAGTTGTTGTCATGCAACAGCTAATGGGGATCCTACTAAACTCAACATTGAATTCAGAGGATGAGCTGGGTGTGTTATTGAATGTCTCTAGTTCAGATGATGAGCTGGGTGTGTTATTGAATGTCTCTGTCTCTCCTCTAGTCTATTCTGCATCGAACATTGTACATATGTCTATACTGAACACTGTGACCTCATTTTCTACTTCTAAATTACATGCTATACTATGTTATTTGATACTATCTTGTCTAGCACAGTCTCTGGAGCGTAACAGTAAGAAGCATTTTGTATGAAAGTATTCTGTACTTCTGTATGACAACTATTAAAGAAACTTGAAACTAGTTCAGAGGACGAGCTGGGTGTGTTATTGAATGTCTCTGTCTCTCCTCTCTCTAGTTCAGAGGACGAGCTGGATGTGTTATTGAACGGGACTCCAGAGCAGAAGAAGAAGCTGATCAGAGAGTATCTGACGGGGGAGAGTGAGTCCTCCAGCGAAGATGAGTTTGAGAAGGAGATGGAGGCGGAGCTCAGCTCCACCATCAAGACCATCGAGGGGACCTGGGGGCCGACACTGCCAGGTAGTGTGTTGTTGTTGTTATTGTGTTACTGAATATGGACCTGGGGGCCGACACTGCCAGGTAGTGTGTTGTTGTTGTTATTGTGTTACTGAATATGGACCTGGGGGCCCACGCTGCCAGGTAGTGTGTTGTTGTTATTGTGTTACTGAATATGAACCTGGGGGCCGACGCTGCCAGGTAGTGTGTTGTTGTTGTTGTGTTACTGAATATGGACCTGGGGGCCCACGCTGCCAGGTAGTGTGTTGTTGTTATTGTGTTACTGAATATGAACCTGGGGGCCCACGCTGCCAGGTAGTGTGTTGTTGTTATTGTGTTACTGAATATGGACCTGGGGGCCCACGCTGCCAGGTAGTGTGTTGTTGTTATTGTGTTACTGAATATGAACCTGGGGGCCCACGCTGCCAGGTAGTGTGTTGTTGTTATTGTGTTACTGAATATGGACCTGGGGGCCCACGCTGCCAGGTAGTGTGTTGTTGTTATTGTGTTACTGAATATGAACCTGGGGCCCACGCTGCCAGGTAGTGTGTTGTTGTTATTGTGTTACTGAATATGGACCTGGGGGCCCACGCTGCCAGGTAGTGTGTTGTTGTTATTGTGTTACTGAATATGAACCTGGGGGCCCACGCTGCCAGGTAGTGTGTTGTTGTTATTGTGTTACTGAATATGGACCTGGGCCCTATTCCCCGTACCTGGTTCAACTAAGTCGATCAAGAGTCCCATTATCCAGATTCAATTAACCCGATGTTTGAATCCGGGATTTCCCTGTTCCTCGAACGCTGATTCAGTCTCGTTCATTTGAACCAGACTTGAGACTCAGGATAATTGCGCGCGGCCGCTTCAGCTGGAAAGACAGCAGATGTCGATCGCAGAAATCCTGATTTTCTAACGGCATTGATTGATTGATTGATTTAGAACTTTATTAACAGATTGCAGAATGGGTACAATACAGTACGGCTCATAGCCTCGCCGACAAGTTAAATGCATAATCTATAGGCTAATTTTAAATCCCTCATTACCCCAATCAATCAGATTATATTTCTTTAAACTTGCCTGCTGGCAGTAGGTTTATGGATTGAATAATCAAATGAGATCTTGCTAGCGAAAATAATTAGTTCAACTATTTCAGAATAAGGATACGGCTCTCTTATCCATTTATGGATGTATGGTGGATGTTTTATTTGTCTGGCACCGTGGTCTGATGGTTTGTACTTATGTCTTTCACGCGGACGACCCGCGTTCGAATCCCCGTCTTTTCTAATTTATTTTCTTCTTTTTGCAATGTAAATACTCCAATTTGGTGCACTTTGAGAGCTATATAAAGAATGAGCTCCTTAATGCATGTAGATTTATAATATTTTAACTTAAAACTAGGCTACTTTTGCGTATATTCATTAATATTATATTCCAAAAAAAGTATATTGGAAACGCGGGGTCTCGAACTAGGGTCGTCCGCTTGACAGGAGTGAGCACTAGCCGTTGCACCACTGTGCCAGACGGGATATATCCATTGTGTATCCATCAATACAAGAGTCACGTGTTTCGAATACTTTTCTTTTGAATGAAGTTTTATCTCTTTATTCTCAAATGCATTAATGTGACGTCAACGGCTCATTCAATTGCTCAAATCCGCCAAACAGCGCATCTCATTCTCATCAGACATTTTAATCCCAGTTACAATATCACAATAACGTGTGAGTGGAGACTTCCGGTTTGACCGCGGAAGAACATGGCTGCTTAACTCGCGAGCTCCCCGACAGCAAAATGATTTAGCCCCGGAAAACATTTATTAACAACACCAGGGTACATATTTAATAGGGATGAAAAAAGGGGCTATCACGAGACGTATGGCGTACACGATTACAACTGAAAAGGACGACGGAATGGCAGAGAATGAAGATGTAACGGGAGGAAAAGATGGCGGCGATGACTGTGAACAAGAAGCCACGCTGTTGAACATATACAACGAGCTCAAAGACTTCAGAAAAGACAATGAGCGTCAGTTTCGGGAGATAAGGAATGACATGAACAAAATGAACGACAGGCTCGGTGAAACGGAGGGGAGAATCGGAGAAAATGAAAATGTGCTTGATGCGGCGACGGTTTTAATAAAAAGACTGATACAGAGGCAGGCAGACATGGAGGCTAAACTGCTCGACCAAGAGGGCAGAACGAGGAGAGAGAACCTGCGGGTGTATGGTATCCCGGAGGAGAAAGAGGGAAAAGACATGCATGGATTTCTAGACGGCTTGTTTAAGGATGCACTCGGACTGCCTCATGACATGGACCTTCGTATCGAACGAGCACACCGGGCACTGGCCCCAAGGCCTAACAACCCACAGCTGAAGCCACGGTCAATCGTGGTTAAGTTTGGGAGTTACAAAATGAAGGAAGAGATAATACGCCGAACGTGGCAGAAGAAGAACGTCTCATGTGACAACGATCGCTTCTATGTCGACCATGACTTCCCCACTGAAATACTGAAGAAGCGAGGAGAATATGCCGAGGCCAAGAGAATAATGAAGGAGAAGAATCTCAAGTTCCAGACACCGTATCCAGCGAAGATGAGGGTATTCTACGAGGATGGCACCCGCCTGTACCAGAACGCAGCGGAGGCGACGGCGGATATGGCAAAACGTGGATTCAAGATCACCGTGGTGAACCCGACTACCGACCCGGACCGAGAGGAGATGATGCGGCTGTCTACCTGGCAGACAGTGGGAAGAAAACGGGGACCGGGGGACGACATGCAGGCGACGGGGACTGAACGCCCCACACAGCAGGGCAATGGTCATCACGGATACCGGGAGAAACTACAGGGATTCAGACGGGGACAGTCGGAGGCGGACAATTGAGATAAAGTTCATGAAGCGCATGGATACAGATAAGTCACGGGGGCATCGTCATAGAGTAAATAACATCACAAAATGCCAATATGTAAAAAAAAAAAAAAAAAAAAAAAGCGATTGGGAAAAAAAATTAAATAAAAATAAATAAGAAAAAAAAAGATGTGAAATGAGAATAGAGGGCAATGGATAGTAGAGTATGATAAAATTGAGGGAGGGGAAATATTCCGGATGGATACAGGAGAAGTATAATGAAATGAACCACAGGCCAATGAGGCCACTATGGCTATGTCATAGAAGTTACAATGTACCAATATATATCTGAGAGATATACAAATGTTAATTGTTGGAAACGTTACCGTTTTGTCAAGTTCAGTTGAATTGATCGCACTGTATATATAGATTACAGTGTGAGCCATACGTTACATCAGGGTATACAAGATAGTAGGGGCACAGTTTTGGGCAACCTGCCTCGTGCCATATGCACTCCTCTGTTAGTCGAGGGGGACCAAGGTGCATGGGTGAGTATCGATCTCACCCTCGGTACGACTGTTCTATCTGGGGTCATATCGAACGTAGCTTGGGTAAATGTGGGGGGGGGGAATGTATTTATGTTTTTATATGTTCTTTTTTATTTCATTGTATGCTATACTATTGTATATATATCTTCACAGTCTCAGGCACTAGACTACGTCCTGGATTGCACAGGGGAGATGCATTACGAGGAATATGGGGCTGATTAAAATAATATCGTGGAATATAGACGGATGTCATCATCCCATTAAGAGAAAAAAGATATTGACGTTCTTGAAACAAAAAAAGACAGATATTGCACTAATTCAGGAATCGCACCTGGATGAGGAGGAGTCGGCCAAGCTTAAAAGGGATTGGGTGGGACAAATATACTATAGTACGTTCTCTTCTAGGAAGAGGGGGGTGGCAATATTGGTGAGAAAAAACTTAGACCTAAAGGTGCACAATAGTTTCTCACATGATGAGGGAAGATGGGTTATACTGGATGCTGATTTAGAGGGACAGAGGACTACTTTAGCTAATATATATGCGCCCAACGGGTCGTCCTCAGACTTTTTCCATGAGGTATGTGAGGTGATCAGGAAAATAGGGAATAGCAACGTAATCATAGGGGGGGACTTCAACTTGGTTGGAAACACCTTAATGGACAGATCGTATCAACCCAGGACCGCTGACAACACAGGGAGACTGGCGGTTGGTGTTCTGATAGAGGAATTGGGTTTAGTGGATATCTGGAGGGTTATGAACCCACAAGAAAGAGACTACACGTTTTACTCTCACCCGCATTCCTCATACTCTAGAATAGATTATTTCCTGATCTCTAGCGCACTGGTAGAGCAGGTGGCAAGTACTGGGATAGGGAACATTGTAATATCTGATCATGCTCCGGTTGATTTAGTGATCACATCCATGGAAGAAGGGCAACGATCTCGGAGATGGCGATTCAATAACCTGATGTTAAATGATGAAGGATCGTGTGCGTACATTAGAACTATATTTAAGGAATTTTGGGAACTTAATGAAGGGTCAATAGATGATAGTGGCATAATGTGGGACACATGTAAAGCTTACATGAGAGGACGACTCATACAATACGGTGCGATACTAAAAAGGGCAGAGAAACAAAAAATGACAGCGTTGGATGAGGAAATTAAAATACTCTCGAAACAGCACAGTCAGAGACCAGACCCAGAAACATGGAGAAACCTAAGCAAATCCAAATACGAATTGAACAACATATATCAAAAGAAGGCTGAATATGCGTTATTTAGGACCAACCAAAGATATTATGAACAAGGGGAGAGAGCGGGTAAAATACTAGCGAATCGGGTTAAACAAATGCATAATCAAAATATTATATCCTCGATTCGTAATAAAGATGACAAGATTATTACAGACAAAAAGGAAATTAATAATGTTTTCAGGTGCTTTTACCAGGACTTGTATACCCCACAGAAGGCGGTGGATCAGCTAAAAATGGACGCGTTCTTCGACAAAATCAAATTACCGTCATTATCGAAACGACAAGTAAAATCAATGGAGGGGGGGGGTCTCGATAGAAGAAATACACGCGGCAATCAACAGCCTTAAATTGGGTAAAGCACCAGGAGACGACGGGTTTACTCCCGATTTCTACAAACAATTCAGTGATATAATCGCTCCGAGACTATTAAAAGTATATGAGGATTCATTGTTAAAGGGGGGCTTGCCCACTAGCTTGAGATCTGCCACTATTACATTACTACAGAAAAAGGGCAAAGACCCTCAATGCTGTGGAAGCTATAGACCTATATCCCTGAGCAATTTGGAAGAAAAAGTATTGGCAAAGATACTTGCGAATAGAATAGAAGATGTGCTACCAACTTTGGTGCATTCAGATCAAGTGGGCTTTGTGAAGGGGAGAAACTCAGCTGATAATATCCGCAGACTCCTACACATAATGTGGAAGGTCAGGAATGATATAGAACCTACAGTGGCCTTCTCATTAGATGCCGAAAAGGCCTTTGATAAGGTGGAATTTGCATTCTTATTTCACACGCTAGAGCGCTTCGGGTTCGGACCATCGTTTACTGGGTGGGTAAAACTGTTATACACAAATCCGATGGCATCAGTATTGACCAACGGGATCGTATCCTCGCCCTTTAACCTAGGGCGGGGGACGAGGCAAGGTTCTCCGCTTTCTCCCCAAATGTTTGCGCTTTTCCTCGAACCACTTGCTATCGCACTAAGGACTAATCAGGACATCAAAGGGATAATAGCGGGGCAGGTAGAACATAAATTATTTTTATATGCGGACGATATCTTATTGGTATCCAGCAATCCCCGAACAGCAGCTGGGGTCATTGGAACTATTATCGAGTCCTTCTCCGAAATATCTGGGTACACAATCAACTGGAGCAAATCAGAAGCAATGCCTCTCTCTAAATGTTGTCCCCCTGATATCAGAAGGGGGTGGCAATACAGATGGATGCCGTCAGGGTTGATATACCTAGGAATAAAGCTGATCCCAGGTCTGAAAGAGTTGATGCAAGCCAATATTGCCCCTATAATCGAACACATTAGTGCTCTGACCCAGAATTGGGCCAAAATGAATATGTCCCTCCTGGGAAAGATAAACCTAGTAAAAATGATATTGGCTCCCAAATTAAATTATATCCTATATATGTTGCCGCTGACTCTCCCGACCCAGTTACTCAAACAGTATGACAAAGTCATTAATGTATATCTGTGGGGGGGCAAAATGCCACTATTTGGACGGGCCAAAATGTATGCAGCAAAGGAAAATGGCGGCTTATCCCTGCCTAAACTAGACTGGTATCACTATGCATTCTCGCTCTCCCAGCTCTCCAAACTGAATCACTCGTCTGAGGAGGCACCTGCTTGGGTCAAGATGGAGGAGGAAATGATATATCCTTCGTCTCTGGAATCCTTCCTGACACAATCAGACAGACCTATACCTTTTAAAAACCCTTTAATGGCATTTATCAGGGAAACTTGGAATCAATCGCACAAAATGACTGGTGATAGCCCATATTTAACTACGAGAGCCTCTATATGGTATAATAAGAAACTAAAGATTGGTAAGAAATCATATGGGACGATTGGATTAAAAGGGGGATACATGTACTAGGTGATATAGCCGGGGAGGATGGGGTCTTGCCTTTTGAGGATATTAAAGAGGATTTGATATAGATAATAAAAACGTTTATAAATTCCTACAGATTAGACATTGTATATCGTCATCAATAGGAGGACCAAAGTGTGGCCCGATTACTGCAATTCAAGAAATATTCTATAAAGGATGGCGTAGGAAAGGCGGTGCGTCAAGATTTTATGATGTTATAAGAGAATACAATGCACCCAAATTGGCGGGTCTGAGATTGAGCTGGGAGAACGATGTACGTGAGGATATTACTGAGGAAATGTGGGAGAAACTGGTGTCCAAATGGAGTAAATTCTCTAGGGAGGCTGTAACTGAGGGGTACAATTCCCTGACTGTATTACTAGATATGATACTTACTACCACTACCTTTGTACTTAATATTCGGCCACCCAGTACACGGCATAAATATATTATCATGAACACTCTCACGTAGATGAAACGGATCCAACACAAATGTACGAATTAGAAACAGGTCTTTATTTCCTACACAGCGATGGTGTGTAGAATAAGCACTTAATCACTTAATTACATTTATGAATTGAAATAGTATGCACTTTTATGGCAAGGAGTATTCGTCGGTATATCAATAGATAATGTCCAATCTCTGAAGGCGCAGGTGGTAAATATACGACCTGGAATAGTTAAGGAATAACAGCAATGATACTTTAATGATTATAGGCTGGATACACTAGAGGGGGTTAATCCGGTCGTTTGTAAGCCGACAGGAGTAGGAGGGGGGGGGGGGTAGAATCCAGCTGCCTCGTCCGGCCAAGGGTATCCCAGGAGAACCCACTGTAGTGCCGTTCAATGCGCCGGCGATCCTTGGACCACAGATGAAAGCAGGTGGACTCTTTGTGGGCCGGCTCTCTCCGGTCCACGGGGGAGAGATGTGGAGAGACCTCGTCTTGCAGAGCGTCTCCTCACCTTGCGTCCTCTCCAGGGGGGGGGGGTTCCAACACACGGTAGTGTCGGGGGTCTTTATCCATAGAATAATCAAAGTATCCAAAGCATAATCCGTGCCTGGGAAGGCGGGCTGTCGTCGGTAGAATAATCCGGTATACAGGTCCACTCGCTCGTCGGCTCTGGGGCTCCTCGGGTGCAGCTTCACATAGGGTCAACCACCCTGGGTAAGCAGCCAGTTCTCTGCCCGAAACGATGGGGTACTGACTACGGTAGTATTCTCACCGCACGAAGCACTATATATTAACAGACTATTATTAGCTTAATAGACTACGTCCAACTCGACGATATAGTGCCAAATATGACTATTCAAATATTAATATACACGATGTCTCAATACCGATGGTAGGCCGAACTTGGCCTTACTCCCACACGTGGCATCGCGGGGAGGCTTTACGTCTGTGACTCTATTGGAGGGTAAGAAACTGGACTGAAAAGAAAGTCCTACTTTAGTAGCGCAGTATATATACGCACTATGAACAAATAGTCCCATTAGTGGTGCGGTAGCCAAATTCCTACGCGGAACTAGGACTTGTTCGTACATGTCGAGCGGTACGTTTGAACTGGGTCTGAGGGGTATGGCAGCCTGGCACCAAGGTCTCGACCAATAGTAGAATGGAGACTATTATGGGATGTTCAGTAGGCTAGAATGGATATTCAATGCATATTGTACAAGGAATATACAAGGGATATCAGGGAATATTAGAGAATATACAAATACAATTAAATATATATATATAAATAAATATATATATTCGGTTTAATCTGGCCCTTCACAACAGCCACCCCCTGAATAGGTCCCAGACCTAATCAGTTAAACGGAGACAGATTAATCGCGTTGTCTATTTACACATAAGGGTTTGCTGTAAGGGTCAGTCAACTTCACAAAGTCATAGGGTTGTAGGGTCATGGTCATCATCGATTGTGTCTGGGAGTCGAGGCAGTTCTATGAGCCTTGCCACGGGACGGGTGTAAGTGCGACCCTGGACGAGCACTTCAGCTGCTCGGACCTTGCCGTCGGCACCGGTGATCACTTTGCTTACGCGGCCGGCCGGCCACATAGCTCTGGGCAGTGATTGATCAATAATCATGACGACTGTTCCTTCTGTCAAATTGTCTCTCTCCTTTACCCACTTCTGGCGGGTCTGTAGAGACGGTAGGTAGTGCAGTAGGAAACTGTTCCAAAACTTGTTGGCTAATACTTGGCTGTACCTCCACATTCGTCGGCCGTTCGCTTCTTCAGGCCGGTACATTGTCTGTGGTAATGCAGGATCTAGCCGCCCCATCAGGAGTGTGTTGGGGGTAACTGGGTCGATATCCGCCACATCACTGGAGACATATCCGAGGGGCTTCGAGTTAAGTACTCCCTCAATCTCCGTGAGGACTGTCATTAGGACTTCTTCCGCCACAGTCTGGGCCCCAAGTACTGCGTACAGGGCTGTCTTTATGGAGCGCACTTCTCGTTCCCAAGTGCCACCGAAGTGGGGTGCGTTTGGGGGGTTGAATTGGAAATCAACCTGTGCTGGAGCGAGGTGGGTCTTAAGTTCTGGGCCCATAGCTTGGAAGCTCTCTCTCAGCTCTCTTTCGCCGCCTTTGAAGTTTGTCCCATGATCGGACAATAGGGTAGACGGTCTTCCTTTCCGTGATATGAATCTACGGAAGGCCATAAGGAATGAGTCTGTGCTCATGGTCGGGAGAAGCTCGATGTGTATCGCTCTGGTGGTCATGCATTTGAATACAATACCCCACCGCTTCTCGGTTCCTCTTCCTTTCTTTATGTGCAGCGGGCCAAAGCAGTCCATACCCGTTGAGTGGAATGGCTTGTCACCGATTCGGAGGCGACATGGAGGAAGGTCAGCCATCCTTGGTATGCTGGGCTGCGCGCGCCACTTGCGGCAGTCTAGACATGTTCGTTGGAAGCGTCGTACCGCCTCTCTTCCTTGTAGGATCCAGTAACGACGTCTGATTTCCGCGAAGACTCTTTCTGCTCCTGCGTGATGTACATCCTCATCGTATTTCTTTATAATCAGCTCTGTGACCTTGTGTCGGCTGTTCAATACGATCGGGTATTTAATGTCATCCGGTAGATTGGGGGCTCTGCGTAGGCGACCACCCACTCTGATGAGGGTGTGAGCGTCGCTCTCGGGGGCCAGGTGAATTAATCTGCTGTCGGATGGGACGGGCTTTCCTCCCTGTAGACAGGCCAATTCATCGGGGAACGAGTCTCTCTGGGCTCGCTGCAGTAGAAGCAATTCTGCTTCCTCGTAGTTAGCTGCTGACATATCAGCGGGGGACTTGCACTCCGGGTGGTACCGCAGGAATGTTCTTTGTTGTGCACTCTCTATGGACGTGCAATCGTTTATGTTAGGGTCGGTGGAGGCTACGGTGCTCAATCCACAGAACACAGACTTCTTAATTTCCACCTCCTCTGGACTTGCTTCCCTCGGGATAGGCATGGGCCACTGTCCTTCCGGGAGTCTTAGGAATGCGGGGCCGTCACTGTAGACATTGCGACGGGTGAGGTCATCCAGGGGCATCCCCCGGGTGATGACGTCAGCTGGGTTCTGTTTTGTATCAACGTAGCGCCACTCTGTTTCTCCGGTTAACTCTTCGGTTAAGTCTTGAATCTCGGTGACTCTGACTCCCACGAAGACTTTGTACTTGCATGAGTCCGATTTGATCCAGGCGAGTACCGTCGTGGAATCTGACCACAGGATTGTTCTAGACACCGGTATGGTGAGCTCACGTTGGATGAGCGTGGCTAGGTGCGCTCCGGCTAGGGCTGCGCAGAGCTCTAGACGTGGGATAGATTGTTGCTTGCGTGGGGCTATTCTCGAGCGGGCGAGGACAAATGCTGTGTAGATCTCTCCGTCCGCTGCTGGGTCCTCTGCTACATGTTTCTGTAGTGCAAATGTCGCACAGCAGGGGCTGCACGTCGTTCCGAAGGGGAGGACTTCCCATTGGTAGATGGCTGGGTGCTCATCTCCTGGCTTCTCTCTCCATAGGAACCGTAACAGGGGCTTGTCCGCCTCTACTAATCTCACCTGCAGGAACATTCCTTTAATGTCCCCGCTGATGGCCACCTTTTCCTGGCGGAAGCGGAGTAGAACGCCGAGTAGGGAGGGGCCGAGTGTGGGACCGGGCAGTAACTCTTTATTCAGATTTTGGGATCCGATCTGGTAGCTGCAGTTAAATACTATGCGGTCTTTACCGTTGTGATGGACCTTGTGGTGGGGCACGTACCACGATTCAGTGGTCTGGTCAGCCTCTTTAATGTCCATCTTTGTGACGTGTCCCGCTGTGATGAGCTTCTCAATCTCAGCGCGGTATACACTCTCTTGGGCGGGGTTCTTGGCTAAGCGCCGCTCCGTGTTCAGCAGGTACCGTTCTATGGCGTCTGTCTTGGCGTGGAAAGTAGGCATTCCTTCTCGCCGCAGGAGTGGCGTGGCGTATCTCAACACGCCGTTGACCGGGACTCTCTTGGTCCCTGTCTCGAGGAGGTGAATGGCGTAAATGTCATCTTTAGAGCGAATGTCTTTCTTTCCATTCTTAAAGGGCATTTGTTCCAAGCTCCATAGCCGCTCTACGTGTTGCAGGAGTGCGGTTTCTCCCTCTCTGACTCGGGAGTGGAGACATCTAGTGGCTGTACTTCGGTTGAGAGATTTGGCGAGCGGGCCTTGGAGAGTCCATCCCAAACGGGTCTCGACTGCTGCAGGACAGCCTCGGGGTCCGGTATGAACCCGGTCTATCGGGACAATGAGGTCTGCATGGTCGGAGCCTATCAACAGGGTCGGCATAGCATTGTCTATGAGCGGGATCGGTAACTTGCGCAGATGTGCATATTTCTCCATCAGCTTGGCGACGGGGTATGTGTACCGCGACAGTCCTATTTCTTGGCTGGTGAAAGCGTCTGCAATCTGGTACCGTCGCTCAGGCTGGCCGCTTGCTGCGATAGAGAATGAGACATTCTCGCCCTTTATCGTCTTCAAATCTCGTCTTATTGTCCGAATTGTCATTTGGGTTTCGCTTCCCCGCAGCCCTAGCTGGGCCGCAGCGGAGGCGAGCAGCAGGGTCTTCTCTGACCCGTCATCGAGGACGGCGTAAGTGTCCAGGACTTTATTCTGGTGGCTTAGTGTCACACGCACTACTTTTAGGAGTACTCGGGCTCCACTGCTGCTGGCGGGATCGATGTACATGACGCTCGCTTTGCGGCTGGATGGTGCAGGTGAAGGGCGCCGTCTGTTACTGTCGTGAAGTATGTCCAGATGGGCTCCATCGCACTTGGTGCACCTTTTCTTTAAGCGGCATTCGGCTGCCATGTGTGAGCGCGCACAGCGAAAACAGCGCTTGTTGGACTTTATCCATTGACCTGCTTCCTCCGCGTTCAGCTTGGGGAAGGAGTCACATTGCGCTAGCCAGTGTTCTTTCTCACAGTAGGGGCACACTATCTTCCACTTCTCCGTTCTGGAGGGGGTACTGTGGCTCCTGCTGCTCGGTACTGACTCCGATTGGTGCATCACAGTCACCGATCTTCTTCCATCATTTAGTCGTCTGGTTCCTTCTCTGGAGCCAGGGGTGCTCCGTCCGAATGTATCTAGCCGTAGGCTGCTGACTTCTCTCGCCAGGAAGTCTGCTAGATCGAGGAGGTTCGGTTCGGGGCCATTCGGGTCTCTGTGGTCCCTCTGCCGCCTAAAACGCTCCTGACGAGCGGGCGGCAGCTTCTCCAGGATCCTTTCCACATTTGAGTTGGCGTAAAGTTCATACTTCCCCTTCTCTCTTTGCGCTCCCAACATCCCTACCAGGGACTGCACTCTGATGGACAGGTCGTCCAGTGCTCGATTGTCTATTGCTGGGGGTAAGCGGTCGATGTGTCGGATCTCCTGGATCACGTAATCCCATATGCGCCCATACCTCTGGTCCAATGCTACCAGCGCTGCTGTGTATGGGGTGGTGGAAGTCGCGTAGGCGAGCGCTATATTATGTGCGCGGGGCACCTTTAAGTGCTGCAGTAGGATGGCGTATTTGTGGCGTTCATCCAATACATCCACCAACATGGTCTCCAGACACATGCAGAGTTCTGTATACTGGGCCCGGTTCTCTTGGGTGAAGTCGGGTACCATAGGCGTGCCAATGTATGACGCTGACTGTGGATACATCGGCGAGCGTTGGGGGAGAGGCCTCCTAGGCGAGTCTCCTCCCGCTCCTTGGTATGGGCTGGTACCGGCAGTGTACCATGGCCCGCTTGTCCAGGTGCTGTTCCTCGGTGCGGGTCGTGCGTCGTGCTCACCCGTGTATAGAGTCGGGGGTCTGTAGCGCAGCTCCGCGGGAGTATAGCCTGGGCTGTACCGGACCTCCTGGTCCGGTAGAGTACTGTGCTGTCTTCGGGCGCGGTTCTCCTCCTCTTCCTCTTCGTCTTCAGTTAGGTCATCCAGTGCTTGTAGTCTCTGGTTTAGCCTCTCCACAGGATATGCTGCTCCTTCCCGGTTGCTAGGTCTCGCTTGGACCGGTGGGGGGAGGTGGTCTGTGGGGGGTATAGACCTCGTCTGTTGGTCAAGTTCAGGGTTGTTTACTCGGCTAGGGGATGCCGCCCTGGTGGTGTGTCTAGACGAGTTCCTGGAGCCTCTGGCGGAGGGAGAGGGTGTTGTCCGTCTGATCAGCTGTTCTATTAGTTGCGCTTGCTGTCTGTCGCGCTCTGCGTCCCGTAGAGCACCAGCAGCTGCTCGCTGGCTGTCTGCTCGGTCTCGGGCCACATTCTCTTCCATCTGAATGCGTCTTATTTCCAGGCGTATGTGCTCTTCTTCGCTCCGTTGCTGTAGCTGCAATCGATCGCGTTCACCCTGGAGTCTATCGCGTTCAGTAGAGGCTTTCAGGCTGACGAGGAATGCCTGCTGTAGGGTCCTCTCTGCCTCGCTGGGAGAAGGCGGTTGTATAGGGGAGCCTTCCCTCGGGGTACTCCTTGCGGAGCCGTGGAGCTCTATCTCCACGGTGCTCTCCCCGTCTTCTTCCGTGCCGAGTTCTCTCTCGGTAGCGTTGTATTCCTCCCGGGACTCATCGGGGACTACTTCTTCAGTACTGGCGGGGTGTGAAGTCATGTCTGGTTCCCACTGGTCCCCACCGTGAACTTGGTCAGTTACATTAGAGCCCGTAGGGGCCTCTATGGTCGGGGTAGTCTGGGCGTTGGGGTTAGACATACTTTTACTTTCTAGTTTTACCGCGTTTACTGTTAGTAGAAGACTAGGTTGTTGACTGACAGCGTAAGCCTCTAAGTACTGAGGGAGCCGTCGTTCGCGCTGCGGGCGTTGGTTAGGAGGATCGTTTCGTGGAGTGTTCATCATAGGCCATTTCAATATTAATAACACTATATTAATATTACACTAATTACCCTCCGGCTCGAAGGACCAATTGTAACTGAGGGGTACAATTCCCTGACTGTATTACTAGATATGATACTTACTACCACTACCTTTGTACTTAATATTCGGCCACCCAGTACACGGCATAAATATATTATCATGAACACTCTCACGTAGATGAAACGGATCCAACACAAATGTACGAATTAGAAACGGGTCTTTATTTCCTACACAGCGATGGTGTGTAGAATAAGCACTTAATCACTTAATTACATTTATGAATTGAAATAGTATGCACTTTTATGGCAAGGAGTATTCGTCGGTATATCAATAGATAATGTCCAATCTCTGAAGGCGCAGGTGGTAAATATACGACCTGGAATAGTTAAGGAATAACAGCAATGATACTTTAATGATTATAGGCTGGATACACTAGAGGGGGTTAATCCGGTCGCTTGTAAGCCGACAGGAGTAGGAGGGGGGGGGGGGGGTAGAATCCAGCTGCCTCGTCCGGCCAAGGATATCCCAGGAGAACCCACTGTAGTGCCGTTCAATGCGCCGGCGATCCTTGGACCACAGATGAAAGCAGGTGGACTCTTTGTGGGCCGGCTCTCTCCGGTCCACGGGGGAGAGATGTGGAGAGACCTCGTCTTGCAGAGCGTCTCCTCACCTTGCGTCCTCTCCAGGGGGGGGGGTTCCAACACACGGTAGTGTCGGGGGTCTTTATCCATAGAATAATCAAAGTATCCAAAGCATAATCCGTGCCTGGGAAGGCGGGCTGTCGTCGGTAGAATAATCCGGTATACAGGTCCACTCGCTCGTCGGCTCTGGGGCTCCTCGGGTGCAGCTTCACATAGGGTCAACCACCCTGGGTAAGCAGCCAGTTCTCTGCCCGAAACGATGGGGTACTGACTACGGTAGTATTCTCACCGCACGAAGCACTATATATTAACAGACTATTATTAGCTTAATAGACTACGTCCAACTCGACGATATAGTGCCAAATATGACTATTCAAATATTAATATACACGATGTCTCAATACCGATGGTAGGCCGAACTTGGCCTTACTCCCACACGTGGCATCGCGGGGAGGCTTTACGTCTGTGACTCTATTGGAGGGTAAGAAACTGGACTGAAAAGAAAGTCCTACTTTAGTAGCGCAGTATATATACGCACTATGAACAAATAGTCCCATTAGTGGTGCGGTAGCCAAATTCCTACGCGGAACTAGGACTTGTTCGTACATGTCGAGCGGTACGTTTGAACTGGGTCTGAGGGGTATGGCAGCCTGGCACCAAGGTCTCGACCAATAGTAGAATGGAGACTATTATGGGATGTTCAGTAGGCTAGAATGGATATTCAATGCATATTGTACAAGGAATATACAAGGGATATCAGGGAATATTAGAGAATATACAAATACAATTAAATATATATATATAAATAAATATATATATTCGGTTTAATCTGGCCCTTCACAACAGAGGCGCAATCACAACTTATTTTTTACAAAGTGTTGAACAGAAGCTATTGGACGCCTAGTAAACTGGCCAGACTGAAATTAAGGGACAGTGACATCTGCTGGAGATGTGAGAAGGAGACAGGCACTTTACTGCACATGTTATACGAATGTGAGAAGGTCCGGAAAATGTGGGATCAAATTGTGATATTCATAAGTAAGGTCCTGAATGTGAAGATAAATAACGCCCCAATGGCATGTGTTTTGGGTATAGTACCAAAAGGGATTAAACTGCCTAAATACCGGGGAATGTGGTATAGAATGGCCATGATATCAGGATGTAGAATTGCATTACGACATTGGAAATCACCTGTTGATATTACTTTTAAAGAATGGATGGAACTAATGTTCCGGACAGCATCATATGAAAGGGTGACGTATAGAGTCGCAGGGAGAGAGGATATTTTCGCTGAGGTATGGGACAGTTTTCTACACCTGACTGAACGGTCTGGGGACGAATGATTAAGGTGGGGTTTCAGTATTATCAAAGATGAATGTGAAAAATGGGATCTGACCTGATGGTACCTATACTTTATATTGTATCATGTATGTATATGCATAGATTGTATGTCCGGATGGTGTAAGATGCAGCACATACCTGCTTCGCAGGTAGAATTGGACTACATGTAACGTATATACGTCTTGGTTATTATGCACAATACATAGTAATGTTTTTTTTTTTTTTTTTGTAAGTACTTTTTTAATTTCCATGTCTGTTTTTGGTATGTCTGTATAAGTCCTATGTAAGTTTTGTATGTCTAAAAGAAAAAGACAAATCTTTGACTTTGCATGTTATGCTGACGAAAGTTCTTCCATGATGTGTAAGATTTGTACAAAAATATTAATAAAAAAAAAAAAAAAAACTAACGTGCGAGTGATGATACAATTCAACAATCCTCAGATTCCTCGTAATTCATAATCCACAAAAACCACAATCCACGCATAGACACTTCAATTTTATGCTTGAATGAAACACAATCTGGGCGCTCCATTAAGCAAATCTACAGCGGAGAATATATGAAACTAATCAGAGCCAAACGGCCGATAGGTTTCATTCATTAAAAATATCCCTGCGGGATTCACATTTGCAATGCGCCGTTATTAAAATAACCACATGCAATAGGCGGTTAGGTGGCCGAGCGGAGATTGCGTTCGTCACCAACCCCGGAGCTGTGAGCTGGATTCGCCTGTTCGAATCCAGCTCACAGCTCCGGGGTTGTCACCAGCTTGGCTGGCCGTTCACACTAATACAATTGGCTGTATTAGAGGGTGGGAGAAGCTGGCGGGGTGGGTCCGGGCAGGGTTTCCGTTAGAATTTTTTTTTGCAGGTCTGAGTGTCCGGTAGATTTCAATCTACCGGACAAATGGGATAAATTCCGGTCAGAGTTTATTGAGCTTAAAAACAATTGATAGACATATATAAAGAATGACATCATCAAGGCATTTATAATATTTTAACTTAAAACTAGGCTACTTTTGCGTATCAGTCATTAATATATTCCAAATAAAATAAGTCCCTCGAGACTTCGTGCTGCTGCTGCCGACTTGAGGTGTCGGTGGGCAGTCTGCCCGACCTTAATAAACAGCAGTCTGTTATAATCACATTTTTATGAGCTAACTAATTCCGTTATATTGGACATTTGTATTAATTATATCAAGCGAAGAACTGAGAAATTTGGCACCGCTGTGTCAGCGCGAGCTGGCTGCTGATATATTTACGTGAAGCATGGAGCACTTGGAGCAGGCAGAGCAGAGCAGTGGTGTCAGCAGCGCCCCCACCCAACAGCTGAATTGCCAATGGCTGAATTGGAGTACTGCACCCTGCCAAGCCATGCTTCACGTAAATATATCAGCAGCCAGCTCGCGCTGACAGCAGGATGTCATTATTAGACCGGCTGCTTGGTGAGATTGTTTCGTTCATCGCATAGGCTATATAATTTTAGCCTATTTTAATACAATTCAAATAATCTAATTGTGTTTAGAGGGAATTATTTTCACCGGACATTATGACCGGAGAGATTAAATATGTCGGACTTCAACAGATTTTGCCAGTCAAATACCGGTAATTACCGGCTAACGGAAACGCTGGGTCCGGGTCGTTGTAAACAGCGACTCCTACAGTTCGGTCGGGGCGCCTGCTAAGCGCGGATAGGACTTGAGGGGGATAGTGTGATCCTCCCACACGCTACGCCCTCTCGATGAGAATCCGCGCTGCCAGGTGAAAAGAAGCGGTGATTGGCTGGACGTGTGTCGGAGGAAGCACGTGGTAGCCTCCACTCTCCCAGATGATCTGACTGTGGGGGGTAAGTGCGCAGCGACCAGGAAGGGACTGGGAATTGGCATACGACTAACATTGGGATTGGAGAAAATCGGAGGAAAATGGAGGGGGAAAAAGACAAAAAAAAAAAATCACATGCACCGTGTATCGCGACTCCGAGCGCCGTATATGACGTGCATTATTTTATTTAGGACAAAGTAAATCTATAGGCTCAATATGATTTATTATCAGCATTTAGTTCTATTATTATACATTTCAAAAGCCCCCTCTAGGAAAACGAAGCACAGAAACATAATTCAGAATGGTATAATGGGATCTAGACTGTGAGAATCATTTCAGGAAGCGAGCTGTCATTTCTTTGCGGGGGCGTGGCCATGGTTCATCCGGCTAACTGAAGTTAACCCTGCTCTCGCCCAGGCTCAAACTTTTTGATCTGTTGTCATGGTGATTTGGACAATCGCGCGTCGGGGAATGGAAAGGTCCGGCTTAAGTCAGACTAGACTGGAAATTATCCGGCTAACTCAGTTATCCAGGTACGGGGAACGGGGCCCTGGGGGCCGACGCTGCCAGGTAGTGTGTTGTTGTTATTGTGTTACTGAATATGAACCTGGGGGCCCACGCTGCCAGGTAATGTGTTGTTGTTATTGTGTTACTGAATATGGACCTGGGGGCCCACGCTGCCAGGTAGTGTGTTTTTGTTGTTGTGTTGCTGAATATGAACCTGGGGGCCGACGCTGCCAGGTAGTGTGTTGTTGTTATTGTGTTACTGAATATGAACCTGGGGGCCCACGCTGCCAGGTAGTGTGTTGTTGTTATTGTGTTACTGAATATGAACCTGGGGGCCGACACTGCCAGGTAGTGTGTTGTTGTTATTGTGTTACTGAATATGAACCTGGGGGCCGACGCTGCCAGGTAGTGTGTTGTTGTTATTGTGTTACTGAATATGGACCTGGGGGCCCACGCTGCCAGGTAGTGTGTTGTTGTTATTGTGTTACTGAATATGAACCTGGGGGCCCACGCTGCCAGGTAATGTGTTGTTGTTATTGTGTTACTGAATATGGACCTGGGGGCCCACGCTGCCAGGTGGTGTGTTGTTGTTGTTATTGTGTTACTGAATATGGACCTGGGGGCCCACGCTGCCAGGTAGTGTGTTGTTGTTATTGTGTTACTGAATATGAACCTGGGGCCCACGCTGCCAGGTAGTGTGTTGTTGTTATTGTGTTACTGAATATGGACCTGGGGGCCCACGCTGCCAGGTAGTGTGTTGTTGTTATTGTGTTACTGAATATGGACCTGGGGGCCCACGCTGCCAGGTGGTGTGTTGTTGTTGTTATTGTGTTACTGAATATGGACCTGGGGGCCCACGCTGCCAGGTAGTGTGTTGTTGTTATTGTGTTACTGAATATGGACCTGGGGGCCCACGCTGCCAGGTAGTGTGTTGTTGTTATTGTGTTACTGAATATGGACCTGGGGGCCGACGCTGCCAGGTGGTGTGTTGTTGTTATTGTGTTACTGAATATGAACGCATACCGTTATGGATCCATGCAAATGTATGTATTTTTACTAGGGCTGCGCAATTAATCTGGAAAAAAAATCGCGATCTCGATTCACAGACCTATGCAATCTCATTTCTAAATTATGACGATTTTTTTAAATTTTTACATACCAAGAAATTTAATAATGTAACTTTTTACTTAACTTTTTTAAATGATGATGAAAAATAAGAATCGTGCGAGAGAATCGTGATCTCAATTCTTAGAGAGAAAAAAATCGTGCAGCCCTAATTTAACCCTTTATCTGCCAGGGATTATTCTGATCTTAATCACCTCTCTGCCACCACTGTAAGTCTATGGAGATGTTCCCCTTCTTTGCAGGGCTATAACTTTTTAAATTTTATTGCTAAATTGACATTACTATGGCCCATTCAACGTCAAGTATCTATCGTTTAGGATGTAGCAACGTTCTACTTTTTCATTCACATATTCATACTAAAATACGGTCTAAAGTATAAACATGTTTTTATCGTTTTCTGCAGCATTCTGCAGAACGTGAGTTATAGCCATAAATACATATATTAGATCATCAAATGTAGTTTGATACCGATTGACGTCAGATACAAAATTTCAATTGTACAAGGTCCTAAACGTCATTCCTCATCATCTGCTGGTGACCGGAGGGGGGGGGGGGGTTTATAAGTCCGTGGCCGACGTTAAATCATTTATGTAGTATGGGCGATATATAGATCAGAGCAGTTTATATGGATAATAATAATCAAACACGCTGAAACTCACCGCAGCTTCCTCGTAGCATTGGGCAATGCTACTGGAGCAAAAAGATCGTTATTATGGGATGTCGATCTAGTTGGTCCAGTTCCAGGTTGTATAATACTATATACGTCCAAATAACGTTGTTTATTGAGTTAGGGCAACCGATCGATTATCCAGTGTGTCGAGATGGAGCCCCGGGAGCGATAGCGAGTGGCCGGACGAAATATGGGTGAGCACCACTTCCGGCCGCTCACTTCCGGTTTTGGCGATTTGCCGATCGGCCACCAGATGGCGGTCTTGAACCGTTGGAGAGTTGAGAGGAGATCTGCAGCACCCGTCAAGTCTCCTTAAATATTGATCTCAAAGACGCTGTACGACGTCATTGGCAGATTACGCATGGCGAGGAATGACGTCTTAACACGTCATTGGCGATTAAAGGGTTAATAAAACAATTTTAGACTTTTATTTTATAGCATTTTCAGCTTTTTCTGGCCACGCAGGACCGAGAGAGGGAGAATGGGAGGAGAGGTAGGGAAGACATGCGGCAAATGGTCGCCGGGACTGGGAAACGAACCCGGGACGACTGCTTCGTGACTCAGCGCGCGGTGTGCTACTGGAGCACCCCTCGGCCCTAATTTTTACTATACCATCGTTCACAATATATCTATTGGGGGGGGGGGGGGGGGGGGATATATATACTATATTTTACCATGGTTACCTGAGTGAACACTGTGTTGTCTGTTTCTCCAGGGAGCAGCCAGCGTTACCATGGTTACCTGAGTGAACACTGTGTTGTCTGTTTGTTTGTTCAGGTGATCCTCCTCCAGGGAGCAGCAGCAGCACTGCCACCCCGGCGTTACCAGGGTTACCAGAGGCTCCGCTGTACGACACGGTGTACTTCGACTCCGACTCCGAGGGGGAAGAAGACACTCCAAGTAAGTAGGGCTGGGCGATTAATCGATTAATTCGAATTCATGATTTAGGAAGATTTTTTTTTTTTATCCACTTTTTCTCCTTATTTTCTATTTTTCTCCCATCCCAATTTCGCCTCGCCAATTCTCCGCTCCCCTGTCTCGAACGTTGCTAGACTATGCCTCCCACTGGTCGGCTGCAGTGAGGACCAAGCCTTGCATCACGTGTCCCCTCCGGTACACGAGGAGGCAGCCGTTGCATCTTTTCACCTGTACAGCGCAATCTCTCAGTGGCGAGGAGTAACACGTGGGAGGCTCACGCTGCCCCCGATACTTCCTGATTCTGCTGTACAGGCGCACCAACCGACCTGTAGGAGTCGCTGTCCACAACGTCCTATCCCCACCCACCAGCTTTCCCACCCCTAACACTGCCAATTGTGTTGGTATGAACGACCAGCCAAGCTGGTAGCAACGGCGAGAGCTGGGCTCGAACCCAGCATCTCCTGCGTTAGTGGCGAGCGCATTGCCCACTGCGCCACTTAGCCGCCTGATTTAGGACGATTTTTTTAATAAATTGATTTTCACAAAAAAATTATTGTGAAAATCATTTGGTGAAAGTTAGATTTGCACTTTATTAATCCCAATAGGGACATTCATCTTTGTTTGATCAAGAGTAACCTTTTATATATATATTATTATTTATTTTTTAAGTGAAGATTGGTGAAAGTTAGGTTTGCACTTCAATCCCAATAGGGAAATTCATCTTGGTTTGATAATTTTTTTGTGTCAAATAAAAACAAAGCTTATTTGAATGATTTCCTTGGCATTTCTAGTTTTTAAGAGAAGAAAATCGATTAAAATCGGATGTGGTGGTGTGATTTTATTTTTAGGCCATATCGCCCAGCCCTACAAGTAAGTAGTAGGGCCGGAATCACCAGCAGCTCACGTGCGTCATGGTCCCCGCTCCCCGGCCCCCCCCCCCCCCTACTGCTGGCACACCTGGCACACTTACGGTGGCGGAACTTTACATTGTCGTCAAGGAAACCTGAACTTTTGTCTCATTCGTGCCGTGTATAGACGACGGTATTCCTCCTCGACTTCCTTCCATTATGTATGTTATTAAATCACTGTCTCGTCTGTTAACAGAGTTGTATACGATACGTCGGATTAGAGAAGTGCTTCCTCCTCTGTGTTCCTCAGGGCAGTCCCGCTCCATCAGATAGCACAGAGTGACTGGAAAGAGATTACGTTACATTTCCACCTCGCTAAGATTGATGGGAATGTACTTTGTTTTATCTTAAAGGCGCAGTCAAAACTTCACACTGACTGAATGCAACCATGCCTGTCCTGCACACTGTTAAAAAAAAAAAAAAAACCTAGACAGACGAGTGTCTCAAACGGGTCAATTGTGACAAAAAGGGAGTCCACACGTGAAAGCAAATTTAACAATATCATTTATTTAGACCTATCTAAACAAACAAAGATTAAAATAAACAAAGAATATGTATGTGTATAAGGATCAGTAATGAAAGCAGTGTGGATGAGTGAAACATGTGTGTAAGTAATAGTATTCCAATATCAAAGATCAAAACGGGTAGAGGTTAACGGACCGTTCCTGGTAGATGGAAAAGCAGACAGAGGGAGTTAGACAGGGAAACATAAATGTGCAGCTCTCTCACTGCCCAGGTGAGAGTAATTGGGCTAACGAGCCTCCCACTCCACCATGCTCCCTGAGAGTCAGCAGACTCACCCATTAACAGGCAGAGTGGGGGTCGATACACAAGCTCACACTACTACTGAGCCACCGTGATCCCAGGCCGAGTCCACTACCACACTACAGAAGGTTAACCTTTCACTACCACACTACAGGCGGTTAACCGAAAGGGTAGTGAAAGGGTTAACCTTCTGTAGTGTGGTTGTGAAAGGGTTAACCCTTTATCGTGTCGCAGTGAAAGGGTTAACACTTTGGTGTGGTAGTGAAAGGGTTAACTCTGTTCGGGATCTTGACTGAAAACGTTTAGTCGCTCCATAAGAGATACTAAAGGTATTGTTAACACTTTCCGTGCCACGGGTCTGGTGCCCCGGAACCCCGTTGCGTGCCACCACCCACTTCAATGATGGAGCTCTCATATTTGCGAACGCATAAACTATATCTTAAATTATGGCTATGTGTATAATATGGCCGTCGCTTATCAATGACTTGTTTGCAGTCAACATTGTCGAAACAGATTGTTTTTTAATCGGTTCATTTCCGTTTTATACCATTTTGAAAAACGCTCGTTTTATGAAAGTTTCAGAAGATTCTGTGATAATCGCCCTTTACTGGAATATACTGGAATACACAAAAAACGTTATGGTGGCGCAGTGGGCAAGGCGCTCGCCACCAACGCAGGAGATGCTGGGTTCGAGCCCAGCTCTCGCCGTTGCTACCAGCTTGGCTGGTCGTTCATACTAATACAATTGGCAGTATTAGGGGGTGGGAAGCTGGTGGGTGGCGATCGGACATTGTGGACAGCGACTCCTACAGGTCGGTTTGTGCGCCTGCGCAGTAGAATCAGGAAGCGACGGGGGCGGCGTGTCCCTCCCACGCAGACCCTCGCCGCTGAGATCGTGCTGTACAGGTGAAAAGATGCGACGGCTGCCTCCTCGAGTACCGGAGGGGACACGTGATGCAAGGCTTTGTCCACATTGCAGCCGGCTTGTGGGAGGCATGGCCAACAGCGTTCGAGACAGGGGAGGGTAGAATTGGACAATACGAAATTGGGGAAGGGAGAAAAATAGAAAATGGGGAGAAAAAGTAGATAAAAAAAAACAGTCATTTTTCAGCCTATTTATGAATAGTTTCCAAATAAACGCTAGATTATCGATAGTATGTGTACTTATGCACACTATAGAAGCGGGCTGAAAAATCGATTATCCATCTCCTGATCAGCGCACACACACACACGCACACACACACATAGGGCCCACGTTGAAAAAAGCTCTGATTATCCCAAGACTGGTAAAATAGATTCCTTACCTCAGATCAGATGTTCTCAAAAGATTATTCAAATTCCTGATTCCAAATTCCAAATATCGATCGCGTTTATTGATCCAACGCTGGGTACTGTAAACACACATTCTCAGCTGTTCTGCGGCTCGGCAATGACTTCAATCGTCTCGGGTTACTTGTCTGACAAGTAAAATGTGGAAGCAGGATTTTTTTTTCTCCATGCTTTTCATTCAATCCAATCCAAAGGGATGCAGTACCATCCGGAGAGACGATAGGGGGCGGTATTTTCCCAATGGAGCTCAGACAGAGTCCCAGTGGTAACATGAGGCTAGATTGATGAAATATGAATGGAAATCGCTAATAAATAAAAAAAAAAAACGATCAAAAAACGAGATTTCTCGTCACATTGGCACTGAACGGTTGGCATGAACTAATGTGAAATCTCGTCGTTGGCACTCAAAGTGTTAATGGGGGGGAAAAAGGTCATACTTTGTGTTTTCTAATTAGAAATCCTGACATTTTCATTCGCTTCGCAGGTAGTTCCACGGGCCGGAGGCGGAAACAGAGGGCCGTTCTGACCAATGACGAGCTGCTGTACGACCCTGACGAGGACGACAGGGACCAGGCCTGGGTGGACTCCCGGAGGAGGCAGTGAGTAGAGAGACGTCGTGCATGAGGCTGGGTGATGGGGCTGGTTAGTCATAGCGCTGAGTGATAGGGATGGTTAGTCATAGGGCTGAGTAATAGGGCAGGGTAAGGCTGTCCCCGAAGCCTGTTTTTGGGATTCGAACTTCGTCAGGGTTATAATAAGTTAAAGAAAATCAATTTTTTTTTATACTTTTTTTTTCTTTATATAAATATCCTCAAACTAAATCCTCAATTTGAATAAAGTGATTAATCTGATTAAATTAGTCATTTTTTTTTTCATTTTTTTTTTATTAAATCAACTTTCCAGACCCAGCCCAGGGAGAAGCCCCAGCCCAACTAAATCAACTTTCTTTAATGAATATAACTCATCAGTTTTAATACTATAATATTAGTGTAGCCTAATTATTTGCAACTGTGAAGAAAATCCCCATTGGTTTAAACCGAATGAATAGAAAAAAAAATTAAATACATTAATTTTATTAAAAATAAAAAATTCGAATGCCAATGTAACGAACGAAGGTTCAGCCCTAGGGCAGGGTAATGGGGCTGGTTGGTGATAGGCCTGAGTGATAGGGAAGGTGATATAACATAACAAGATGTTTTTCTTAGTTTCCATGGTATAACAGTATTTTTTATTTTTTATTTTATTTATCCTTTATTTATCCAGGAATGTCCCATTGAGATACAAGATCTCTTCTTCCAGGGAGTCCTGACCAACACGGCACACAACAAGTTTCAACATAAAACAGGGCATTAAACAAAGAACATACAATTCAAATATAAATACAGAAGGCCATTTGTGCAGTGGCAAGGAGCATAATCAGATCAGCAATAGCATCAGGTAAAACAGTTACATGTTTCATAAAGGGCTAATCGTAGCATACCTTTAAAAGCATTCACAGTAGGAAGTGCCTTTAGACAAAGTTTTACTTGCAGCGTATTCCATAAAAAGGGAGCATAGTGGGAGAATGCAGCTTTACCAAGCTCTGACTGCATCAAAGGAACATTTAAAAGCATCCCATTTGCTGCTCGTCTGGTATTAAAAAAGCAAGTATAAAAGGACAGAAGTCTGGAGATATATAAGGGCAGCTTACCTAGCAATGACTTAAGGATAAAAATCAACATGTGTGATTGTCTTCTTTGGTACAGAGAGGACCATCGTAATGACTGATACAAAGTGCAGTGGTGGGTGCGAGAGCCTGCCCCCGTTACAAAACGTATGGCAGTATGGTACGCAGAATCCAGCTTTTTAAGCAGGGAGGAAGGAGCATGCATATAGATTACATCGCCATAGTCTAATACAGGCAGAAAGGAACTCTGCACAATTCTCTTCCTGGCTTCAGACGGGAAACATTTCTTTAACCGGAAGAAAAAGCCCAGTTTGGGTCTAAGTTTTCTCAGTGGTTCCCAATATGAACATCAAAGGCCATCTTTTCATCAATCCATATGCCCAGATATTTATAGGATGCTACTTTGTCAAGGCATGTCCCTTCCAGTGTCAGAATCGGCGGGACAGCTGTATTAGCTCGAGAGCGAGAGAAGGTCATGTACTTGGTCTTTTTTGCATTAAGGACCAGTCTTAGCCTTAGCAAGGAGTGTTGTAGTGTATTAAAAGCATCCTGTAGAAGCTCTATGGTCTGAGTTAAAGAGGAAGCCACTGTGTAAACAACTATCATCGGCGTATAAATGAAAACGTGCTGGGTTTATCCCATTTCCTAGTTCATTTATAAAGATGGAAAATAAGACGGGGGCCAAAATAGAACCTTGTGGAACACCTTTGTTTACAGTAAGAGCAGCTGAGGTATAATCTTCTACTGAAAAATAGGGAAACAATGTCCAGGCACGCACTCCAGGTTTTTCCAAATTTATTGGCAGCCTGTAATCATGACGTTTCGGTGTGAACACACCTTCTTCAGAATGGCTTGCATAATCTTCTACTGAAACACACTGAGTTATTTCAGATAGATAGTTTTTAAACCAGCTCAAAGCCATTTTACCAAGACCTATGCAGCCAAGCCTCTGCACTGCAGTAGCAATGCATGATCCACAGAATCAAAAGCTTTAGACAGATCAACAAACAATGCTGCACAGTGTTTTTTCTTGTCCAGTGCTTCAATTATGTCATTTGAGACTAGCATAGTCGCTGAAGTAGTACTATGGCCTGATCTGAAGCCTGACTGAGACTCGTTAAGAATATTATGGTCAGTTAGAAACTTTTTCAGTTGTTCGTTTACAAGAGATTCAAAGACTTTGGCCATTACAGACAGTCTGGAAATAGGGCGATAATTATTTAGGTCAGAGGGGTCTCCGCCCTTTAACAAGGGGAGAACCATGGCCGACTTCCATGAGCTAGGTAATTCACCAGCACAAAGACTGAGATTCAAAATAGAGGTTATGGGTTCTGCAATCAGACCTGCAGCAACTTTGAAGAAGAACGGCTCTATCTTGTCTGGGCCTGAAGATTTATTTACATCTAGGCTCATTAAAGCTTTGTGAACCTGAGAGGTCAAGATGGGGGCAAAGGTGAACAGTTGATCAGGGTCAAGTGGCGGAGGACCTGGCTCTCCTTCTGCAGCGATCATCCCTGAGTTGCTAGAATCAAAGATTGAGCCAGCAGAAATAAAATGATTATTAAAGCCGTCTGCAATATCCATTTTGCCCTTGATTTCACTCTGATTTACCCTTAAGAGATCAGGAAGGCTGTTTGGAGTGATAGAACCTGAGGAGGATTTAACAAGTTTCCAAAACTTTGCAGGGTTATTCAAATTGTCATGCATTGCATTAAGATAGTAGGCACATTTAGAGTTTTTAATCAGCTTAGTGCATTTGTTTCTTAGTGTCCTATACAGATTCCAATCTAATGTAATATTCCATTTCTTTGCTTTAGCCCAGGCAGTGTCTCTCTGTCGAATGAGAGAGGACATAGAATCATTAAACCAGGGGTTGTCTTTACCGCTTATCCTAGATGTCCTAAAAGGAGCATGCTTGTCACATATAGCCAAGAAGGTGGATTTAAAATAAATCCATGCTAACTCGGTCATAAGTGAAACAATGTGTAAATCACTATTAAAAACATCATGTAGAAACGCTTGCTCATCGAAATGTTTGAATGGTATTTCGTATTTCGTTTCCAGTAAAAGTTACAATGTGATATGATGACACATTTTTATGTTATCTTGTTATACATTTGTCATGGTGTTATTTTATAAAAAAAATTACTTATTTTCTTTAATACTGCTGCAAGGAACAATGTTTTGGTTTTGGTCATGGTCTACCTCCTGGCCCGACTCTGCGTGTCTTTTACCTCCTGGCTCAGACTTATGGAGAGGTTCACAGTCACACCTGCACTGTTGAAATTAGTCTTTTAGTGAACGTCGGTGTGACGTTGTGCTAGGATGACGGTCTCCTCTTCCTCCTCCAGGGGGCAGTACAGCATGTACTGGGTCACATTGGGCAGTTCTCACACCACACGATTCTACTGAACAACAAAACCTTGTTGCTGTGTTTGGTCATATCAATAGCAGACAGGAAATAACCTTGCAACTCACTTTCACCTCTCTCTCTCCCTCTTTCTCTCTATTTCTTTTTCTCCCCCCTCTCTGTCTCTCTCTCTCCCCCCTCCCTCTCTCTCCTCTCTCTCTGTGTCTCTCTCTCCCTCTCTATCTTTCTCCCCCCTCTCTCTGTCTCTCTCTCTCCCCCCTCTTCCTCTCCCCCCCTCTCTCTCTCCCCCCTCTCTCTCTCTCTCTCTCTCTCCCCCTCTCTCTCTCTCTCCTCTCTCTCTCTCTCCCCCTCTCTCCTCCCTCTCTCTCCCTCTTTCTCTCCCCCTCTCTCTCTTTCTCCCTCTCCCCCTCTTTCTCCCTCTCCCCCCTCTCTCTTTCTCCCTTCCCTCTCTCTTCTCTCCTCCCTCTCTCTCTCTCTCCCCCCTCTCTCTCTTTCTCCCTCCTCTCCCTCCCCCCCCTCCTTCTCTCTCTCCCCCCCCCCCCCCCCCCCCCCGAGCAGGTACATCAGAAGGAGACCACCAGCTGCCTCCTCCAGGCTCGGACCAGGTCTGCCCCCGGCTCTTCCCAGCAGCGATGCCGTCCTGAACTGTCCCGCCTGCATGACCACGCTGTGCCTGGACTGCCAGAGGTGAGATGCGTCTGACGCTGACCGACACGAGCGACAGCAGACCTACTTCTTTTACAGGCCATGTTGTTTCCACTTCCCGTGTGCAGCCCGATCTCGATTCAAATATTGCTGCTGGCGGGACAAAACCTCATAACTCCAAAAACCCAACTTTTCAGCAGATGAAAAAAACGAACACAGATTTGAGGGCGAATAGAGTTAGGAGGTTTAGACAGATGATCGGTTTAATGCTTTCCCATTGTTTAAACTTTGTAAAACCCACACACACATATATGGAGGATGATCTACGGAGTTGATTTATATAAAAGAAATATTAAAAAAAAATGGAGTTGAGGTTTTGTCCCGCCAGCAGCGATATGTAAATAAAGTACTTATCAGCCGTAGGAAAAAAGGTACATATTGTACCTTTGTCATAACCATAAGTAATATATTGACTGTCACAAACGGGTCAATTGTGACAAACAGGGAGTCCACACGTGAAAGCAATTTAACAATATAATTTATTTAGACCTATCTAAACAAACAAAGATTCAAATAAACAAAGAATATGTATGTATAAGGATCAGTAATGAAAGCAGTGTGTGGATGAGTGAAACGTGAAGTGTGGTGTAAGTAGTAGTATTCAAATATCAAAGATCAAATGGGTAGAGGTCAACCTGTTCCTGGTAGATGGTAAAGCAGACAGAGTGAGTTAACCAGGGACACATATCTGCATGCAGGCAGCTCTCACTGCCCAGGTGAGTCTAACGAGCCTCCCACTCCACCATGTTCCCTGAGAGTCAGCAGGTGAAGTGGGGGTCGTCACATGACTTATTTACAAGGGTCCAACAGTTTTGAATGAAAAACAACAAGACATTTGTTCTTGTTCTTCTCGGGGCAAGTCACATGTTCTTTTATGAATCCCCTTGGAGACATTCACGTGTCAGGAGGTACAGGCAGCAAGGATCGTAATATAAATTGTAATAGAGTAGAACAAGAGTAATGGTATATATACATGGTACATATCGTAGTAGCACACTGCATCAGAGTCTGTGCAGTGTTTAGTATTAAAGGAACACGCCAACCTTTTGCGAAATTAGCTTATTTGCCATCTACCCTGGAGGGGATCATCCCTATGTTCCCCGGGTCCTATGTCCCCCGGGTTCTATGTTCCCTGCTTTGATTGATTAATAGATTGAACATTTTATAAATTTTTATTATTTTATTAATTATTAATGTCCGCCTTGTTTCGAACGGTTAAGCTTAGGCCCTCGTTCAAACTGGTTAAGGTTAGAGTTTGGAATCGGGGCTGGTGGTCTAAAATGTTCAATCTATCAATCAATCAAAGCGGGGAACATGGGACCCGGGGAACATAGACATGCTCCCCCCTGGAGCTAGACAAGCAGATGCATACCCTTTTCTTCTCTGTGCATGCATTAGGCTTAGGGAACAGCCACTCCTAGCGTCATTCACTGGAAGTAGGCGTGCCAGTGTAGCCTAGATCCCAACAGTCACGACATACACTCCAAATACAATACTCAAACTTTCCTGTAAACATGTTATGACCTGTGTATTTACCACATGGAGAAATAAAAACGTTTAAAAAAGAATTAGACATTTTCGTTTTCTAAGCAGATATATACTCGGATTTTTTTTTAACCGAACCACTGCTGCCTGGGCGCAGTGATTTCATCACCTCAAAAGCCCAGTTTTTCAAAAAACAACAGTGTAGTGTAGTTGTAGTGAAAAGGTTAACCTTCTGTAGTGTGGTAGTGAAAGGTTAACCTTCTGTAGTGTGGTAGTGAAAGGGTTAACCTTCTGTCATGTGGTAGTAAAAGGGTTAACCTTCTGTCCTGTGGTAGTGAAAGGTTAACCTTCTGTCGTGTGGTAGTGAAAGGTTAACCTTCTGTCGTGTGGTAGTGAAAGGTTAACCGTCTGTAGTGTGGTAGTGAAAGGGTTAACCTTCTGTAGTGTGGTAGTGAAAGGTTAACCTTCTGTAGTGTGGTAGTGAAAGGGTTAACCTTCTGTCATGTTGTAGTAAAAGGGTTAACCTTCTGTAGTGTGGTAGTGAAAGGGTTTTCTGTAGTGTGGTAGTGAAAGGGTTAACCTTCTGTCGTGTGGTAGTGAAAGGTTTAGTGTCCTGTGGACGGGGCTGCCAGGATCTTTAAACGGTGATGACATCACAGTCCCTGTTCCCCCCCCCCCCCCCCCCCCACAGGCACGAGCAGTACCGGACTCAGTACCGGGCCATGTTCGTCATGAACTGCCGGGTGAAGCGGGACGAGGTGCTGCGCTACCAGCTGCAGGAGGAGAAGAAGCAGAGGAGCAGGAAGAGGAGGAAGGGAGCGTCCACCACGACCACCACCACGCCGGCGGACGGCGTCCCGGACCCCGCGCCCCGAGGCATGGACTCCGAGGAGACGTACCACCCGGTCCAGTGCACCGAGTGCTCCACGGAGGTGGCCGTGTTCGACAAGGAGGAGGTCTATCACTTCTTCAACATCCTGGCCAGCCACTGCTGAAGACGACGCCCGTCGTCGGACTGAGAGAGGAGCCTTGTTTCGGCTTCTCTTGTATGTTTTCTCAACCCTTCCCCGTGTTGTTCGAGGACACTATAAAATAAGGAAGGGTCGCTCGCACACTCTGTGCCAAGTGTGGACACTTTTTCGGTTTTTCGGCCGACGTCGAGTCGAATGGGATCAGCCGGTCTCCTCGTTTATGACTTGCCGTTTAAACGGGTTATTACGTCGGATGTCGGAAGCATCGGCAGTTTGTTTGCATTGTTAACTAGCTACCGTTTGATATATTGGTTTATGTATATCTCCTCGGATAGCTTGTATATTATGCTTCTAAGATAAGATAAGATATTCCTTTTATTGATCCCCGTCATAGCAGCATGGAGGCGAGGTACCAGGTATGGGCAGTGTATTCGAAGAAAGACATAAATATAGGCAATAAAATGTAATCTGAATATAGAAATATGAGAAAAATAAACGGTGTAAACAAAGTTGTAGATGAGGGTCTGTATGCCCTATCGGTTATAATATACATTTATAATAAAATCAATATAGGCAATACATTAAAAAAATTAAGAAAATATAATCTGGATATATACTATGACTAAAAGTAAAAGGTATACACAAGGTGAGGGTCACTCTGTACCCTAACTGGCATGATATACGTTATAGTCCAGGATTTGATTATTTATCCATGTGATCTCCCATGGGCTTCAATAGAACTGGCACCAAAGTCTGGCGCCAAGCAGAGCATAGCACGCTGGTGTTCTGACGTGACGACCCTTCCTTCCTTTTATAGTTTCCTTGGCATAGAACGCTGGTGTTCTGGCGTGAGTGACGACCCTTCCTTCTTTTATAGTTTCCTTGGTATTGTCTCGTCTGTTCTATACTCAGCGGCTGAGGATGTGGAGAATAGTGGTGCAGCTCTGAGAGTAGCTCGGGTTCCACAGTCGTAACGTAACCCTCTGTGAGGGCTGATGAACAGTCCGATAACTGCCAGGAGGAATCATGGTTGGGAGATGGATGACGACGACTACAGCTGAAGTGCCCTTGAGCAAGGCACTGTGACCCCAACTTAACTAGGCTGGTTAAATAAGAATGTGTTCTTGGTTACCTATCCTGGTTACCTATCCTGGTTAAATAAGAATGTGTTCTTGGTTACCTATCCTGGTTACCTATCCTGGTTAAATAAGAATGTGTTCTTGGTTACCTATCCTGGTTAAATAAGAATGTGTTCTTAGTCTACTAGTCTGGTTAAATAAGAATGTGTTCTTGGTTACCTATCCTGATTAAATAAGAATGTTCTTAGTCAGCTAACCTGGTTAAATAAGAATGTTCTTAACTTTTTGGTTACCTATCCTGGTTAAATAAGAACCTATTCTTCTTAGTCAGCTATCCTGGTTAAATAAGAACGTGTTCTTAGTCAGCTATCCTGGTTAAATAAGAATGTATTCTTAGTCAGCTAGCATGGTTAAATAAGAACGTGTTCTTAAGTCAGCTAGCCTGGTTAAATAAGAATGTGTTCTTAAGTCAGCTAGCCTGGTTAAATAAGAATGTGTTCTTAGTCAGCTAGCCTGGTTAAATAAGAATGTGTTCTTAGTCAGCTAGCCTGGTTAAATAAGAATGTGTTCTTAGTCAGCTAGCCTGGTTAAATAAGAATGTGTTCTTAAGTCAGCTAGCCTGGTTAAATAAGAATGTGTTCTTAGTCAGCTAGCCTGGTTAAATAGGGGTTTAAGAAAGGTTCTTGAAGTCGCTCTTATAGCAACGTTTTAACTTTGCGGTGAACGGGTGTTTTTGCGTCCTGCCGCTCCATCGTACCACTCAGCCGGGTGGAGAGAACGTGGATCATCCAGGAGGACTGCAGTGAACGGTTGCATTAGTCTCTAAAACACATGCGTTTGCTTTGTCTGATTTGTGCCATATCATCTCTTCCCTTTATTTGAATAAAAAATAAAGTTTTATTTCTATTTATTTTTGGGCTTTCTGTATTTTCATCCAATCAGGTGCGTTCCACGTAGGGAAATGGAAAGTTGGGAGAGGATACATGTAAACAACATTCATTTTGGACCTGCATTATTATTTTTTATATATAATTAATTCATCAATATTTGGTGGGGAAAAGCAATACTTTTAATCTGTACCTTTCTAAAAGCTGTTATATATCTATATATATAAAGATTGCTCTACATAAACATTTTATCTATAGCACCTTTAAATACAAGAAACATGATAGAGAAAGTTTTACTTTTGTTTTAATATAATACTTTTAATTAAAAATAAAAATACTTACTTTTCTACTTTTACTCAAGTGGAATTGTGAATGGAGGAATTCTACCAGGAGCTGTGTACTTCTTCCACCACTGTATGCAATGCCACATCATATAATGTTACCAAAATATTCCATGGCCAAAACGTCCTGTGTGGTGAACGACATTTATTTTGAAGTGTCGCCAGGATGTGCTGCTCTTGCACACAAGGAAACTATTAAAGTAGGAAAGGCCATTGCTTCTTCGTGTAGCAGCGCGTGAACGTGTGAAAACTCGTATTACTATTCTGACGTAATGACCCATCCTTCTTTTATAGTTTCCTTGTTTGCATACAGGAAGTGGGAGCCCCTCCGCTACCTGCTCGCTGCGCGTGCGCGTCCAAACCCACAGCGGTGATTGGCTGGACGTCAACATCTCGTGAAAACACGTCACTTGTCAACCAGGAAACCATTGCGACCGAATCTAGAAGAAAAATAGAGAAACTAGATCAAGATAGAAAGTTGACAAGATGACTTTGGGGGATTGCTGGAAGCAGTTATCCTGGCTCTACTACCAATACATCCTCGTCACGGCGTTATATATGCTGGAACCTTGGGAAAGAACGATCTTCAGTATCCTTTTTCTGCTGCTCGACAAAACTTAGAGATGGCAAAAAGATCAGCTAACGTTAGTAGCATGCTAACGTGGGTCAAGCAGGCAACAATACACAGGCATTCGGTTTCTTGTAGACTAACGGTAGATTAGCCAAGATTTAAATACATATTATTTGAAAAACTACGCTATTTGTGGTTTTGATTGATTGATTGAAAACGTTATTAACAGATTGCAGAATGGGTACAGTACAGTACGGCTCAATACATACAATTGTTAAGGGGATGCAGACCAGAGAAAGACTTTCGTCTTGTTTACATCAGGGTCCCCCATTTTCAATTCATCATAACATATATGACAAACAGATAGACAGTACTGCTACATCTATACATTTATGACATACCAGATGTGCAAATACAGTACTGTTTGTGATACAAAAAGTCCAGAAAAGAGAGTATATACATTTGACGTAGAAACTGTACATTGGAGGGGGTGGGTGGGGTACACTGTACATTGGAATATTGACAAAGCCATACTTTGTCATTTACTGTACATTGGAGGGGGTTGGGATAGGAAATTTGCAGGGGCCAGTTTCGAATTGCAGTCTCCCGTAGGTGCTCTTTGAGAGTGGTTTTGAAAGTGGGTAGTGATTCACATTCCTTTACAGCTTTGGGTAGGGCGTTCCATATTGATGTGGCATAATTGCTAAACGTGTTTAGTCCCTTGTTTGAGCCGAATCTGGGTTTAACATGATTTGTGGAGCTTCCTCTGGTGTTGTGATCGTGGTATTCACTGACCTTTGCGAAGTATTTTGACATGTACATGGGTACCTTGGTCGTGTAGTGTATCTTGTAGACCAGGCCCATTGCAAGTTGCTGTACTCTGTCGTCTACTCTAAGCCATCCTAGGTTGTCAAAGTGGGCAGGGGTGAGGTGGGTTTTAGGAGAGTAGGTATAACTTAAACACGAACGTGTTAAAGAGCTGGATTGTGTGATGGGTGACGTTTCTAAGGGAAGGTACGTGATGTAACTTGGTACATGAACATGTGATTTCACTTTCAGCTGTCTATTGGTGCCTGCTGTTTTCATTGCACAGATGGGTAGCTGTTACCAGCAGTTTCTCAAGATAAAACGTATATTATAGACATAACTGAATATTAGAGTTGTTCTTTACAAGGGATCATTGGGTGACATCTTTCTTTCTGTGAGTATTACTTCTGAGTATCTGTAACTAAAATAATAATAATAATAATAATAATAATGCATTTTATTCGTACAACACACTTTAAAATACAATGTAACATCAACGGGATTTAACATTGCATACTAAAACATGGCTGTTCTGTTGGTCACACAGTAACCCATAGACCCTGCTGTTCTGTTGGTCATACAGTAACCTAGCCCCTTTCGTGACTTTCGGTTTGCAAGCCTGTGGCTTTTGTGACCGGAGTCACTTGCCCACCCGCCCCGATCACCCAGTAGAGAAACGACCAAGCGCCGTCAAGGGGCTCGCGGTGTGTCAAGAATACATCCGATCTGAATTTCAAAGATACCCAGCGTACAATATGGGTCCAACACAGCTCCACGATGGGGTCTGGAAGCTCGCAGTTGCCAATAAACAGTTTAAAACATTGTTACTCGACGAGTGGTATTTACAGACCGAACGTCCATCTCCGCCGTTGGTGTCACAGCGCATGCGCACCATGCCGCGTTCACGTTACTGGGAAGAAGCGGAAGAACCAGAGGACATCTCGTTGCTACAACTAGGAAGCCTTCACGCTTTGACTCTATATATATCTATGGATGAAACGCCCACATCCATACTTCCGCAATTCGTGACGCGAAGTGGGAGATATGGGGTCTATAAAAGAATCCCATATGTCCTAGTAGGAATTACCACTAGGAGGTTGACGTGAATGGTTTTTCCCAGTCGGAAGCTGGTTCTTCCGCTTCTTCCCAGTAACGTGAACGCGGCATGGTGCGCATGGCTTCCGTTAGAAAAAATTGTTGCCGGTCTCCGTGACCTGCAAGATTTCAACTACCGGACAAATGAGATTAATTCCGGTCATAGTTTATTGAGCTTTAAAACAATTGATAGGCAGGCTCATGTCATCCTCAAGGCATGTAGATTTATAATATTATTACTTAAAACTAGGCTACTTTTGCGTATACAGTCATTAATATATTCCAAATAAAATAAGTCCCTCGATACTCCGTCTCCGTGCTGCTGCTGACTTGAAATAAAATAGACCGCGTATGTGGCAGTCGGTCCGACACTAAACAGTCTGTTATAATCACATTTTTATGAGCTAACGAATTCCGTTATATTGGACATTTGTATTAATTATATCAAGCGAAGAACTGAGAAAGCAGAGAGACTGCAACATTATCGTGGTTTGCGTGACTACTCTCTCCACCTCAATGTCACGCGGTCGAAAAGGGCGCTTGTCTATTGGACAGTGGAAATGTGTGTGTGGCTGCGATCCTGTGTGTGCGCGCGCGCGTGTGTGTGTGTGTGTCTGTGTGTGTACTGCGGAGCCCAGATCAGCGGAGCCGAGTTTTGACATGGCATTGATCCATTGTTCTATTGAAGCACATTACCTACCACCATCCTCTCGCTAAACAACTTGTAGACCACGGTGTTTTTATGAGTGCCCACAAGTAGCCGTTTTAATAATATAATAAGCCGCGCGCCTCGGTAATAATAATAAGCCGCGTTTTTTCTTCCTTCTTCCCAAGATGCACAGACATAGATAGATAGATAGATAGAGAGAGAGAGAGAGAGAGAGATAGATAGAGAGATTAGATGCAGTGTGCTTGTTTTGCAGTGAGTGCTGCGAGCAGTAATAATAATAATCACTTCCTATATTTGGTTCGCGTTTGGTCCGATGAAGCGAACCGAGACCTACGTTTTTAAAGCTCTCGCTGACAACGTCGTTGTCATTATTAGAAGCAACGAGGAAACAAATGTAATGATCGTTTCGTTCATCGCATAGGCTATTTAATTTTAGCCTATTTTAATACAATTCAAATAATCAAATTGTGCTTAGACTCAGGGAATTATTTTCACCGGACATTAAGACCGGAGAAATTAAATATGTCGGACTTCAGGAGATTTTGCCGGACAAATACCGGTAATTACCGGCTAACGGAAACGCTGGCGCATGCGCTGTGACACCAACGGCGGAGATGGACGTTCGGTCTGTAAATACCACTCGTCGAGTAACAATGTTTTAAACTGTTTATTGGCAACTGCGAGCTTCCAGACCCCATCGTGGAGCTGTGTTGGACCCATATTGTACGCTGGGTATCTTTGAAATTCAGATCTGATGTATTCTTGACACACCGCGAGCCCCTTGACGGCGCTTGGTCGTTTCTCTACTGGGTGATCGGGGCGGGTGGGCAAGTGACTCCGGTCACAAAAGCCACAGGCTTGCAAACCGAAAGTCACGAAAGGGGCTAACGGTAACCCATAGTCCCTGCTGTTCTGTTGGTCATACAGTAACCCATAGACCCTGCTGTTCTGTTGGTCATACAGTAACCTGTCAGCCCTGCTGTTCTGTTGGTCATACAGTCAGTAACCCATAGGCCCTGCTGTTCTGTTGGTCATACAGTCAGTAACCCATAGACCCTGCTGTTCTGTTGGTCATACAGTCAGTAACCCATAGACCCTGCTGTTCTGTTGGTCATACAGTCAGTAACCCATAGACCCTGCTGTTCTGTTGGTCATACAGTAACCCATAGACCCTGCTGTTCTGTTGGTCGTACAGTCAGTAACCCATAGACCCTGCTGTTCTGTTGGTCATACAGTCAGTAACCCATAGACCCTGCTGTTCTGTTGGTCATACAGTCAGTAACCCATAGACCCTGCTCTTCTGTTGGCCACACAGTAACCTGTCAGCCCTGCTGTTCTGTTGGTCATACAGTAACCCATTGACCCTGCTGTTCTGTTGGTCACACAGTAACCCATAGACCCTGCTGTTCTGTTGGTCACACAGTAACCTAACCCATAGACCCTGCTGTTCTGTTGGTCATACAGTAACCCATTGACCCTGCTGTTCTGTTGGTCACACAGTAACCCATAGACCCTGCTGTTCTGTTGGTCACACAGTAACCCATAGACCCTGCTGTTCTGTTGGTCACACAGTAACCCATAGACCCCGCTGTTCTGTTGGTCATACAGTAACCCATAGACCCTGCTGTTCTGTTGGTCATACAGTAACCCATAGACCCTGCTGTTCTGTTGGTCACACAGTAACCCATAGACCCTGCTGTTCTGTTGGTCATACAGTAACCCATAGACCCTGCTGTTCTGTTGGTCGTACAGTCAGTAACCCATAGACCCTGCTGTTCTGTTGGTCATACAGTCAGTAACCCATAGGCCCTGCTGTTCTGTTGGTCATACAGTCAGTAACCCATAGGCCCGGCTGTTCTGTTGGTCATACAGTCAGTAACCCATAGGCCCTGCTGTTCTGTTGGTCATACAGTCAGTAACCCATAGGCCCGGCTGTTCTGTTGGTCATACAGTCAGTAACCCATAGACCCTGCTGTTCTGTTGGTCATACAGTCAGTAACCCATAGACCCTGCTGTTCTGTTGGTCATACAGTCAGTAACCCATAGGCCCGGCTGTTCTGTTGGTCATACAGTCAGTAACCCATAGACCCGGCTGTTCTGTTGGTCACACAGTAACCCATAGACCCTGCTGTTCTGTTGGTCACACAGTAACCCATAGACCCTGCTGTTCTGTTGGTCATACAGTCAGTAACCCATAGACCCTGCTGTTCTGTTGGTCACACAGTCAGTAACCCATAGACCCTGCTGTTCTGTTGGTCATACAGTCAGTAACCCATAGACCCTGCTGTTATGTTGGTCATACAGTCAGTAACCCATAGACCCTGCTGTTCTGTTGGTCACACAGTCAGTAACCCATAGACCCTGCTGTTCTGTTGGTCATACAGTCAGTAACCCATAGACCCTGCTGTTCTGTTGGTCATACAGTCAGTAACCCATAGGCCCGGCTGTTCTGTTGGTCATACAGTCAGTAACCCATAGACCCTGCTGTTCTGTTGGTCATACAGTCAGTAACCCATAGACCCTGCTGTTCTGTTGGTCATACAGTAACCCATAGACCCTGCTGTTCTGTTGGTCATACAGTCAGTAACCCATCGACCCTGCTGTTCTGTTGGTCATACAGTCAGTAACCCATAGACCCGGCTGTTCTGTTGGTCATACAGTCAGTAACCCATAGACCCTGCTGTTCTGTTGGTCACACAGTCAGTAACCCATAGGCCCTGCTGTTCTGTTGGTCACACAGTCAGTAACCCATAGACCCTGCTGTTCTGTTGGTCATACAGTCAGTAACCCATAGACCCTGCTGTTCTGTTGGTCATACAGTCAGTAACCCATAGACCCTGCTGTTCTGTTGGTCATACAGTCAGTAACCCATAGGCCCGGCTGTCTCTGGCTGTAGCAGCTGTGTCTCACTCAGGTGAACTGTGACACGTAACACAACAAGTCTTAGAGTGACGCGGCGCCACCTGCTGGGAGGCAGCAGTAAGGATCTAGATACTCTGTACAACAGGCAGCATCAGATCATCAGTACAACAGGCAGCAGAGATACTGGGTACAACAGGCAGCAGAGACACTGGGTTTAACAGGCAGCAGAGACACTGGGTTTAACAGGCAGCAGAGACACTGGGTTTAACAGGCAGCAGAGACACTGGGTTTAACAGGCAGCAGAGACACTGGGTTTAACAGGCAGCAGAGATACTGGGTTTAACAGGCAGCAGAGATACTGGGTTTAACAGGCAGCAGAGATACTGGGTTTAACAGGCAGCAGAGATACTGGGTTTAACAGGCCGCAGAGATACTGGGTTTAACAGGCAGCAGAGATACTGGGTTTAACAGGCAGCAGAGATACTGGGTTTAACAGGCCGCAGAGATACTGGGTTTAACAGGCAGCAGAGATACTGGGTTTAACAGGCCGCAGAGATACTGGGTTTAACAGGCTGCAGAGATACTGGGTTTAACAGGCAGCAGATACTGGGTTTAACAGGCAGCAGAGATACTGGGTTTAACAGGCAGCAGAGACACTGGGTTTAACAGGCAGCAGAGATACTGGGTTTAACAGGCCGCAGAGATACTGGGTTTAACAGGCTGCAGAGATACTGGGTTTAACAGGCAGCAGATACTGGGTTTAACAGGCAGCAGAGACACTGGGTTTAACAGGCAGCAGAGACACTGGGTTTAACAGGCAGCAGAGACACTGGGTTTAACAGGCAGCAGAGATACTGGGTTTAACAGGCAGCAGAGATACTGGGTTTAACAGGCAGCAGAGATACTGGGTTTAACAGGCAGCAGAGATACTGGGTTTAACAGGCCGCAGAGATACTGGGTTTAACAGGCAGCAGAGATACTGGGTTTAACAGGCAGCAGAGATACTGGGTTTAACAGGCCGCAGAGATACTGGGTTTAACAGGCAGCAGAGATACTGGGTTTAACAGGCCGCAGAGATACTGGGTTTAACAGGCTGCAGAGATACTGGGTTTAACAGGCAGCAGATACTGGGTTTAACAGGCAGCAGAGATACTGGGTTTAACAGGCAGCAGAGACACTGGGTTTAACAGGCAGCAGAGATACTGGGTTTAACAGGCCGCAGAGATACTGGGTACAACAGGCAGCATCAGTACCTTCTAGTAATTTGTCCGAAACAGCCGGTGAGCCATCGGCCTCTTGTTGCTTGGTAACGTGATTCCCAGCCTGTTGACTCTTCTACATGATGGGGTCTGACTGTCTTTTTTACATTTGACCAGATTTCCATTTGTCGCCTTCCTCAGTCATATTTTCATCATTCATGTTTTGTTATATCGTATTGAGATCCTGAACCCAATATGGCGTATTGTATCATGAGCTGACGAGTGAATCGACGCACCCTATGATAATCATCTGAAATAATTTCCGAAATATATACGATATACGTATAATTTAAATGAACAAATAATATGGTTTTATCGCCCTACCCTTGGTTAAAGTGTGTGCAGGCTGCCTGTTTTCATTGGCCAGCAGTTGACCAATTCCAAGCCTTTTCTTGACCCTCCCATCACAACTGTCTTGTTTCCTCTTGTCAAACAAAGAATGTATACGATTAGTGGGACCTCTTTCCTCAACCTTTCCACCCAAGACTCCCTGCTGATCTCTGTAGCGGGCATGGCCGTCTACACCGGCTACGTCTTCATGCCCCAGCACATCATGGCCATCCTACACTACTTCGAGGTCGTTCAATGACCCAAATGGCTCATCCGTGTCCCCTGCCCCGGCCGGAGTCATCCCGGAGTCTCTCGTCTATAACTGTCTGTCTGATCGTCGATTACTGGATGTTGCAAACCGGGTGGAAGTGGGAGTTTTCTCCTCCTCCAATTCCAAAGCTATTCCAAAAGGTTACTCCTCCACCCACCTGGGCTGCCCCGCCCGCACACACCGCCACGGGTCTCTTCCTCTGGTGATAATAACTATTCTTCAGTTTGAGTCTGAATGGAATCTTGATGAACCGTGTTTCCAGAACCAAAGTGGGAGGGGCTTGTCTCATTAGTGGACCTGGGCGGAGATGTTTGAATTTATTGACGGACCAAAAATGCGCTGGATTTAGGTTGGATTTTTTTTTTTGCATATATAGTTTTGACTCCTGTTTCTATAGCAACTGTTTTACAAGTCACTACACTGGATTTGATTGTAGCAGTGTAGCAACATCACATCCTGTGTATTGATGCACCTTAATGTTTGACCAAATATGATGAGACCATTTTAGATGCATATATTTTGCTATTTTGCATATATGTCTGGTTGTAAAAAAATATATATACGGATTTGTTTTTTTTCCGTTCTATATAGGACATTACAGATCTGCCTAGATGCATTTTAAACCCTTAAAATGTTCTATATTGAATAACAATAACTTTCCACCAAATGGTTAAATAAACTACTGAAAATGTCTTAACAGCATCTCTGTACCTTCACCCTCATTGAGATGCAAGGATCTATGAATATGCTAATGCGAAATAATAGATTGATAATGATATTTACCAGAAATTCCAAGTCTGCAGCTTATATTCTTTCAAGACATGTCGATACCTACTCTGCTTTGTGTAGCTGAAGCTAATGGTGTGAAGTTACCACATATTAAACCGTGATAGGTTCAACCTGTTAGTGACATCACACATGCAACTCAATATTCCGGGAAGTACAGAGAAGCTCTTCCTCTCCAGGGGAAGAATGTGAACAAGGAGCTCTGGTGACGAGTTCCGCACAGTTAGTCTGTATAGTGACAGCCGTGCCTAAGAGAAGTTAACCATTAAAACGCATGTCTTGAGTGGAGGGGATCTTTTAAAGGTTTTGTATTGAAAAAGTCCAAAACAAACGCAAATGAACTGGATTACTTATGGCTGTAATGGAACGTACATCCTCTACCCTTTTCCCTGTGGTGGAGTAGTACTTTATTTCGATATTTTAAGCGAGATCTTTTCTCAGCCATGTCGCCACAGACACCCAGTTCATAATATTTGGTAATGCTGCACAGGCGAGGGTGTTCATCAGCGGGCCTATAGGCTCGCTCACCATTGTGCTACCTCGTTAGGTGATAGATGGTGATTTAACAGACGTTTATTTAAATGGGTTCTTCCAGATGGGCCCTTTAAACCATAGTTGTCTTACTGCAAACAATGTAACGGGTTTGTCTCCTATTTGCACAGATGTTCATGGCTTGAATTACAAAGAAGAGAAAATGTGATTTTCAACCCTATGATGCAGGTTGGATGTTTGTTGTACAGTGAACACACAAGGTTCAGACTAATCACACAACTGTCATTTAGTTCAGACTAAACACACAACTGTCATTTAGTTCAGACTAATCACATCGCTGTCATTTAGTTCAGACTAATCACACAACTAATTTAGTTCAGACTAATCGCATCACTGTCATTTAGTTCAGACTAATCACATCACTGTCATTTAGTTCAGACTAATCACACAACTCATTTAGTTCAGACTAATCACACAACTCATTTAGTTCAGACTAATCACACAACTCATTCAGTTCAGACTAATCACGTCACTGTCATTTAGTTCAGACTAAACACAGAACTGTCATTTAGTTCAGACTAATCACACAACTGTAATTTAGTTCAGACTAATCACACGACTGTCATTTAGTTCAGACTAAACACAAATTTCACATTACAGATGGACACATGTTGAACATACAGGAGTTCAAAGTTCTTACAGTTGAACAAATAAACACTAAGATCCATACCTTCATTGTCAACTCATCAGTGAAAATATCCAATCCAGGCCACAAGGGGTTAATTTGTTTATTTAATTTGTCTTCATAGTTTCTTTGTGATTTTGTCTTAAAACATGTCAATTTTTATGAAATCTGATCTTTTTACGACATGTATTCTACTACTGATATATCTCTAGGAAAAATGTGATTATTTCCCCTTTTGAAATGGTGTATTTTCTCACTTATGTGTATATAATCTTTAATAAATCTTCTATAAAGTTTTGTTGTCTGATATGTTGGATTAGGATCAAAACCTTGCAACCTCATTTTTTGTTTGTCTTTTTAACAGGTCCATGGAATGAGCACCACTGTATTTGAGCATTTATAGTTCCACTTGGGTTCTTTATCTGCAGGGGTTGTGGGGGTTTGAGCATTTATAGTTTATTGTTTTTTTGTGGAGGACATCTTCAGTTTTGTAGGATTTTTGGAGAAAGCATGGCACTTGAGAAAAAACACACTATATCCTATATAATTGTATATGAATTCCTCTTGTTTCTTTGTTTACATACATTGCGTACAGCTTGTGTTTTATTGTATTTTCTTTTTCTTGTGGCCATCTTGGTCTATATGTTATTTGTCAAGTATATTATTATATACTTATTGTTTGTGTCTTGTAAGCCCATATGGGCTGGGCATACACCAAGACACGAAAATAAAAAACATCAAATCAAATCAAAATATAGTTCCACTTAGGGTCTTTATCTCAAGCCAAGGTGGTTGCGGTGGTTTGAGCATTTATAGTTCCACGTAGGTTCTTTAGTTGCGGTGGTTTGAGAGCATTTATAGTTAACTTCCACGCAACCTTTTAGCTAATCTCTCCACACAAGAAAGGTAAATGGCTCAAGGCCAGTTGGCCAATCACAGCACCCGAGGTGCAGGTAGACTCCTTGGCCGACACAGGAACCAGCAGAGCCAACGGCATTTTAAAATGGTAATTTTCATACTGTCTTCTTCTACTATCATGCACCTTTCCACTAATTAATCTTCCTTGTCTATATTACTACCTACTATACTAACATGTGTGTCTCTACTACTGCAGCACCAACGTTTCAACACTGATGAACATTGTTACTCAGCTGAAAGAGTTTTACCCTTCCTGCTGAATTGTCATACAGAACTTGTAAGTCTCTTTTGATAAAAGCGTCAGCTAAATGTAAATTATTATTATTATTATTATTATTAATATTAATAATAATAATTTAGAGCAGTGGCTCCCAGACTTTCTCTTGTCAACCACGGAGCCCCAGTTACTAGGATGTAGTCCCAGGAAACATTACTAGATATCTGTTGTTAGATATGATTTAGTTCATAAAGTGTGCGTAGCTATGTCCCCAGCACAGCCAGACAGGTCCACACAGTCACCTTGATCTCCCGTAAATTAAAAACAAAGTTGACGTGATTTATTAGTATGTCTGAAATCTGAAATGTGTCATCAAGTTGCCTTCTCTTTCAACTCTGTCCAAGCTGTCAGTCAAAACGATAGGTGTTGGGGGAGGAGCTTATTATGAAAGTAACCAATGATCTTCCTCCTCACTCTACTTATTCATATCAGCCCCTGATGACCTCTGCAGTGCCAGGGTAACATACACGCACACCCCCCCCTCCTGTTATTGGCAGCAGATCAGAATGAACATAGCAGCATAGTTACTTTTTAAGCGTGAGGATGAGGCTTCTCTCACGTACACAGAGAGAGAGCTGCTCCCTGGAGTTTGAACTTCTCTCCCACTGGAGGCTACAGGAGAAGCACATCTGACTTTAAAGGCCCCATCTGTAATCCAACCATGAACAACAGGGTGGCCCCACCATCAGAGAGGGGGTGGAGATGTGTAGTTCTTGAAACAAAGACAGGGTACAACAACTCCAACAGGTTAATACAAGGACTAACACCAACAGGTTAATAAGGACTAACACCAACAGGTTAATACAAGGACTAACACCAACAGGTTAATAAGGACTAACACCAACAGGTTAATACAAGGACTAACACCAACAGGTTAATAAGGACTAACACCAACAGGTTAATAAGGACTAACACCAACAGGTTAATAAGGACTAACACCAACAGGTTAATAAAGACTAACACCAACAGGTTAATACAAGGACTAACACCAACAGGTTAATAAGGACTAACACCAACAGGTTAATAAGGACTAACACCAACAGGTTAATAAGGACTAACACCAACAGGTTAATAAGGACTAACACCAACAGGTTAATAAGGACTAACACCAACAGGTTAATAAGGACTAACACCAACAGGTTAATAAGGACTAACACCAACAGGTTAATAAGGACTAACACCAACAGGTTAATAAGGACTAACACCAACAGGTTAATAAGGACTAACACCAACAGGTTAATAAGGACTAACACCAACAGGTTAATAAGGACTAACACCAACAGGTTAATAAGGACTAACACCAACAGGTTAATAAGGACTAACACCAACAGGTTAATAAGGACTAACACCAACAGGTTAATAAGGACTAACACCAAGAGAGTAAAACAGACATATATTTTCCAATCTACAAACTCAAATTCTTACAGTTGAATACAAGTTGACATGGTTAGATAATAACCTGACTGTACCTTTAGTCCTGGCTAGATGCTCACAGCAAAACTAAGTCAGAATAATGGCTTTTCATTGTTTAATTATAAATCATAATTGTACACAGAAGTACAGAATTACATTCTTGTAATAATAAAAAAAAAAAATTACATTCTTGTATTCTTGTAATGTAATTCTGTACTTCTGTGTTTTGTTGTAATGCTTTTGGGACCAGGCTTACAGTAATTCTATCCATTCAGAATCTGTAGGACAAGAGGCAATACTTTGCAAATTACGATTAAGTACATGGTGTTAACAAAGCATAGGAACAAATAGTCTATTTAGCTGATAACCTTTAGAATTAGAGATAAAATGGGGATGTGAGTCAAGTGAATAGTTGTGGTTCTTGTTGAAGATGTTGTCGGGAAGTGAAGTAGAACCTGTTCTAGAAGGACGTCCCTGTACTGAGACATTAGGTCTGAGTCACCGCTTCATCTTTGTTAAAAAACACGCCAACATTATGGGAAAAGCACTCTTCTCCAGAGTCAGACAAGAAAATAGACACCAATGTCTTCTCTGTGTGTTCAGTAGAAAGCTATCCAGACCAGCACAAATGAATGGAAATGGATATGGACCAGCTAGCCTATAGCTGTTGGCCAAAAACACCTCTCCCGGAGTTCTAAGCTATAGGCTAGCGGCCCGTATCCACTTCCATTCATTAGTGCTAAGCTAGGCTAGCTTGCAGCCGGATAGCTTTTCTGCTGAATGCCCAGCTTTTGATACAAGGACGAACAACAGATACGTATGAGTTTGTATTGTTTCTATCTCTCCCAAGCCTCCACCCTGTGACGTCATCAAGATGTCAAATCAAAATACTGCTCCACAGAGCAACCAATGAATGGGACAGTCACTGTCCTTTATGATTATACTGTATCCATCATTAAAGGGATAGTTCTGATTCTTTGGAACCTGAGATCAGGTCAAATTCCTGTCAGCTTGACTCAGGGTAATTGAAATGTACTTTGTGTACACCGTGGAGTAGTAAAAATAATAATAAAATAAATTATAATAATAATACACTTTATTTTTATAATACATTTCATTCAAGAATTGCAGCCCAAAGTACTTAATTTACATTTACATTTAGTCATTTAGCTGACGCTTTTATCCAAAGCGACTTACAAGTTCTGTACGACAAGTCATCAAGAAGGGCACAACTCTATCAGCCGAGTAACAATGTTCATCAAAGTGTTGAGTGCTACAGTGTAGGTTAGTTTATTAGGACAAGTGCATGACAGTAAGGTTAGTTAGGGTTATATATATATATTTTTTTTTTTTTCAGATAATGGTTGAAGAAGTGCGTCTTTAGTCGATGGCGATAGATTGGACGGGTTTCGGCTGTCCTAACTGGGGTGGGTAGTTCATTCCACCATTGTGGGGCAAGGACTGAGAATAGGCGGCTTCTCCTTGATGACCCTCCGGGAGCTTGGATAGGAGTAGGTCTGAGGCGGCCAGAAGATGCAGAGCGTAGGGGTCTTGAGGGTGTGTAGTTAGAGACCGTTGACCGGAGGTAGGCGGGAGCGGTTCCCTTTGCCGCACGGTATGCCAGGTCGAGGGCCTTGAAGCGGATTCGTGCAGCAATGGGGAGCCAGTGCAGGTCCCTAAGAAGTGGGGTGACATGGGCCGACTTCGGTAGGTTTGAGATCAGGCGGGCCGCTGCGTTCTGAATGAGTTGAAGAGGCTTGGTGTCAGTGGCCGGGAGGCCAGCGAGCAGTGCGTTGCAGTACTTCACAACAGTAAACATAAGATGAGCATAACATAGACAGAATAAAAGCAATGCAGAGAGTAAGAAAAGGGTAAAAGCAATGCAGGTAATATCAATACATATGGTTAATGATGAATAAACATAATATGCTAACATAAAAGGAATGCAGGTAATATCAATACATATGGTTAATGAATTAACACAATATGCTAACATTAAAGCAATACATAATGGTTAATGAATTAACATAATATGCTAACATAAAAGCAATGCAGGTAATATCAATACATATGGTTAATGAATTAACATAATATGCTAACATAAAAGCAATGCAGGTAATATCAATATATGGTTAATGAATTAACATAATATGCTAACATAAAAGCAATGCAGGTAATATCAATATGGTTAATGAATTAACATAATATGCTAACCTAAAAGCAATATGGTTAATGAATTAACATCATATCATTACACTTGTGGACTAGATCAGCCGCTTCTTCATCCCCAGGCCTGAGTAGATTCCAGTGTGCTTCAGTCAGCCTGTACAGACAGAACCCCATTGACTTTGCATTGGTTTGTGGCCAACTAGCATGCTCGTGCTGAGAAAGGACTCTGCCAATCAAAGTCATCATCGGTAAGTGAGTAAGAAAGATTCTGAAGTATCCCTTTAAGGCGAGACAGTACCCCCAAAATTGCCTTTTTTTCGACGATATTGAAATTTTGTTATATTTTGCATGTCTTATTTCAAACACAATTACCATACACAACTTTGAGGTCGTTTTCTGATAAACTAGTTTCTATGCATTTTACTTACACACAAAGACACAGAACTCCATTTCCCTAGTACCTACACACACCAAACTTTCCACATTTCTTCCCATCCATATTATGCTTCTTATTTCAGAGGGGTTTGTTGATATATCATTCATAGCCGGGTTTATAGTACATTTTATACCAAAACTAGGCGAAAATAAAATAAATTATGACAGTAGACAGTATTTCCTGATGTATGGGCTGATAAGAAGACATAGCCACAATCCCCTCTGAAAAAGGTTTCGTTTTGAATGTATCAACAAAATGAAACCAAGTTTTTGAATCTGGCATTATCCATGTTGGTGATGCGAGTCTTGGCGATGCATGCAAATATGTGCGCATATTTAATGGAGACGTGCCACATTTGCATATATAAACATACAATTCAGAAAACTTGCAATATATTTTTTCTTAGTTTTTATGTACATAACAAACTGGGAAAGTTTCATAGTGATATCTATTCAAATATCTTTTTTGCCTATTAGGGGGTACTGTCTCGGCTTTAATCATTTAGGCTGTATCATGATTAGTGACTGCCTTGTTTTATGTTCACGTTATCATGTCTATTAATAGCAGCATGAGGGCAGGAGCTCATATTATTACATATCATCGCGGATAAAGGCGGTCCCGCTGATTACACAGCAAAACATACCAGCTGCGTGCGTGCGTGTGTTTTGGAGTGGTGTACGTGCCTGGCATGTTATGGTGTTTTCTCCAAACTCATAAAAGAAATGTCCTTGTAAAAAGGGACACTGTGTGATAACATACCTTACAGTAAGGTACGGTGTGGTATTGTACTGTACTGTACTGTACTGCAGTAGGTGACACACCCAAGGACATGCAATCGGCGGCACGGTGGTGTAGTGGTTAACATTGTCGCCTCACAGCAAGAAGGTCCAGGGTTCCGCGATGCCAGGTACCCAGGTGGGGTATCTCCCAGGCCCTTCTGTGTGGAGTTTGCATGTTCTCCCCGAGCTCGCAATATAATGAGTGGTCTACTGTACTTCTAGGAAGCAGTGTAACTGGGAGGTATTGTCACACATCGAGTAAATCCAACCTGGACTGGGGTTTTGTAGTTTACACACACGGTAACACGACAGGACAACAGATTAAGTTGTAACAGAGGTAAATATAAATGTTTTACATTGGTGCTACAGAAGGTAAGTATTTCTTTTCCCCACAAAAAAAGGATTGATTAATGAATTGATCATTTAAAAGAAATGTGGCGGGTCCAAAATGAATGTTGTTGTTTACATGTTGCAGGCATGTAATCCCCTCCCTACTTCCCTATTTCCCCCCACGGAATGCACCTGATTGGATAAATTACATGCTGGTGCTCTGATCTAGTGGCTGAATGTTATCTATAGCAACAAATGAGGGGAAAAATGGGATTTGGGAGTAGGACATCTCCTAATAGACACTTCTGCTTGCCGACAGCCAGGCAGGTGTGTCTCCATTACCTCATTGTGCATCTATGAGAGACAAAAGGCCTCTTAAATAAAACGTAATCCCAACTCCACATAGCTGTGCCCACTCATTCACTGATCAGTTCGTCATCACCGTCCTGGGGCACACAGCTATGAGGAGAGAACCCTCCTCAATAACAGAACCGTGTTACCTGAGTGACAGTGTCTCAGGTGGTAGAGCAGTCATATGGTAATCTGAAGGTTCCCGGTTCGATTCCGACTTCTCTCAGTAAGAGACTTCTCCCGGGGGAGTGTGTCGAATTGTATATAAATAGGGGCGACAGTGGCTCGGGAGGTAGAGCAGTCGTCTGGTTATCCGGAGGTTCCCGGTTCGATTCCCGATCCTCCTGGTCAGCGTGTCGAAGTGTCCTTGAGAAAGACACTTAAACCCCTAACTGCTCCCGATGAGCAGGTTGGCACCTTGCATGGTTGCGCTTCTGTCATCGGTGTGTGAAGGGTTAGTGAATGGGTGAATGTGAGGCATAAATTGTAAAGTGCTTTGGATAAAAGTGTTATATATAAATGTAAATATAATATATATATAAATGCAGTCCATGATTCCACGGGAATCCACCCTGGTCGAAAAAACAGCATAGACCAGCATAATGCATGCTGGTTATACCAGCAAACACCAGCATTGAAATGATGCTGGTTTTTCTAGCAGGGCCAAACAGGGCATTTCACAGTCAACAAAGAAATGAACTCATATCTCATATCAGCTGAGCCACAGTGTCTTTCTTTCTGTGTTCTTAGAGAGAAGTGGTGTCACAGCAGAACTGGTGCCAAGAAGGAAACGGGCAAAGTACCATTTGGCAAACTGTCCCATGAGCTCTGCCAACGCCCAGCTGAGCCAGATAAAAATAAATCATCAATGACAAAACTGAGGAAAACAAAAACAAACTACATGAACTTTGGAAATTACTCAATAACCAACTAGGCTGCAGTAAAAAACTTAAAACCAGATTCTCAAACATAAACATAAAGACGGACAACACGCTCATCACAGACAAGCTGGATGTAGCCAATTACTTAAACATTTTCTTCACAAACATAGCCACAACACTGGTAAACAAACTACCCTCCCACTCAGGGCAGTATGGGGTAGAACACATAGTAGCATACTACAAGAACCTAGGGGTCCACAAAGACGACTTCAAACTGGAAATGGTAACAACAGATGAGGTACTCAAAAAACTGAGTGCCCTCCAACCTAACAAGGCCACTGGCCATGACAACATCTCCTCCAAATTCCTCAGAGACTCAGCAGCCGCCATCACCCCAGTCATCACACACATAATAAACCTCTCCATAAAACAGGGACACGTCCCCAAGGACTTCAAAATTGCGAGAGTAACACCCCTGCACAAAAAGGCAGTAAATTAGACCCTGGCAACTACCGCCCTGTTTCTATCCTTACCTCCATCTCGAAAGTCATGGAAAAAATTGTATACGAACAGGTCGAAAAATACCTTGTGGAAAAAAATCTAATCTACTAATTCCAATCTGGTTTCAGAACATCCCACTCCACTGACACATGCCTTCTCTATTTAGACGACCACATCAAACAAGAGGTGGACGCGGGCAAATACTGCGGCATGGTCATGCTGGACCTACAAAAGGCCTTCGACACTGTCAATCACACCATTCTGATTGACAAGCTAAAAGCAATTGGTTTTGATAGTCTATCAGTGAGCTGGATGCAATCCTACCTGGAGGGGAGAGAGCAGATGGTGGAGGTAAACGGTACCCTATCCCCCCCCCCTCACAGTGAGCTGTGGTGTTCCACAAGGAAGCATACTAGGTCCGCTACTGTTCCTAATTTATGCAAATGACATGTCGTCAGCTTGTGACTGCAACTTGTTCCTGTTTGCGGATGACTCAGCCCTGCTGGTCTCTGACAAGAACAAGTTACAGGTTGAAAAAACCCTCAGCTCAGAACTAGGCAAAATCTGCATATGGCTCGCTGATAACAAACTATCATTACACATGGGCAAAACAGAGTCCATTCTCTTCAGTTCAAATAACAAACTCAGCAAGACCGACGGCTTCTCAGTTACAGTGGGTGACAATATTGTCACAAGGAAAGAAGATATTACCTACCTGGGTTCCATCCTAGAGGCAAATCTTTCCTGTGACAAAATGGCATCCAATGTAATAAAAAAAGTCAACCAACGAACACGATTCTTGTACCGGATCTCCTCACTGGTAAACAAGAATACCCTGAAGACTCTGGCAGGAGCACTCATTCAAGGGTACTACGACTATGCTTGCACCTCATGGTACCAAAGCACCTCAAAGGCGCTAAAAACTAAATTACAAACATCTCAAAACAAACTGGTCAGACTACTGCTTGACCTTACTCCTAGAACCCACCTCACCCCTGCCCACTTTGACAACCTAGGATGGCTTAGAGTAACAGGGGTCGAATCGAAAAACACAACGCAGTAAGATCACACCGGCTACATAAGGAGTAAAAAGTATGTTTTTTTTCTCTGAAATGTAATGGAGTAAAGGTACAAAGTATACAAACCTAATAATACTCGAGTAAAGTACAAATCCCCCAAAACAGTACTTAAGTATTGTAACGAAGTATATATATACCCTAACTAACCTTACTGTCATGCACTTGTCCTAATAAACTAACCTACACTGTAACATGCAACACTTTGATAAACATTGTTACTCAGCTGATAGAGTTGTGCCCTTCCTGATGACTTGTCGTACAGAACTTGTAAGTCGCTTTGGATAAAAGAGTCAGCTAAATGACTAAATGTAAATGTAAATTCTCTGCCTCCCTGAAATCTGAATTGCACGTGTGATGTTAATATGGAACATTTCTTAACCCTTTCACTACCACACTACCAAAGGGCTAACACTTTCACTGCAACAATACAGACGGTTAACCCTTTCACTGCCACATGACAAAAGGTTAACCCTTTCACAACCACACTACATAAGGTTAACCCTTTCACTACCACACTACAGACGGTTAACCCGTTCACTGCCACATGACAAAGGGTTAACACTTTCACAACCACACTACAGATATTTAACCCTTTCACTGCCACATTACAAACGGTTAACCGTCTGTAGTGTGGTTGTGAAAGGTTAACCTTCTGTAGTGTGGTAGTGAAAGGGTTAACCTTCTGTAGTGTGGTTGTGAAAGGTTAACCTTCTTTAGTCTGGTAGAATGGCTTAAAATATATATGGAGGGGTGTGAGAATGGGTCTTAAGCAGAGCCCAATCGCTGAACACAGGAGAAGAGAGAATGGAGCGTTTCAGGTTGTTTAATAGTATTCCCAAGTAGGCAGGAGTTACATCCAGAAATGTACAACAGATATGAATTGGGAATGTTCTTGGGATAATGGGAGCAGGTGCACTCCAGTGCTACTGCGGACGGAAGACACGGGTCCGTGTCGAGAGAGGGAGCAGGAACTCCTTGGTAAGCTCCAGGGGGTCCAGACAGGGGCACGCTGGCACGGAGGTCCTGGGCACAAGAGAGGAAAGTTAGAACAGGGGATAATCACACGGGGATGTCTAGCAGGTCTTCGGACTGAGGCGTCGTACCTAGGTAATGATACTAACACCACGACGACTTCTGGTCACCGTCGTCCGGTAGAAGTAGGGTCTTCATCAACAGGGGATGGGATACAGCTGTGAGGAGTGAGGTGCCTGGCAGCGTGCGAATCAGGGGATGAGGTGCAGCTGAGTTGAGTGACAGGGGGTGAAGGGGTGCTGACCATATATGGGTGTGAGGCTTCCGTGGTGGATGGAAGGGAGGATGAAGAGGAGTGAGGAGGGCATGTGGTGAATGTGAGGGGGGAATGAGGAGGAGTGAAGAACGCTCTTGCTGTGATTATGACAAGGGGTTCTTTAAAGTATATAGTTCCCTCAAATGGATTATCTTAAGTCCAGTTCAGCACTTGAGTAAAATACTTGCTGTACAGACAAATAAACACACTAAAATGTTGATATTCACAGTTGCCTTACGTCACAGCAATTTAGATACTATTAATTAACCCACTGATAATTCCACTTTGACTTTTATAATTTTTTCATGATTTTGTTATTCTTTTTGTATGCTCTTAATGATCTCCTTGTATTTCTTTGTATGTATTTCATGTGAAGCATTCATGAAAGTACATGAATTGCCTCTGTGTACGAAATGTACTCTATAAATAAACGTGCCTCGCTCTCCACCATGCACTCCACCCCATTGGCTATACAATAAGAGCAATGTACATACTCACTCACAACAGCTATTAAAGAGCAGAGTAATCCTTTACCCAGATGATGGCTGGAAAATAAATCACCCCTGAAATACGAAGCAACACATTTGATAGTGAATCCATATGGTCTCCCGCCACCCTGCAGTCATCCTGTACGTGCGGCCGGCCACATGGGGCGTGAGATCCTATCGCTTGCGTCCTGGGGTTTACGATGTGAGACTCAACGCACCAGCCTGCAGACAGTCTGGCTGTCTGATAAAAACAGCCGAGGGGTCTAACTTCATTACATGATGAGCCACTCAGATGTTTTCCCCACATCTTGGACCCCCCCCCACCCGCCCCAACCCCCCCCCCCCCCCCCCCCAATGTACAGTTTCTTCCCCCTCAAATGTATATACTCTCTTTTAGAAACCCTGTCTCTTAAACAGTACTGTATATTTGTATATCTTGTATGTCATAAATGTCTGGATGTAACAGTACTGTTTATCTGTATGTCGTGTATGTCATGAATGTTACAGTATGATGAATTGAAAATGGGGGACCCTGTAAACAAGACGAAAGTCTTTCTCTGGTCTGCATCCCCTTAACAATTGTGTGTATTGAGCCGTACTGTATTGTACCCATTCTGCAATCTGTTAATAAAGTGTTCAATCAATCAATCAATCAATCAATCAATCAATCATGTACAAATAGGTCATATTTTTAGGCTATACCAGAACTAAGGTGTGATGTTTAACTTTTTGTGGCTTAAATTTGATATTTTTCCGGGTTGGCAAAACAGGGAGTATCAATGACAGAAACTAGTCTTGCAACAAGTCAGGAAAATCTGGTTATTCTATAAAACCATCAAAGGCTTTGGAGTCAATAACCTGAACGAACATGTTCCACAGATTCAAGGATGTTGTATGAAGTTGTTAGATAGATCATGTATCCCCTTTGAAGGAACACGCCAAAATTGTGGGAAATGCTCTTATCGTCTTCTCGAGAGTCTGACAAGAAGATAGATTTCTCCACCATAGATTTCTTCTCTGTGCGTTCAGTAGAAAGCTGTCCGGCTGCAAGATAGCCTAAGCATTGCACAAATGAATGCAAGCGGATATGGACCAATAGCTTAAAACCAGTGATGCGTTGCTCATGGGACGGAACCAAAGTTTTGTGAGCAGAAGCGCGTGCACGCACATGCACGGCTGATGCGCCAACTCGCAGTACCAACCTGGTTACTTTGCATATCAATAGCGCTGGTTGCCAGGTGTTACATTCCATTCGTAGAGGCCCGGGAGCGCGCGTGCACGTGGCGTCATTAGCGTGCGTGCAACCAGTGTTGATATGAGCAACACAACACTGCTTAAAACTCTGGGAGAGGTGTTTTTGGCATCAATTGGTATCTTCTTGTCTTCTTGTCTGACTCCGGAGAAGACGGTAAGCACATTTCCCATAATGTTGGCATGTTCCTTTTTTTTATCAATTTTTTCTCCTTATTTTCTATTTTTCTCCCATCCCAATTTCGCGTTTCCAATTCGCCCCTCCCCTGTCTTGAACGTTGCTCGACTATGCCCCCCACTGGTCGGTTGTAGGGAGGATAGAAGCCTTGCATCACGTGTCCCCTCCGGTACACGAGGAGGCAGCCTGTCACATCTTTTCACCTGCCAGCGCGGACTCTCAGTGGCGAGGTGTAACGCATGGGAGGCTCACACTACCCCTGCTACTTCCTGTTTCTGCTGTGCAGGCGTCCCCCAACCGACCTGTAGAAGTCGCTGTCCACAACGTCCAAATCCCCACCCATCGACTTCCACCCTCTAACTCTGCCAATTGAGTTAGTATGACGGCTGGCCCAAGCCGGAGGCAATGCTGACACCCGGATTCGATACCGGAGTCTCTTGCATTGGTGACAAGCGCAATCTCCGCTGCGTCACCCAGCCGCCTTATGTTGGCATGGCATGTTCCTTTAAAGGAAAACTCCAACATTTTGGGAAATTAGCTTATTTGGCATCTACCCTGAAGTTAGACAAGAAGATACATACCTTTTTTCTTCTCTGTGCATGCAGTAGGAGTAGGAAGACATGCACCGCTAGCCTAGCTTAGCATCAGTCACTGGAAGTAGGTTCCTCCATTAGCCTAGTTCCAAACGTCTTCCTACTCCTACTGCATGTGTAACGGGGAAGCCTGTGGGTATGTCCACAGTCACGGAAACAGGTGTGTTGACGAGTGACTCTGGCAGTGCGGGCTGGTAAATTAAACTCACTTCCCCATAACAGGGTTAACAGACGCATAGGTACGGTAGTTAGGAGTGAATTCACTTCTTAGTGCAGCGGCCTGTGTCGTCGCCCGCGACGCGGGAGCCCCCTGTTCGACTCCCCCTCGGGACATTAACATTTAACATCAACACAACGCAGACCAGTATGATCCGTCACAGTGGTGCCCAGTGACCCGGATGTCCTGAGGGGCGTGAGTTTAGGGAGGTGAGTGTAACGGGGAAGCCCGTGGGTATGTCCACAGTCACGGAAACAGGTGTGTTGACGAGTGACTGTGGCAGTGCGGGCTGGTAAATTAAACTCACTTCCCCATAACAGGGTTAACAGATGCATAGGTACGGTAGTTAGGAGTGAATTCACTTCTTAGTGCAGCGGCCTGTGTCGTCACCTGCGACGCGGGAGCCCCCTGTTCGACTCCCCCTCGGGACATTAACATTTAACATCAACACAACGCAGACCAATATGATCCGTCACACATGCACAGAGAAGAAAAAGGTATGCATCTTCTTGTCTAACTCCAGGGTTCCCAAAATGTTGGAGTGTTAAGATACATACGTTTTTCTTCTCTGTGCGTGCAGTAGGAGTAGGAAGACGTGCACCGTTAGCCTAGCTTAGCGTCAGTCACTGGAAGTAGGTTCTTCTATTAGCCTAGTTCCCAACGTCTTCCTACTCCTACTGCATGCACAGAGAAGAAAAAGGTATGTATGTTCTTGTCTAACTCCAGGGTATATGGCAAATAAGCTAATTACCCAAAATGTTGGAGTTTTCCTTTAACAAACTGTTGAACCAGTGTTACGACCCTGGCTCAGGGGCACGCAACCTATGTGCAAACCAACACCAAGAACCTAACAGCTCTTTCTCCAAGCACAGACCCTGCATGTGTGTTACTAAGTCTGCCTTTAAAGCTCCCAGCAGGTAACCAATCAGCTCTTTCTCCAAGCACAGACCCTGCATGTGTGTTAAGTCTGCCTTTAAAGCTCCCAGCAGGTAACCAATCAGCACTAATTGGCTAATTGGCAGGCCTCACCTGCATGCCCAGTGACACAGGAGTGATCAGGCCTCTAGTACATAACAACCAGTTACTCATACCTGATGTTTCAGTGCAGGGAAATCCTTCTAGAACAGGTTCTACAGTACTTCACTTCCCAACAACATTCAAGAATTACAACTATTCATTTGACTATCTATCACATCCCCGCATTTGATCTCTGATTTTAAAAATTATCAGCAAATAGACTATTTGATTATACTTTGTTAAACTCACATTTCGCAAATTAAAATCATTGGTAAACAAACACATGCTGAAAATATACACATTGACTGCTGTTTTGATAGGGTTAGGGACCAGGGTCTTTACTCTTGAAAAGAAACAGAACATTAATTAATATGGACTGTATTGATCTATTTATGACGAGCGACAGGAGGGTCCCCCAATATGAGGACCTAATGGATTAACAGGAGCACTTCACCAAAGAACAACGCTGATTTATTTATCAGAACCATGAAATGAAGTCGATAAAAATAGCAATACTTTGATAGGGACTGCTACCTTATCATTTCATTGAGCACAACACAAGGATTCAATGTCCTCGATGACATCACTAATGGACATATTCAAACTAATTTACTCTCAAACTAAATTAATGTGTGCAAGATGCATACAAAAAATATAAAAAATAAAAATAAATCAGCATTGTTTTTTTTTTGTGAAGAGCCCTTTTAATGGTCACTGCCTTTAATGTATTTGTGCTTGTACATGTGTGAAATAAGATAACTCATCACATTCAAGCCTATATTTAAAATATATTTTTAAATTGTTGATCTATATGTTACTGGCAATAAATAATATTGAACTCGAACTTGAGCTGTTGTGCAGAGTCTCCTGTTAAAATCACGTCTAGAATTTGCCCACCCAGATCGATGGTACCAAAAAAGTGTTTGGCCCAAGGACTATGTGGGCACAAGAGAGAGAGAGAGAGAGAGAGAGAGAGAGAGAGAGGGGGGGGGCGGGGGGGGGGGGGGGCACGCACGCCCACGCGCACCTAAAAGCATGTCTCGCGAGTCGCGCGGGGCTGTCCTGCTTGAAAACATGTCGGGAGCGCATAATAGTCGTCACGTATAGCGCACGATGAGAGTGAGTGAGAGTAGACACGATAATAACAGCTGCTGAGTCCAGATCTCCTGTCTCCTCAGGACTCTATTAACCCCCACGAGGTGGAGGTTCCGATGGGGACGCGAGAGGACACTGTACAACTGTACAAGCTAAACTGTCTATCTATCTATCTATCTATCTATCTATCTATCTATCTATCTATCTATCTATCTATCTATCTATCTATCTATCTATCTATCTATCTATCTATCTATCTATCTATCTATCTATCTATCTATCTATCTATCTATCTATCTATCTATCTATCTATCTATCTATCTATCTATCTATCTATCTATCTATCTATCTATCTATCTATCTATCTATCTATCTATCTATCTATCTATCTATCTATCTATCTATCTATCTATCTATCTATCTATCTATCTATCTATCTATCTATCTATCTATCTATCTATCTATCTATCTATCTATCTATCTATCTATCTATCTATCTATCTATCTATCTATCTATCTATCTATCTATCTATCTATCTATCTATCTATCTATCTATCTATCTATCTATCTATCTATCTATCTATCTATCTATCTATCTATCTATCTATCTATCTATCTATCTATCTATCTATCTATCTATCTATCTATCTATCTATCTATCTATCTATCTATCTATCTATCTATCTATCTATCTATCTATCTATCTATCTATCTATCTATCTATCTATCAATCAATCATTTGGTGATTTGCAATATTGCCAATGCCAATGCCTTGTGTTAGCCAAGGTTTAGATTAGATCATAAAACAAAACAACGATCAAATATATAAAACAGAAAAGCAAAGTCATTACAATGCGTGATTCAAAATATTGTGGTTTCCATTGTTTTGTCAAAGCCAACACGGTGTTTCATTCTTGCATTTTGCACGAGACATTTTAGGATTCTATATAAGCCTTATTGGCGGCATGCTTTATTGTAGAAGTTCCAATTATTATAGTAGGCTAATAATAATCTATATATTTTATTTTATTTATGTATCCTTTATTTAACCATGCAGGCTAATCACATTGAGATTTCCATCTCTTTTTCAAGTGGGCCCCGCATGGCCAAGAAGGCATGCATGCAGAACTATAGTTTCACATATAGAGCAACATTAAAACAAAGAAATAAAAACAAAAGCACACAAATATTAAACATTTTGAAAACATGATGGCAAGCAGGTGTCAAATGTGTTCTTTAAAATGATAAATTCCAATGAGGGAATCTAGCTTTAAATCTGTCTGTAATCATAATACAAATAGATAATATAATACTAATGATGATAAAATAATAATAATTATTATTACTATTATATATTTATTATTATTATTATTATTATTATTATTATTATTATTATTATTATTATTATTATTATTATTATTATTATTATTATTATTATTATTATTATTATTATTATTATTATTATTATTACTACTACTATGCATATCATCATCATCATCATCATCATCATCATCCCTCTGCCCTTGAGCTGCAGAACACAAACTGTGGAACGTTGTTCATGCGGCCAAGTTCAGCATGTTTACTCGCGCGCGCGAACGTGCGGTGAGCGCGTGGGTTACATGCGACTCGTGGAATCCTCAATGGTGGATGGAGGGACAGACACGCGCCTCGAGCTCGCGCGCACAGACAAGACGAGGTCCGATCGACCCCTCGCGCGCTGGTTTATATGTGATGATGATGATGATGTGCTTTATTTGTAAAAGAAAAAAACATGTTTTTGATAGGGACAACGGACAAGTCATTTAGTTTACTATACACACAAAAACGGATGCTTATAATATGTCCACAGAAAAATACGTGCGTATTTGAATTTGAGAGTTTTTGTTTATTATAGTTTCTGTGACTGAATGAACTTGAGCAGTCAGTCAGTCACTTAAAATGAATTAATGAAAACTTTATTTAACAGATTGCAGAATGGGTACAAATTAATATACAGTACGGCTCAATACACACAATTGTTAATAAGGGGATGCAGACCAGAGAAAGACTTTTGTCTTGTTTACATCAGGGTCCCCCATTTTCAATTCATATAGTGACATTTATGACATACACAACATACATGACATCATGACATTTATGGCATAGGGACGGACATACATGACATACAGGTATATAGTACTGTTACATTTGTGACATATGCAAATATAGTGTTACCCAGATCCTCCTGACAGAGAGTATATATATACATGATGGGGAGGGGACTGTACATTAGGAGGGGGTGAGAATCATCACACACCGCCCACGTTCCTCAGTCCCATGTAGGCTGTCCCAGCAGCAGCAGCAGGTGCCAGGTTCTCACCGGGTTCTCACCGGGTTCCCTGGCCGTGCATGGAGGACAACATAACATACAACCGGACAGGGCTGCAGCCAGGTTTGTGCACGAGTTGCCTGCAGCGGCAGACGGTCCCATTTGAAGAGAAGAAACCCCTTTCTTTCCAGCAGACGGGTTTATCATAATTCGATCAACTCGGGAGAGAGACGACCAGAAGAAGCCGACGAAGAATCGATCCTGTAAAATCTGAATCTCTCAATTATATTAATAATCTCGTCCTATTTATATATACATCGTCCACCACCACACACACACACACAACATGCCTCTTATTCAGCACATTACAGACTCGAATTTGGAGCGTTTGGCTTTGGACCGGGTCGTCCCGTCGCTAGTGGAGCTGGGCTTCGGCTACGTGGACAACTTTCTCGGGGACCTGGTCGGGGACGTGGTGCTGGCGCAGGTCCGGGACATGCACGCCGCCGGGACACTGCAGGCCGGGCGGCTGGCCGCTAGTACCACCACCGGCACCGGCACCGGCCCACCGCCGCCACCGGGCTCCGTTCCCCCCGCGGCGGGGTTGTTGTTGTTCCCCTCCTCCTCCTCCAACTCCAAGAGGAAGATCCGCGGCGATAAGATCGCCTGGGTGAGCGGGGCGGAGAGGAACTGCGAGGCGATCCATTTCCTATTGACGCTGATCGATAAGATGGTCTCGCTGTGTCTCGGTCGACTGGGGAAGAGGAGGACCATCCGAGAGCGGTCCAAGGTAAGAAGAAGCAGCCATGACGCGCGGCCCGAGGGCGCACGTATACAGTCCGCTCAGCTGCGGGAGAAACAGATGGGAGCGCGCAGTGATCTCTATGTTATTTTACATGACGTGTGCATTTTACACTTACATTACAACGTCTGTAACAAAGTCGACGTGAATCATATATCACACAGTAAATCAATCAACAGCGAAAATAATACATACATAAAATTAAATGTAACAACATTTGATTGTATATACATACAATTAAATGTTGTTACATTTAATTTTATGTATGTATGTATTTATTTTCGCTGTTGATTGATTTACTGTGTGATATATATGATTCACACCGACAAGACAAAACTAACAGACATCTTTTGATTATTGGTATTTTGGCCTCAATGTGTGTAAAGAAAAAAAACACATACAACGACACCAGCAAAAACACCAATTACAGTAACTGACCTAATTGCTACGATGAATTGAAAATGGGGGACCCTGATGTAAACAAGACGAAATAAGTCTTTCTCTGGTCTGCATCCCCTTAACAATTGTGTGTATTGAGCTGTACTGTATTGTACCCATTCTGCAATCTGTTAATACAATTTTCAATCAGTCAATCAATGCTACAGACTCTCTCTTGTTAGATTATAGACTGTCTCTGTTTGAATATACTAACTGCTCATTGAGCGCCAGAGATGCACTCCCTAGAAGACCATGCTTCTGGTATTCTAGTTCTATGTGAGATTCTGGTATTCTAGTTCTACATGCGATTCGGGTAAGATAAGATAAGATATTCCTTTATTGATCTCCTTGGGGAAATTCAGGGTATTCTATAGTTCTACACAAGCTTCTGGTATTCTGTTCCGCAAGAGTCCAAGTCTATACTGTTCTCTATACTGTTCAGTAAAACTGATAATCTAAGTCTATACTGTTCAGTAAAACTGATGGTCTAAGAATCTAGTAAACCTGATGGTCTAAGTCTCTACTGTTCAGTAAAACTGATGGTCTAAGTATATCTACTGTTCTGTTCAGTAAAACTGATGGTCTAAGTCTCTACAGTTCAGTCAAACTGATGGTCTAAGTCTATACTGTTCAGTCAAACTGATGGTCTAAGTCTATACTGTTCAGTCAAACTGATGGTCTAATACTGTTCAGCAAAACTCATGGTCTAAGTCTATATTGTTCAGATCAATACTCGTTATTGATCAATACTGAAGGTTTAGGATTCAGAATGGATTCCGTTTAGGCATCTGTACATTTCTACTGGATACAGGTTGACTAATAAAAAGATAGGCTGCATTTACACAGAAGAATCTGACTTTTAGCCATGTGTGTGAACCAGATTTAATCGTTTTATTCTGACTTTTAGCCACGTGTGAACCAGATTTAATAGTTTTATTCTGACTTGTAGCCACGTGTGAACCAGATTTAATAGTTTTATTCTGACTTGTAGCCACGTGTGAACCAGATTTAATCGCTTTGTTGCCGGTTTAGCTTCAGATTCACTCTTCTTGTGTAAATCCAACCGTATAAGATGATGAAGTATTGTGACTGATAATTTTCAGGATCCAAAAATTACAAGAGTTTCAGTCCAAAAACCCATATATCCATTATACCACAATTGTTACCTGATTGCATTTGTAACAATGGATAATGTAAAAACTTTTCAGAATGTAATAACCTTTTCCTTTAGAAGGACTTTATTATAATAATAAAACTGGATAATGTAATAACTTGCCAGATAATGTAATAAACACGTGGAACAGATAATGTAACTTTTTTGAGGTCTAGAATTTGCTTATGATTTCTACCATTGTGATGATTTTATAATAACATATAAGTCTCTTCTACCGTTGTGCCAGTGATGGTTTTATAATCACGTAGGTGACTCTTATCCCTCGTGGGAGAATGCATTTCTGACTCTCTGACGCGCCACGCCTCCCTCCCCCTGGGAGACCCGGGTCCACTCAAAGCGGACCACTCTCGTTACGCGCGCGGGCGCGCCGGGGGGGGGGGGTCCCTCCGGCTGTGGGCCTGAAATACGTTCCCATATCCGTCGGAAACCAGGAGAAGCAGGGCACATTGTAAGTCGGGCAGGAAGCGCGGCTGAACAGCGCGCGAGTGTGTGTACAGTACAAGGCCATTATGGTCCTGTTGGGGATTGGGATACTGACAAGCAAACCCTTTCTCTGATATGGTATTCCCATGTATTCTGACGGATGACACACACAGATGTGGTGTGTTCGCGTGTGAGAGGCATGTGCTACGTGACTCTCGCACAGTCTGTGTGTGTGTGTGTCTGTGTGTGCTCTTTGTGCTCTGTGTGTGTGCGTGCGTGTGTGCTCTGTGTCTGTGTGTGTGTCTGTGTGTGTGCTCTGTGTGTGTGCGTGTGCACGTGTGTGTGTGTGCATACGCGTGTGTGTGTGTGCATGCATGCGTGTGTGTGTGTGCGTGCGTGCGTGCGTGTGTGTGTGTGTGCTCTGTGTGCGTATGTAGGATGAATGAAGGGCAGACGGCAGGAACCAGCAGCTCACACATGCCGGCACGCTAAACACGCACTATAGATGTATCAAATACGTTGCACGCATGCATGGTAGGTTGTCACCTACAGTATCTCTGCTCATGTCTTGGTTAAATGATTATAAACAGGCGTGTGTTTTTGGACAGATGTTTTATTTGTGGTAAATGTTGTTTGTATGACACAACAGAACACCTTGCATGTGTAGAAATTGCAGTCACCATTGCATGTTTTGTATATTGTAGTGTCTTGGGCACCTTGGGTCCATGGCATTCTAATGAGAAATAATCAATCAATCAATCAATCAATCAATCAATCAATCAATCAATTAATCATTCAAAGGCACACATGTACAGTAAGGGCATCTATCTATCTATCTATCTATCTATCTATCTATCTATCTATCTATCTATCTATCTATCTATCTATCTATCTATCTATCTATCTATCTATCTATCTATCTATCTATCTATCTATCTATCTATCTATCTATCTATCTATCTATCTATCTATCTATCTATCCATCCATCTATATCTAATAAAATGTGTGACCCAGTTTCTTCATTGCTGTGACTATGGAAAGCTCTCCATATCTGGGTCAGCAAGAGGTTAAAACGACAAGCCCAGTCTGAGTAGAGGAGTCTGCTGGACCGCAATCAATTAACCAGTCAGTCAGTCTCACGATCCACACGTACGTTGGTTATTAAACCTCAGCAGATGGGCGTCCAGCCAACTATCACTAGCACTTTGTACTTCCTCTCTCCCTTCCTTCCTTCTCTCTCTCTCTCCAGTTTGTTGCAGCCTTGTAAACAGAGTAGCACGATGCACACGTGCGCTCTACTGTACAGATCACAGGTGCGTGTGTGTAAACAAAGAAACGGTCTTATCAGCTCTCACAGCTGGGCATAAGCTCATCTGTCTCGCTCAGTGATGTCATCTACTCTGTGACCGACCCACCCATGCATACAAGGAGGATCAGAAACATGAAGGTTCTGCCTTCAGAAGGTTTTATATGAAACATATAGTTTCTGCCTTCAGAAGGTTTTATAAGAAAGATATAGTTTTTGCCTTCAGACAGATTTATAAGAAACATAGTTTCTGCCTTCAGAAGGTTTTATAAGAAAGATATAGTTTCTGCCTTCAGAAGGTTTTATATGAAACATAGTTTCTGTCTTCAGAAAGTTTTATAAGAAACATATAGTTTCTGCCTTCAGCAGACTCAGATAGATCTTTATTGCCAAGTAGTTTACACTACAAGGAATTTGATTTGGTCGTTTGGTGCGACATTAATGGACAGACAATTAGAATAAAATAAAAGGTAGAATATGCCAGATTGTAACCTCTTATCACGCAACGTCCCACATATGGGAAGTTTTTAGGATTTTGGACACTTGAAAAAGGCCACAGGCCGAAACGTTGTGTTAAATTATATTAAACTTGGGAACACTGCAGACGGTGTGCTGACTTATTTTCCACAACTTTACATATCTATTTGAGTCAAGCACCCGTGACTATATTTTGGATGTGCGTGAGTCTTTTCTACTACGTTTCCAATGATACCCCACATGGGGATCTAAATAAAATAAATAAAACACGAAAAGAGGAAGAGAAAAACAGCCGAATGAATTGAAGTCTATGAGAAAACCGAGTTTTTCTTTGTACACAGTTTACCAAAATCACTCCTAATCACTCATTTCTGAATGGATCTTTATGAAATTTGGATATGTACTACACACGGCTTCAGGCTATGGCTCCGTCTGGATTTGTAAGCCATTCCACATTCTGGGGAAATACTACCTCTGGACTACTAACTACTACAGAAAAACTTGAGTAACAAGTTTTTCTACAACTCAAGTTCAGACCTATGTATACAGACCTATGTTTTTTTTAATCAGAAACTTCAGAATGTCATCTTTCAAAAGAGACCAGGCTCATGCATGTGCTATAAGGATAAAGTATGTTGTTTTGGTTTGCAAAAAAAGTATGCAGTCCTCAAGTTAAAGTAAAAAAAATTGCCACTTTTCTGCCCGCTTGATAAGAGGCTAAATTCCTTCTAAGAATAATTGATGTGGATTCACTGCCATACGTTTTAGTTATAATTATTTAGTAGACCATAATAAGACCATATCCTGTAAGATCTGTATACATCGTTCTCATTATTGGTATGTGCAACTTGGCCCGGAGGCTCTCTCTCATTGGCTGACGTGTGCTTGACAGCCCGTGTCACAATAAGGGCGTGGTGAAGAGAACGGTGTGTACCTGGGTGACAGCGTGTACGTTGTGCGTTGCATTTCTAAACCGTGAAGAGAGAGAGGGGGCTGTGTGTCTCTCCAGACATAGCGAGATGTCGCACCTGCTGAAGCATGACGTCGTCGGATTGTCGGGAGGAAGCCTTTTGAGTGTTGTCTTCAGCCTCTTGACAATGCTCTTGAATGGGGCGGCATGGAGCAATGTTGTTCTTGCAAGTAGAGAGATAAATCCTATGAGTTACATGTTGAGAGATAAATCCTATGAGTTACATGTTGAGAGATAAATCCTATGAGTTACATGTTGACAGAGATTAGTTCTTTTTTTGTAATCCACTTTTTCTCCTCTTTTTCTATTTTTCTCCCATCCCAATTACCCGCTGTGCCAATTCTCCCCTCCCCTGTCTTGAACGTTGCTCGCATATGCCCCCCACTGGCCGGTTGTAGGGAGGATAGAAGCCTTGCATCACGTCGTGTCCCCTCCAATACACGAGGAGGCAGCCTGTCACATCTTTTCACCTGCCAGTGCGGACTCTCATTGGCGAGGTGTAACGTGTGGGAGGCTCACACTACCCCCCGCCATTTCCTGTCTCTGCTGTGCAGGCGCCCCCCAACCGACCTGTAGGAGTCGCTGTCCACAACGTCCAGATTACCACCCATCGACTTCCACCCGCTAACTCTGCCAATTGAGTTAGTATGTCGACTGGCCCAAGCCGGAGGCAACGCCGACAGCCGGAGTCGAACCCGGTGTCTCTTGCGTTGGTGACGAGCGCAATGTCCGCTGCGCCACCCAGCCGCCGACAGAGATTAGTTCTATGAGTTACATGTCATGTTGTTGAATGGTGGAAATTACAATCTCCGTTCGAAGGATTTTATGCACTTTGCTGTTCCCAATGTCCGAACAGAGATGGGAAAGAAAGCTTTTAGGTTTTCCGCACCTACTGCATGGAACAATCTCCAGTCCGATCTGAAGATCCAAAGCTTGGTAACACTGAATGTATTTAAGGCTATGGTGAAGCCTATTGTAACCACGTTTTCTGTGTGCAAATGTTTTATCTGACCATTTTGTAACGTTACTTTTATCTGTAATGTCTATGTGTGTATGTTGAAACTTTGTGTTGCTGCTATTCTTGGCCAGGTCTCCCTTGTAAAAGAGATCCTGGATCTCAATTGGGACAAACCTGGTTAAATAAAGGCTAAATAAAGAAATTTAAATGTCGAGATAGATTAGTCCTATGAGTTACATGTTGAGAGAGATTAGTCCTATAAATTACATGTTGACAGAGATTAGTCCTATGAGTTACATGTTGAGAGAGATTAGTCCTATAAATTACATGTTGAGAGAGATTAGTCCTATGAGTTACATGTTGACAGAGATTAGTCCTATGAGTTACATGTTGACAGAGATTAGTCCTATGAGTTACATGTTGACAGAGATTAGTCCTATAAATTACATGTTGAGAGAGATTAGTCCTATGAGTTACATGTTGACAGAGATTAGTCCTATGAGTTACATGTTGAGAGAGATTAGTCCTATGAGTTACATGTTGACAGAGATTAGTCCTATGAGTTACATGTTGACAGAGATTAGTCCTATGAGTTACATGTTGACAGAGATTAGTCCTATGAGTTACATGTTGAGAGAGATTAGTCCTATGAGTTACATGTTGACAGAGATTAGCCCTATGAGTTACATGTTGAGAGAGATTAGTCCTATAAATTACATGTTGAGAGAGATTAGTCCTATGAGTTACATGTTGACAGAGATTAGTCCTATGAGTTACATGTTGACAGAAGTCATGATTTTCCCGCTTGCTGCTCATTGATGTTCCCGGGAGGAAGTCCGTCTTGGCACTGAGCCAGAGCGCTGTGGAGGAAGTTTGGCCACAAGACCGTGTTAGGCAGCCATTTGACCTCTTCCTGTTAAGGTCAAAAGGTCATGTGTCGTTGGGGAACCCCCCTTATCCCGCTTCCAGAGGGTCAGTTTGAATGCAATTATACTCAGACAACATTTTGAGGGAATACTAATTCACAAGCATAAGGGTAATTTTCAGTTATTACCTGAACCCCCGCCAAGGTTATGTTTTCACCCCGTCTGTTTGTGAAGATATCTCGAAAAGCAATCGTCGGATCATCCTATTGAAAATACGCGCATTGATTTTGGTGACCCCATGACCTTTTCTGTAGTACCACGATCAGGCCAAACCTTTGATTCTAAAATGAAGCATACCTCTTCACCCATGTGTCGTACAGTCACAAAACAAGCCGTGTACATTAATGACACAGAAGAAGCCTCTTGATTTTGAATTGTGGCGTCAATCAAATCAAATGTATTTGTAAGCCCCGACAACACACGTTAATGTCCCCATGGGCCGGACACGTCTTCTTTAACTCATTCAGCGCCAATCACGGAAAAAAGTCGGGTTAACTCGCCATCGCTTGAGCGCCAATCATGAGAAAAGTCGGGTTTTAATCGTTATTTCTTTTATTCGCTATATCCATTCATTTTTCATCCATCCAGCCTGACGTTATCATTGGGAATGGGTCTGAGCTTGCAAAAGGCCAATACCGCCGCCTAACGCCTTCCGGCCGGTATTGCACATCATTGGAATCCCTCGGGCTGGGGCTGTGCAGCGATCTAACAAGTCCGGTCCAGGTTTTCCTTCTCGGGCATGCAGTAACGTTATAACACAGAGTTTGGGGGACACTGGAGCTGTGTATTCATGGAATTGGATTATTCTTATTGCAGTACATCAGAAGCGCGGTTTGCTCGAGTTTCTTGAGATTAGACAGAATCGCTCTGGAACTATACTCATATTCACCACGGTATAAAACGGAAATCTATGTATGAAAAAAGTATGTTTTTTGCATGTTGACTGGAAGAAACTCACTGACAATCAACGTGTTTATTAGATCCATAGCTATAATATTTAATATAGTTTTAGCACTCACAAACACGGCATTCTCCCCATTGCATTACAGCGATGGCCTTCTTACCAGACGGTAAACAGCGACCCCTAGGCGCTCATTGAGTTAAACAAGTCAAGAAGAAACATCACAATAAATCAACAACAAAACAAAAAACATCATGAAATTCAAATTTAAAATGTAAAATAAATAAATGCAACACTTCCAGACATACCCCACACGAAGCTAAGGAAAAACTCCAATAAAATCGAATGTATTGGTAAAGCCCGCAATCACGCGTTAATGTCCCCATGGGCTGGACAAGTCTTCTTTAAACAGGTCAAAAAGAAACATCACAATAAATCGAGAACAAAAATCCCATCATGAAATCCTAAACAACACTCCCAGACGTACCCCAGCGAAGGTAAGGACAAACTCACTAAAAACCTAGCAATAGGAAAAAAGCACCACAGGCAATGTGGAGGGGAGAAACCTTAGAAGGGCCGTTCAAGGGGGGGATCTCCCTTCTTAGATGTCGGTGATAGTAGTGTGTTGCTATAAAACAGGTGAAACAGTTGGTAAGTATGTACATATATACGTGTAATGAAACACAAATGTGTACATGCAATAGAAACTGGGGTACATAAGAACATTTTTAAAGATTGAAAATAGAATAGAGCTGATGACGGATCCATTTGAGGTAAGGAGGCGACGTAGAGAGGATCGTATCCTCTTGGCCATCACCACGAGACATCCACTCACAGGGAGACGCGTTAGCAGTTTAAACGCTACTGAAGTATAATAATCCTGGGCTGTGGCTTTAACCCTTTCACTACCGCACTACCAAATGGTTAACCCTTTCACTGTGACAATACAGACGGTTAACCCTTTCACTGCCACACGACAAAGGGTTAGCCCTTTCACTACCACACTACAGACGGTTAACCGCACGCTCCTGCGCATGCGCATAAATGTTCCTTTGCGTGCGCACAGAATAAAGACGATGCCTAATTGCCTCTAGGAATGGAATGTAACTAGGGATGCTCGATATTGGCTTTTTTACCGATACCGATATACCGATATTGTCCAACTCTTCATTTCCGATACCGATATCAACCGATATCAACCGATACCGATATATGCAGGGTCCCCCCCCCCCCCCCCCCCCAAAACACGGAATAATTTCAGGTAATTAACATTACATATCTATTGTCGTGGAATTAACACAACATTATGCATACTTTTGACAATAAAAAAATCAGAATGTGTTCTTACTTGCTTGCCTGGGTAAATAAAGGTTAAATAAAAAATGTATTTAATTTTTTGAAAACCGATAGGAACCGATAATTTCCAATATCACATTTTAATGCCAATATCGGCCGATAATATCAGACATCCCTAAATGTAACACTTTTCATTCACAAGTTTTGTGTGTATGTATCTGAGGGCGTAGCTATTGTTATGTAAAGTGGCCAGGTAGGTACTTGGCGAGTTGGCACATGAGTTGAGTGCAGTGCATTCTTCTGTGCATGCGCGTGCACATCCGTGCATGTGCGTGCGCATGCTCCTGCTCACAGACCTGGTTGAACGGCGTGCAACCCCGTCCCATGACCAACGCACCACTGGTGATAGTAAATGGCTAACCTTCTGTAGTGTGGTAGTGAAAGGGTTAAGCGTTCCTTGTGAACACGAGGCCCACCGGCTACAGAGCCTCATTAAGCCTCGTTTGAAGGCTTCACATGGCTCCCTTATCACTAGATGACCACAGTGTGGTTCCCCCAGACCGCTCCCTGGATGATGGCTGCACGTAGGCACGTAGGCCACCACCACAACACACAGGAAGTCGCTGCAATCCCCCATGTCAACCAGTGAAGGTCTACTTGTCATATTTATTTCCATTTTGATCCTAATTTCAGTTTCGCCAGAAACTGCAACAGTATTTCACACACACACCCATGCACACAGACAGATAGTTATTTTACCAAGTGTATTTCCCTTTCTATCATGATGACTCCACAAATGATCACAACTGTATTTCACACACTACACACACATAGAGGTATAATTCTCCTTTGCCGTTTTGTACCCAATTGAAATCCTGATGCTGTCACGGTTGGGGTTGGGTACCGTTCACTTTTGAACCGATACCGGTACCAGTACCAGTTCCTGGAATTCGGTATCAGTACCTTTTTCCCGTACTTAACTCTCTCTGTAATCACATACAAAATTATTTCAGTTGTAAAAAGAATAACAAACATCTCAATTTCAACATTCTTATTTATTTTGAACATTGTTATTTATTGTTGTAACACACCACACAAATTAAATTGCATAAATATCAACATTATCTGGCCATCCTCACTAAATATGATCAAACTCCTCTGCCCTCGTCTGGTCTTTCCAAAGACCCCAGAGACGGGACAGTAATATAATATATTAGTGGAAAAGGCTCCCTCTTGTCTAGCATATTACACTCTTATATTAAACATGTAAAAGGTACCCACATTTGGTACCGATTGACCTAGCTAGAGCAGTGGTTCTCAACCTGTGGGTCACATGATTTTGGGGGGGGGGGGTCCCCAGATGACAGTGAAGTGACCATTTAAGGCCTTTTTTGTGAGGCCATGGAATGTTTTGTGAGTTACATATTTAAATACATTTGGTAATTTAGCTGACGCTTTTATTCAAAGCAACTTACAAATTGTGTACAACAAGTCAGCAGGAGCGGTACATATCTAGCAGCCAAGGATAAGTAGTATTGTTTGTCTAGCACTGTCAAGCTTGAGTGTTATACTCTGAGTACATACTGTAGTAGTATAGACATATTAGCATAGTTGGTAGTAGTATAGACATGGTAGTATAATAGTAAAATGCAGTAAGAAAGTTATTATTAGTTAAAATTCAGATATTGAAGAAGTGTGTTTTTGGTTGATGAAAAGTGGGCAGGTTTCAGTATAGGAGAGGGTATCAGGCAGCCAGAAGATGCAGAGTTTAGAGATAAATAATAAATAAAGATAGAATAGAAAAGAAAAAGACCATTACTGCATCAAAATGTATTCAAGTCATGGCACAAAAATGTGTTTGTTCTGTTCTATTGATGTCCGTTCATGTAAAGATGGATTTAGTTAATGTCTATTTTGTGAGACAAATGTTTCTTGCACTTTTTCTTTGGCCAGGTTGTCATTTTGCTACTGTGGATAAAAGCGTCAGCTAAATGACTAAATGTAAATGTAAATGTAAACTCTGAAGTGAATGGACACTGCTCACTGCATCGAACTCAACCAACATGGCGGTAACAGACGTGGTGAGGATAACGGACTAACCAGAATCTTCTCTGTTGTGTGTTTGTGTGTGTGTGTGTGTCTAGGCCATGGTGGCGTGTTACCCGGGCAACGGGACAGGATATGTGAAGCACGTGGACAACCCTAACTCTGACGGACGCTGTGTCACCTGCATCTACTACCTCAATAAGAACTGGAACGCAAAGGTAGGCGGCCATGTTGTTCTCAACATGTGGGCGTGACGGGGATTCACCTGGAACCTTGTGGATGAAACGTTCATCTGTGTGTCTATTGTGTCACTGCAATAACTCACACACTTTCTGAACTGATTTGGGTTAAACTAGGTGGACTAAACTGATTTGGGTTCAACTCGGTGGACTAAACTGATTTGGGTTCAACTCGGTGGACTTAACAGATTTGGGTTAAGCTAGGTTGACAGACAGCCAGTGATCTGCCATATAGACTTTTCTCTTATTTTTTCAAACGGATCCAAGATGGATGCTGCTGATCACGGTCAACGTTTTAGCCATTGCTTTATATAATATACTAAGGTCCCAGATGGCGACCAACAAGATTCCTGACGTGGAATATTTCACCCGTTAACCCTTTGGGTAGTGTGGTAGTGAAAGGGTTAAGAAAATACATGTTACATATTTCTCCTGACTTCCTGTGTGTTCTCTGCGTGTCGTGTTGTCAGGAGCATGGCGGCGTCCTGCGGATCTTTCCGGAAGGTAAACCCTACGTCGCCGACATCGAGCCGCTCTTCGACAGACTGCTCTTCTTCTGGTCCGACCGTAGGAACCCTCATGAGGTCCAGCCCTCCTACTCTACCAGGTAATCAATCACCCTCCTACTCTACCAGGTAATCAATCACCAGGCAATCAATCACCCTCATACTCTACTAGGCCAGGGGTTCCCAAAGTTTTCAGGCCGCGCCCCCCGGAATAACGGTGCCAGAGAGACGCGACCCCCACTATTATAGGAGGTGGTAATACATTTTTTTAAGTGACAACAAATTTCAGATTTTTTTTTTATCTAACCCTAACTAACCGTACTGTCATGCACTTGTCCTAATATACTAACCTACACCGTAGCACTCAACACTTTGATGAACATTGTTACTCAGCTGATAGAGCTGTGCCCTTCCTTCCTGATGACTTGTCATACTGTGAGAAGTGGGTTTAGGAACACAGCCCAATCACTGAACACAGGAGAGGAGAATGGAGCGTTTCAAGGGGTTTTAATTGTATTTCCCAAGCAGACAGCAGTGCAACAGGAATGTGCAATAGAACGGGGTTAGAATGTTCTTGGGGGGGGTGAGGATAGGTGTACTTCGGCTGCAGCTGTGGGCAGAGGACACAGGTCCGTGTCTGGAGAGAGAGCAAGAGCACTTCTTGCGTAGCATGGGACGTCCAGGCAGGACGGCACACTGGAACGGGGATCCTGGGGCACAGGAGAAACGGGTTAGAGCAAGGAATACACAAGAGCAGGTTTAGCAGAGCTTCAGGCCGAGACGTCGTACCTAGGTAGTGATGTTTAACACCACGACGACTTCTGGTCAGCGTCGTCGGGTAGAAGTAGGGTCCTCATCAATATGGGATGGGATACAGCTGTGAGGAGTGAGGTGCCTGACAGCGTGTGAATCAAGGGGATGAAGTGCAGCTGGGCTGAGTGGTGGAAGTGAGGATGAAGAGGGGTGCGTGGTGGATAGGAGGGAGGATGAAGAGGGGTGCATGGTGGATGTGAGGGGAAAAGGAGGGGGAGTGAAGTACGCTCGTGCTGTGATTATGACACATACAGAATTTGTAAGTCGCTTTGGATAAAAGCGTCAGCTAAATTACTAAATGTAAATGTAAATGTATGGTTGAAAAACATGCAAACGTTCAAACGCACACGCACTAATAAGCATTGGAGGCTTTTAACCAGGGCCGGACTGGGGAAATCATTCAGGCCAGGAAATATAGTGCGAAATATAGCCCCAGTCAGGCCACTTTTTAAGCGGGGGGTCTGGGGGTCCCCCACCAGGAAAACACTGGCCTGGCCTGCTTCTAAGTTCAGTGGCCTGACTGCATGTCATTTATTTAAATAATAAAAAAAATATATATATATGAAATCAATACATTCTGGAAATCATCTCGCGACCCCCACTTTGGGAACCACTGGCAATCAATCACCCTCATACTCTACCAGGTAATCAATCACCAGGTAATCAATCACCCTCATACTCTACCAGGTAATCAATCACCCTCGTACTCCACCAGGTAATCAATCACCCTCATACTCTATGGCTATGTACCTTTGCCCCTGTTGTCGATTAGTACTTTATTTATGTTTTCTGATGAGTAATATTCCGGAATGATGACAGACTCTTGTCTTGTGTTTCTCAGATATGCCATTACCGTGTGGTACTTTGACTCTGAGGAGAGAGCAGAGGCCAAGAGGCGCGTCAAAGAGCTCACAGGTAGGGACACGCACACGCATGCACACACACACACACACAGGCACGCACACACACAGGCACGCACGCACGCACAGCACACACACACACACACACACACACACACACACACACACACACACACACACACACACACACACACACACACACACACACACACACACACACACACACACACACACACACACACACACACAGACCTCCATTTAAAAAGACATTCACACAGGCAGTGGTGGTCCCACGCAGTACCACGCCGACCCAGCAGTTTTCTGAGCAGAAGTACGCGCACGGATGTGCATGCGCACACAAAAATGCGTTCACAACTTTCACTCGACTCGTCGCGCCGTGCGCCAAGTACCCAGCACTTATCTATCACCTCGTCTTTGCATAATAATAGGATACCAATAGCATAACAAAGCAAGAGAAGTGCAAAACCAAAATACAAGCCCTGTACCAATTGGTGGGGGTTTGCTTGAGCTGTGGAACCAAATGGTCCCGACTGGAAGTATGAGACATTTCGTTGTGCTTCAGAAGGAAACTGTAAACTGACTGTAAGTTACATTGTTAATTTAGTTTGTATTTACTTTTCTAGTTTAAGTTAATTCAATTAAAGAAATTGTAACTACAATTACATTTAAAACATTGTTTGTTTTTCAACCATATCTGTTGACAATATAATTTCTTTATATATTGAAGGCTACATCCTGCTACCTTTTTCAGCTTCTCTATTTCAAGGCAATATTTACAAAAACTAAACTAAAACTAGTAATTTCCTATACAAACATGTTTCCTACTATTTATGCATAATAATCATCTGTTCTGTGCGCACGCATCTGTTAAACAGCGTACAGGCAGTTCTGATATTACGACTGCACCCCTGCACACAGGTACACAGTGTACAGACTCCACTCTCACACTCTGTGTACACCTGTATCCCTACTATGTCTATGTGCTTTTGTTGTGTTTTTATTCTAATGTTATTTATCTTGATTTTATTCTGTTTTTATTGCTAACCCTTTTTTTACACAGGATTTTAGCCTGTACCTTCTGGCAGGGGGACTGCCAATGGAAATGAGCCTTTTGGCTAAAATTGGGTGCATTTACATTTGTAAAATGTTTTATTAATGTACACTGTCCCCCTTGAACAAATAAAGTAAACCTAACCTAACTTTAATTATCCAGAGGGAAATTTGACACTACAAATCGCTCACATTAAACATTTAGACAGAACAAGGTCACAAATAAGAATAACAAAACAAATTGCCTAAGAATAAGAATAGAATAAAATATACAGTAAAATACACAGAAGTCTACAGTAAGTGTAATATTGCAACGTGTTGTTTCAAGTAAAAGTCCAGGAAGATGGTAACTGTCACTATAATGTGTTATAGTAGTAGTCTATAATATTGTCTGTCTGCTTACTCTAAGTATTCCCACTAACCTCAGTTTCTCTCTCTGTTGTGTTTCAGCCTCTACCCAGAAGGACGTTAGCTCCACATGATCGGAGGAAAACGTGAAACAGCGCCACCCGGTGTCGAGGAAAAAACACTGCAGCACAACGTGACGGCGGTGATCGCCTCTGTCTCTGCAATTACCGCTCTACTGAGAACAGGAGGAAGAAAGAAAAGAGGAGAGAAAAAAGAAAAATAGAAGCTTCACACTATAAGCTTCACTGAACTGTTAATCCTGCGTCTGGATCCGAGCTCTCTCTCTCTCACTGAACTGTTAATCCTGCTACTGGATCCGAGCTCTCTCTCTCTCACTGAACTGTTAATCCTGCGTCTGGATTTGATTGATTGATTGATTGAAAACTTTATTAACAGATTGCAGAATGGGTACAATACAGTACAGCTCAATACACACAATTGTTAAGGGGATGCAGACCAGAGAAAGACTTTCGTCTTGTTTACATCAGGGTCCCCCATTTTCAATTCATCATGTGTGTGTGGACCCCGAGCTCTCTCTCTCACTGAACTGTTAATCCTGCGTCTGGACCCGAGCTCTCTCTCTCTCTCTCTCTCTCTCTCTCTCACTGAACTGTTAATCCTGCGCCTGGACCTCAGCTCTCTCTCACTGAACTGTTAATCCTGCGTCTGGACCTGAGCTCTCTCTCTCTCACTGAACTGTTAATCCTGTTACTGGACCTGAGCTCTCTCTCACTGAACTGTTAATCCTGCGTCTGGACCTGAGCTCTCTCTCTCTCACTGAACTGTTAATCCTGCGTCTGGACCTGAGCTCTCTCTCTCTCTCTCTCTCTCTCTCTCACTGAACTGTTAATCCTGCGTCTGGACCCGAGCTCTCTCTCTCTCACTGAACTGTTAATCCTGCCTATGGACCTGGGACTCTGAAACCTGAAACATACTGTACGTTGCTGTTGTGTTGGTCTCCATACTGTCTGTGTGGGTATATTAATGCTCCACCCACTGAGATACAGGAGTAATGAAACTGCCAACACTGGTGAAGTTAAACCGGGAGTAGTCTTGAAAAGAGACAGGATGTCTCGAGCAAAAAGACATGTTTTTCAAACAAAAGAGACAAATATAAAGGTTGTGTTTCCAGTTGCGTTGTGTGCAGGACCTCGGTGCGAACTGTAGTGCCTTGCTCTACCCATTGGGCTACACAGGGAATGGAACCCCTAACCCTCCCAGTGTTAGTGCCATGCTCTTCCCACTGAGCTACACAGGGAATGGAACCCCTAACCCGGGCAGTGTTAGTGCCATGCTCTACCCACTGAGCTACACAGGGAATGGAACCCCTAACCCTGCCAGTGTTTCGTGTCAACTTATCCTTTGATCCCCGCTAATGACAATAACTGCCTCATAATTAATTCCTGGGCTCCCAGACTCTACATAATAGACAGCTGCTGAATGTACTCCCTTGTCATGGGTTATGCAAATAATATTATACATTATATTACTTCTCTTGCCAACAGAAGTAGGCCCCCGCCACCACGACCCATGTTTCGGGGGTTCCAGTCCGTCGTTGAAGGAGCCAGGCTCTGGACCTATCGGCCTCTGTGCTGCTCTTCTCTCTCCCTTGATTAGAACCGGAATGACTGTTGAGACCGGTGTAGGAAGAACCGCGGACTGGCCCTTTAAAAAGCTGCACTTACAGACCCCAGCTCATGAGCCTGTGTGTGTGTGTGTGTGTGTGTGTGTGTGTGTGTGTGTGTGTGTGTGTGTGTGTGAGATATATAGAGAGAGAGGGGGGGCTTTGGTAGACTATTGCATTGGTCCATTCATTGAAGATGAACGCAATGCGACATCCTTTACTAGGCTCACCCACCAACAGTGCAGGTGCTGAACTGCTGATCCGAATGTATAGGTAAAAACCATATTATGCGTTTTCATCAATAAAAAAATGGCAAACAAATTTCTGCTCGTGCGCTTACGCGCGCTCGCATTCACTGGGGGCCTACAAATACATTCTTTCATGGGGCCCAGAATCTTGAGCTACACCCCTGCGTGTGTGCGTGTGTGTGTGCTTGTGGGAACGCACGACGGAAAGGGGGGTCACGAGACAGAGATATTGTGTGTGTGTGTGTGTGTACGCGCGTGTGTGTTGTAATTGTTGTATTCGTTGACATTACAGACATTGGAGTCAATTTACCTTCAATTCAACCAGTTTTGGCACGAGAATGTTGTGTTCTGTCCAACGTATTGGCAAATAATTATGGGAATGAGAATGAATGCTCTGTTACTTAAAACAAATTGCAACTGCTGTTTACATTTTGAATCGGTTGAATTGTGAGTGGCTTGACTTGACACCAACCTGGGTACAGACTCCTGCTGTTGCTCTTGAGCAAGGCACTGACGTTAGTCCCCGGGCGTCGGACTGTGGTTGCCCTCTGCTCCTGAAATAGTTAGGATGGGGTTAAATGCAGAGGATAAATTCCTGGTATATATGTATGTACTTGACAAATAAACAGATTCCAATTCTAAGTCAGCATTTCTCATGGGCTTTTTATTTCTTTAAAGGTGCTATATAACAATCAGCCACTAGATGTCCCATTAGAGCACCAGCGTGTCAGCAAGTCTCGACTAGCAGCATGTTTATCCAATCAGGTGCCTTCCATGTGGGGAACTGGGAAGTAGGGCGGGGATACAACAATACATACATTTTTGACACGCAATTTTTTTTTTATTATGAATTAATTCATCAATAATTCTATTCCACACCTTTCTAAAATCTCTGTGGATGTATTATTATTATATATATATATATTTTTAAATGATTACTCTACATACAAATTCTATAATTCTAAAATATATAGCACCTTAAACTCCTTTACTTTAAAAAGAATAACGTTTTACTGCTGATTCTAAATCAAATCAAATCAAATCGAATGTATCTGTAAAGCCCGCAATCACGCGTTAATGTCCCCATGGGCTGGACAAGTCTTCTCTAAACAGGGCAAAAAGAAACATCACAATAAATCGAGAACAAAAATCCCATCATGAAATCCTAAACAACACTCCCAGACGTACCCCAGCGAAGGTAAGGACAAACTCACTAAAAACCTAGCAATAAGAAAAAAGCACCACAGGTAATGTGGAGGAGAGAAACCTTATAGACTGACTTTATTCTGTCAACCTTGACAATGTGCTATTGATGTAGACTAATCAAAGTATTTTTAAATGCTTTATGTCTAATAAACTAGACTAAATATAGCCTATAGATTTGTACAGCCTAACGTTAATATAGAGAGATGAAAACAATACGTTATTTATATTGATGTGATGCCGATTGATATGAATAGCGTGTTACGTTAATATAGAGAGATGAAAACACTACGTTATTTATATTGATGTGATGTCAATTGATATGAATAGCATAGCACTTTACATTAATATAGAGATGAAAACAATACGTTATTTATATTGATTTGATGTGAATGAATGAATGAATGAATGAAAACTTTATTTAACAGATTGCAGAATGGGTACAATACAGTACGGCTCAATACATACAATTGTTAAGGGGATGCAGACCTGAGAAAGACGTTTGTCTTGTTTCCATCAGGGTCCCCCATTTTCAATTCATATAGACATTTATGACATACATAACATACATGACATTTATGGCATAGGGACATATAGGTATTTAGTACTGATACATTTGTGACATAGGCGGTATTCAAATATACAGTACTGTTACCCCTAGATCCTGACAGAGTATATACATATGATGGGGAGGGGACTGTACATTAGGAGGGGGTGGGTGGGTGGGAGGGGAATATACATACGGCGGGGAGGGAATATATACATGCGGTGGGGAGGAGACTGTCTATTAGGAGGTGGTGGGGGTTTTGGGCATTTACGGTGGCCAGTTTCGAATTGCAGCCTCCCGTAGGTGCTCTTTAAGGGCGGTTTTGAATGTGGGCAGGGATTCACATTCCTTTACAGCTTTGGGTAGGGCGTTCCACATTGTTGTGGCATAATTGCGAAACGTGTTTAGTCCCTTGTTTGAGCCGAATCTGGGTTTAACATGATTTGTTGAGCTTCCTCTGGTGTAGTGGTTGTGGTATTCACTGACCTTTGGGAAGTATTTTGACATGTACATGGGCACCCCGGTCGTATAGTGTATCTTGTAGACCAGGCCCATTGCAAGTTGCTGTACTCTGTCGTCTACTCTAAGCCATCCTAGGTTGGCAAAGTGGGCAGGGGTGAGGTGGGTTCTGGGGTTCAGGTCAAGTAGTAGTCTGACCAGTTTGTTTTGTGATGTTTGTAATTTTGTTTTAAGCGCCTTTGAGGTGCTTTGGTACCATGAGGTGCACGCATAGTCATAGTACCCTTGAATGAGTGCTCCTGCCAGAGTCCTCAGGGTATTCTTGTTTACCAGAGAGGAGATCCGGTACAAGAATCTAGTTCGTTGGTTGACTTTTTTTATTACATTGGATGCCATTTTGTCACAGGAAAGATTTGCCTCTAGGATGGAACCCAGGTAGGTAATTTCGTCTTTCCTTGTGACAATATTGTCACCCACTGTAACTGAGAAGCCGTCGGTCTTGCTGAGTTTGTTATTTGAACCGAAGAGAATGGACTCTGTTTTGCCCATGTGTAATGATAGTTTGTTATCAGCGAGCCATATGCAGATTTTGCCTAGTTCCGTGCTGAGGGTTTTTTCAACCTGCAATTTGTTCTTGTCAGAGACCAGCAGGGCTGAGTCGTCCGCAAACAGGAACAAGTTGCAGTCACAGGCTGACGACATGTCATTTGCATAAATTAGGAAGAGTAGCGGTCCTAGTATGCTTCCTTGTGGAACACCACAGCTCACTGTGAGGGGGGGGGATAGAGTACCGTTTACCTCTACCATCTGTTCTCTCCCCTCCAGGTAGGATTGCATCCAGCTCACTGATAGGCTATCAAAACCAATTGCTTTTAGCTTGTCCATTAGAATGGAGTGATTGACAGTGTCGAAGGCCTTTTGTAGGTCCAGCATGACCATGCCGCAGTATTTGCCAGCGTCCACCTCTTGTTTGATGTGGTCGTTCAAATAGAGGAGGCATGTGTCAGTGGAGTGGGACGTTCTGAAGCCAGATTGGAATTCGTAGATTAGGTTTTTTTACGCCAGGTACTTTTCGACCTGTTCGTAGACTATTTTCTCCATGACTTTCGAGATGGAGGTAAGAATAGAAACAGGGCGGTAGTTGCCTGGGTCTAATTTGCTGCCCTTTTTGTGTAGAGGGGTCACTCTCGCAATTTTGAAGTCCTTGGGGACGTGCCCCTGTTTTATAGAGAGGTTTATTATGTGTGTGATGACTGGGGTGATGGCGGCTGCTGCGTCTCTGAGGAATTTGGAGGGGATGTTGTCATGGCCAGTGGCCTTGTTAGGTTGGAGGGCGCTCAATTTTTTGAGTACCTCATCGGTTGTTACCATTTCAAGTTTGAAGTCGTCTTTGTGGACCCCTAGGTTTTTGTAGTATGCTACTATGTGTTCTACCCCATAATGCCCTGAGTGGGAGGGTAGTTTGTTTACCAGTGTTGTGGCTATGTTTGTGAAGAAGATGTTTAAGTAATTGGCTACATCCAGCTTGTCTGTGATGAGCGTGTTGTCCGTCTTTATGTTTATGTTTGAGAATCTGGTTTTAAGTTTTTTACTGCAGCCTAGTTGATTATTGAGTAATTTCCAAAGTTTGCGGGGTTTGTTTTTGTTTTCCTCAGTTTTGTCGTTGATGAAATTTCTTTTTGCGGTTCTGATCATGGTGTTTACGTCATTTCTTAGTCTGTTTCTTTGGATTTTTAGTTCAACCACGTGGGCTTGGAGTTCACTGTTTGAGCTTTTGGAAAGCTTTGTCTGACTTTTATGAAGTTCAGAGCATTTTTTGTCTCTGGTTTTCATAGCGGCCAGTATTTCAGTGTGCATCCATGCCTCAGCGCGATTTTTAACCCTGGTGGTTCTTATCGGTGCCATGTTGTTGAGTATTGCTGTGAATTTGGTTTTGAATCCAAGCCATGTTTCTTCAACCTGTGTACCACTGAGCTCATCTGACCAGTCCAAGCTCCCCAGTTCTAGGTTAAAGGCCTCTCTAGAGTAAGTTTTGAGGTCTCTAGATGTGACTGTTTTGTGACAGCCGGCCTTCTGTTTTAGCTTTTTGCGGGTACAGAAAATCATATAATGATCACTTAACCCGCATGCTATCACCCCTTTACTGGAGATCATGGACTTGTCAGAGGTCAAAATGAGGTCAATGGTGGTTTGTGTCGAATCGCATACCCTTGTGGGTTGTGTGATTAGCTGGCTGAAACCGTGCAGGTCAGAAAATCTACTGAAGGCCTTGAAGACGGGTGCTGATTTACGCAGCATATCCGTGTTCCAGTCCCCAATAAGAATTTTTTCTACCCCCTCCACCCCAGCTAAACACCCATCAAGTGTGTCATAAAACCCACTCTGTTCTGGTGGTCTATAGATTGTGCCTACTAGTACCGGTTTCGCCCTGTCTAATAAGATTTCAATCCAAACAGTTTCAATTTCATCATGGTTAAGGTCAGTACGGTTGATGTATTTGGTATCCTTGTGTATATACACACAGACGCCACCTCCATACTGGTTCCTATCCCTCCTGACTATTGAGTAGTTTTCAATCATGTCTGTCACGATTGATATGATTGATATGAAAGCAATACGAGGAAATGGGCGAGGACTTGGGCTGTGGAACTGAAAGCTTTATTTATATTGATGTGATGTCGATTTATATGAAAACAATACGAGGAAATGGGCGAGGACTTGGGCTGTGGAACTGAAAGCTAGGCGCAACGCGATTGGGCGCTGAGAGGCCGCGCAAACCGAACGCGGAAAGACAACTGTCTTGGGTAAAGTATTTATTCACGCCTACGGCTCCCCTGTTTCAAAATAACCAGATCGTTCTTGAACGGAACATCAGTATCAGCCGTTTCCTCCGAGCGAGTCTGGCCTGCTGTTGATGTCCTCTGTCCTGCTGCTCGTGTCCTCGGCGTGGGACTGGCATCTGAGCCCCGTCCTCCTGGTGATCTAGGCTCGTCAGGTAGTGACTGAAATATGTTTTTTAGCTGTATGTCTTCAGTGGTTGAGAGGGGAGTTCTCCGCTCTTACTGTGTTCTTAGCAGCGTCCACAGCTGGTTCTTATCGCTCGTGGGGTTGATGTTAGCCTAGTTAGCATAGCCAGTCATTAGTTCTCTCTCTCGTTTCGACTGCTCCTGTTTTGTTGGGATTGTTATTGGACATTTACTGGGCCAGTTTCGGTTGCAGCCTCCCCTAGGTGCTCTTTGAGAGCGGTTTTGAAGGTGGGTCACATTTCTTTACGGCTGTGGGTAGGATGTTCCACATTGATGTGGCATAATTGCGAAACGTGTTTAGGCCCTTGTTTGTGCCGAATCTATTTGTGGAGATCCCTCTGGTGTTGTGATCGTGGTATTCACTGACCTTTGGGAAGTATTTCGACATGTACATGGGTACCTTAGTGGTGTAGTGTATCTTGTAGACCAGGCCCATTGCAAGTTGCTGTGCTCTGTCGTCTACTAAGTGTTAGTTCAGAGGTGCGTTGCTCATCATGGGACCAAGCTTTTGTGAGCAGAAGCGTGCATGCACATGCGCGTGCACTCAAGAAAGCGCTGCACTCGACCCCCCCCCCCCCAGCCTACACCTATCTGCTAAGGACAGAAACAATGGCTTAAAATCACGCCCTTTTCAGGTTCTCCGACCTCATTACCATGCATTGCTTCCTCAGTCAGTTTATCAGAGGGATGCTTTTGTCATTCGTGTGGGGGGTGCTCTCCCTGACCGGCAGCTACTCTGAAGTTGTATGTAAAACAGGAGATAGTTTTGATCATCAGCCCTGTTGTCTCACTTAAATCAACATTAGAGGAGGTGGCCACCAAGTTGGGTTTGATATCGGCTGTATTTCCCCTATTTTTAAGACTTTCATGTCCCTGTTAGGACTAGGGATGCACGATAATTATCGGGCCGATATCAGCAATGATAACGTTATTAATAGCTCCGATAATATAATATATTTTTTGGTAAAAAAAAATGCGTTGTGGGTGAATTTGGATGAAGTGCGTTTGTTTTGACTGTCGGCTTCTCCCGTTTTGCCAGTACTGTGGTACGACTGGTAGCGTGTGGTTCAGGAACAGGGCGTTTTACACAAATCCAGCGCTCCCTTTCTTGGCTGTGACGTAGCCACGTACGTTTCTTGAAAGCAGCGCAGATGTAAACAAAGATGGCGACGCAGCGCTAGTGGGGATTGTTTCAGAGGGAAAAAGTTCGCTTGCTATTTGTAATAAATGCAATGCAGAAGTTCCACGAGGAGGGAAAAGTGCAGCGGCTTGTGATGCATCCAACCTAGCAGGTCACCTGCGGCATCAGTTCACCACCGCTGCGATGGTGTGTTATTGTGTTAACTTAGCTCCCCGCGTCGTCGCAGGCTTTTAAGCAAAGCTAGCCCCTTTCATGGCTGATGCAACCCTTGGTTGAATACGAAGTCACTTATTTCTCCGTAGTAGCCAGGTTAATTTGCACCACCAAGGACTGCTTAAAAGCTAGCGGCTTGAGCCCTTGGGTCATTTCTGTCAAACTTCTTTAATTTAGCAAACAACTCGTCAATAGGTACAAGCGTGCTCGCGCTGTCGTCCTAGGCTTCTAACACCATCGCAGCGGTGGTGATGCCGCAGGCGACCTGCTAGGCTATGTGTCCACTCAAAGCCTTTCTTTCAAGGCGGACAGCTTTGAAAAAAGAAGAAAAAAAAGCTTTGAGCGTCTTAGGTTGGATGCAGGGAGCGAAATTAACTTTTTGACTCACCGGCCAGTGGCGGGTAGATGGGAAGAGTCTACCCGCCAAGCATATTTCTTACCTGCCAATTTTTTTGATTAAAAATATATATATATATATTTTATATACATTTTTTTTTTAATAAAATATATATTATATAATCATACTTGTAGTTGTATTATCTGCGAGACATCGCCACCACGCAATAAGTCAAAATGCTTGCTATCTGCAAACAGCTCCACTGTCTGTGTGTATACTTGAGTAGCCTCCAGCTCCAGCAAGGATTCTCCGGCCCTGCAGCTAGACCCTATATTCAGCTAGACCCTACATTCAGCATGCAAGGATTCTCCGGCGATGCAGCTGGACCCTATTTATAACGTTACGGTTATTTTGTCAAATCACATTCAACATGCCCTCAGCTAGAATACGCATTCAATCAATGTTATAAGACATTGATATCAGGAGCTATCTGTAGCTACTGCTAGCCCGGTAGATAACGTTAAGACAATTTATAGCCTAGTGACAATGCCCCCAAAATGTTGAGATACCCCTACCGGAGGTAGAACAAAACACAACATTGTTTTTCCTCATCTCTAAGGTCTCCCATATATGAAATGGATTCTTGTATAAAAATATTTTACTGCAAAACTTGTTAAATTGATAGATATTGTTATACACCCACAAAGGAAAAAATAACCAAAATATAGCCTGGCCGTATGGGAGTTGAGACATATAAACTTATGTAGATTAATAATACAAGCTCCAAGAGCTTTCAAACTTGACATGCTAGCAGTCAGACAGTTGCTTAACATAATAGAACAACCTGGATGTGAATATCTTTATGCATGTAGGAAATATATACCTATGTACACATACTTAAAATAAGCGGAAATGTAAAAAATGTATATCTATGCAGAATGTTCTCATTTACTTTGTAGTGGCTCTGCCATGGATTGTCATAGAAACACATGAGGGCTTTTTCGGAAAGGTGTGGTTGTGCTGAATCCAGCAATACCACATGTGTAAATATAGCATGCATGGTCAGGGAGTTACATCAGTAAAAGTATGAGGTGTCCTAAATGAAAGAAAATTAAACATTGACATAATGAAGTCTTCAGTCCAAAGCCCATAATCAGTGGGGAGAAGCATGTTGACAAATTCAATGTTACTGCAAAGTAAAGTCACTTGAGATAATGTTCTGGTCTATAATATTAATATATTTATGATACATTTAATAAATTATACATTTCATATGATACATTTTATGATACTTCATATGGAAACAAAGATCCAATTGAATCAGGTTGAAATAGAAATAGAACACCTTTATTTCAATCTACTGCGTTCTGAGCCCCCTGCTGTATTCACTGTACACACATGACTGTGTGGCCAGGTTCAGCTCCAACTCCATAGTGAAGTTTGCGGACGACACGGTGGTGGTGGGGCTGATCTCTAATAATGACGAGAAGGCCTATCGGGAGTAGGTTGATACACCGGCACGCTGGTGCGGGGATAACAGCCTACTCCTGAACATTGGTAAAACCAAGGAGCTGATCGTGGATTTTAGGAGAATACAGCAGGTGACACACGCCACTGTGGATAAATGGGGCTATCGTGGACAGGGTGAGCAGTTTCAAGTACCTGAGAGTCCACATCACAGAGGACCTGACATGGTCAACACACATAGATTCTGTGGTGAAAAAGGCGAAACAGCGCCTCTATCACCTGAGACAGTTAAGGAAGTTCAGGTGCAAATCCAGAGCCTGCAGAATAATTAGACCCCAACCACCCCAACAACAGCCTGTTCAAGCTGCTGCGGTCAGGCGAGCGCCTATGTACACACGCTACGAGCATAGAGAGACTCCGGCTCAGCTTCTTCCCCCAGGCCATCTGAACACTGAACTCTCCACTCACAAGTACACACACACACACACACACACACACACACACACACACACACACACACACACACACACACACACGCTGCAACCACTTTATACAATCACTTTAAACTAAATGGAAAAGTAACTTTAAAGGAATGAAGAATATAAAAGTCACTTTAAGGAAAGAACAGATGTGGTTCTTGTATAGTTTAGATATAGTAAGTAAACCATAACGACAGAGTTAAAATTGTATATTGTATAATAGTGTACATAGGAACCAGTGCCTTCTCAGGTTGTCTTGACATGTCTATTTTTATCATGCACATCTTATGTCTTACCCGTTTTTTTTTCTATGTCTATTTTATTATTGTATTATTGCACAATCGATGCAGGCATGACCACCCGCATGTCACTGTATGCCCTGGTATGTATGTGACAAATAAACCTCTTGATTCTTGATTCTAGCAACACATCACTGTCACTCATGCACATTATCATCAGTGACAAAATGTATCATATTTGGGCAGTCAGGGAAAGAGCAAGAGTAAAACTCAGTGCAAGTCAAGCCCACTGAAAGACATTGGCATTTGCTGGCATCATTGCAGCTTCCATCTTTACAGTACAGGTGGGTGATGTCTCAAACTTACTTAGGTGCTGGTGCTTTCTGGAACATCACATGTTCAATGGTCCCATCTTCTCTGAGCCTCCACCCTCTACCAACTGGGTTCCAGAGAAGAGGCTTGGCCAGATGGCTGTGACGCCACACTGCTGTTTGGTACAAGGCTCTCAACACATGTTGCTGTAAGGCATCTTCTGTTGGGGGTAGATTTACAGCTGATTAATCTGTGGTAGATGCTAGTGTACCTCAGCTCATCCAGGTTGGTGCAAGGAGGTCCATTCTCCATTTTCTTTTGGCCATACAGGAGGAGGGCATACTTTCTTGCCACAGGAAAAGCCTCCTCTAGGCTTTCAGACAGTCTAAAGTTGGCCATTTCTTTTAACTCACTCAGATGGGTCTTCAGTCTTGTGAATGCAGTTGTCTTCCCAATTCTGTACAAGCTGCTTGTGGTAATGCAACCTGTGAGGGCGTGGCATGCAGGTAAACACTCACAAAGTGCTACTCCAAGCTTCTGATCGATGGAACTTTCCTTTGTGCCATGTCCAGAGTGCATGAACACTGTTGAGGATCCAAACATCCCTTTGCTTGAATAGTACACAAGCAAAACCAGTACATCTGTATCATCACATTTGACAATGAGACGAGAATGTGACTGTGCAAGGTGTATTGCATGTAACACCAATCTTGTGTCAGCCTCCTCCTGGTCACTATAAAGATCTGTCAAGCAGTGTTTGACAGATATGACCATCAACACTCAATCAAAGACCTTGAAAGACAAAGAAGAGGCACCATCCAAACCAGCAGACCAACACATATGATCACAGGACAATCTAGTGTTCCTAACTACAGGAAATACCCGAGGATCAGTGGGAACAAGGCTGCTCTATGGAGCTTTGTCGTCAGCAACTACATAACCAATACAGGGCCACAGAGAATCTCTTCAGAGAACACCGTATGTCCTCCTCCTGTATGGCCAAAAGAAAATGGAGAATGGACCTCCTTGCACCAACCTGGATGAGCTGAGGTACACGCTAGCATCTACCACAGATTCATCAGCTGTAAATCTACCCCCAACAGAAGATACCTTCCAGCAACATGTGTTGAGAGCCTTGTACCAAACAGCAGTGTGGCGTCACAGCCATCTGGCCAAGCCTCTTCTCTGGAACCCAGTTGGTAGAGGGTGGAGGCTCAGAGAAGATGGGACCATTGAACCTGTGATGTTCCAGAAAGCACCGGCACCTAAGTAAGTTTGAGACATCACCCACCTGTACTGTAAAGATGGAAACTGCAATGATGTCAGCAAATGCCAATGTCTTTCAGTGGGCTTGACTTGCACTGAGTTTTGCTCTTGCTCTTTCCCTGACTGCCCAAATATGATCCATTTAGTCACTGATGATAATGTGGATGAGTGACGGTGATGTGTTGCTAGAATCAAGAATGTTGCATTTGTCACATACATACCAGGGCATACAGTGACATGTGGGTGGTCATGCCCACATCGATTGTGCAATAATACAATAATAAAATACAGAAAAAAAACAGGTAAGGCATAAGATGTGCATGATAAAAAATTCCTGAGAAGGCACTGGTTCCTATGTACACTATTATACAATAAACAATTTTAACTCTGTCATTATGTATTACTTACTATATCTAAACTATACAAGAACCACATCTGTTCTTTCCTTTTGTGTGTGTGTGTGTGTGTGCTCATGTGTGTGTGCTCATGTGTACTTGTGAGTGGAGAGTTCTGATGGCCTGGGGGAAGAAGCTGAGCCGGAGTCTCTCTGTGCTCATAGCGTGTGTACGTAGGCACTTGCCTGACCGCAGCAGCTTGAACAGGCTGTTGTTGGGGTGGTTGGGGTCTTTCATTATTCTGCAGGCTCGGGATTTGTACCTCCTGTTATATAAGTCCTGCAGGGGTGGTAGTGCAATACCCGTAGTACGCTCTGCTGAGTGCATCACTCTCAGGAGGGCCTTCCTGTACTGTGCCGTGCTGTTTCCAAACCAGGCAATGATGTTTCCAGTCAGAATGCTCTCTACAGCCCCGGAATAGAAGGAGTGGAGTATCTACCGATACTCTGAACTTCCATAACTGTCTCAGGTGATAGAGGCACTGTTTCGCCTTTTTCACCACAGAATCTATGTGTGTTGACCATGTCAGGTCCTCTGTGATGTGGACTCCCAGGTACTTGAAACTGCTCACCCTGTCCACAATAGCCCCATTTATCCGCAGTGATGTGTGTGTCACCTGCTGTATTCTCCTAAAATCCACGATCAGCTCTTTGGTTTTACCAATGTTCAGGAGTAGGCTGTTATCGCGGCACCAGCGTGCCGGTTCATCAACCTCCTCCCGATAGGCCTTCTCGTCATTGTTAGAGATCAGCCCCACCACCACCGTGTCGTCCGCAAACTTCACTATGGAGTTAGAGCTGAACCTGGCCACACAGTCATGTGTGTACAGTGAATACAGCAGGGGGCTCAGAAGTAGATTGAAATAAAGGTGTTCTATTTCAATTTCAACTTGATTCAATTGGATCTTTGTTTCCATAATGAAGTATCATAAAATGTATCATATGAAATGTATAATTTATTAAATGTATCATAAATATATTAACATTATAGACCAGAACATTACCTCAAGTGACTTTACTTTGCAGTAACATTGAATTTGTCAACATGCTTCTCACCACTGATAATGGGCTTTGGACTGAAGACTTCATTATGTCAATGTTTAATTTTCTTTCATTTAGGACACCTCATACATTTACTGATGTAACTCCCTGACCATGCATGCTATATTTACACATGTGGTATTGCTGGATTCAGCACAACCACACCTTTCCGAAAAAGCCCTCATATGTGTTTCTATGACAATCCATGGCAGAGCTACTACAAAGTAAATGAGAACATTCTGCATAGATATAAATTTTTTACATTTCCGCTTATTTTAAGTATGTGTACATAGGTATATATTTCCTACATGCATAAAGATATTCACATCCAGGTTTTTCTATTATGTTAAGCAACTGTCTGACTGCTAGCATGTCAAGTTTGAAAGCTCTTGGAGCTTGTATTATTAATCTACATGAGTTTATATGTCTCAACTCCCATACGGCCAGGCTATATTTTGGTTATTTTTTCCTTTGGGAGTGTATAACAATATCTATCAATTTAACAAGTTTTGCAGTAAAATATTTTTATACAAGAATCCATTTCATATATGGGAGACCTTAGAGATGAGGAAAAACATGGTTGTGTTTTGTTCTACCTCCGGTAGGGGTATCTCAAAAACTAAAGCCCTTTTTGACAGTTTGTCACAGCACTATTAGTTTACTGGGACAGATCGATCTAACGTGAGCTAGCTAACGCGAGCTAACGGGGGAACGGAGGTATTATGCACTCGAGTCGACTATTGCTGGAGCATTTGTTGATATCAGCAGCTATCAGTAGCTAGCCAGCTAGATACCGTTAGACAATGCCTCGTCATGTATTAAACTAAAAGTGAATAGTTGACGGTAGCTCATGGAGGTCCGCTCTTCTAGAGCAGACTGCCTGTGTTGACATGAGCACTGCGAGCAGAAGCCCTTAGCCAATAGTATCCCGCTGCAGGGCTGGGCGGATATGACTCGTTGCCACGTTTTTTTTCAAAATAAGAGTATCATACGAACCTAATTCTTGCTAACTGCCGGAGCCATCGATATTATGACTGGAGATGCGCTTGGGGCGGAAATGAGACCCGCACAGATTTTCAAAATAAGAGTATCGTTATGAACTTGATTGATTACACGCCACACGGCGGGCAGCCCTCTAAGTGTCAAGCGCCAAAGGTAAAAACAGACCGCCCCTGGCGGGTGGCGGGCTTTAGTTTCGGTCCCTGGTTGGATGTATTATAAGTTGTTGACGGATTGTGAATCTTCATTTGGAAAAATAAATATAGTCACTTTATCAGTCAAAACTGTTGTCTTGGCTTTTGTTTCTGTTGTCTGGTTAGGTCAAAACTACAGGAATATACATTTAAGTTGGTGTTAAGTTATTGTCCTGGGAAGTCTTTTTATGTATTATTATTATTATTGTATTGTGATATGTTTTGTTTCATGTTGGGAAAAAAAAGAAAAAAAATCTGATAAAAAAAAATATATACATTAATTTTTTTTTAATGCAATAAATATCGGCTTGAGGAGCATAAAGTTATCGGTGTCAAAAAATCAATATCGTGCATCCCTAGTTAGGACCAGAGTGAGGACCAGAGTGTAACTATTACCAGTTAGGTACAACCCGCTTTCTTGCTACAATTGCTTCACTAAATAGACTAGTTCTGACCATTGAATCGATCTGTGAATAATTCAGAAACGGATGATTATGAAAGAAACTCATCTTTAACTTTAATGCTTCATGTGCGTTAGAACTTGGTGTGGTTAGGGTTATGTGCTAATTTTATGCCTGTCTTTTTTCTATTGTGAAGCACTTTGAGCTGCAGTTTCTGTATGAAAGGGGCTATACAAATAAAGTTTGTGCGCACGCGAGGGAACATTTATGCGCATGCGCGCGACGTCAATAAAGCGTGTGCAACCAGTGTTGAAATGAGCAACGCATCACTGTAGGGGTGGACGGTATAAACGGTATACGGTATAAACGGTATGAATTTGCTCTACGGTATGGATTTTGAGTATACCGTGTAACCGGTAGTGCAGCTCTAAAATAGCAATGACGTCATGTAACCACAGCGCGACTATTTCACTGGCATTTGCCCCTAAAAATAGATAGAATTAGTCATAGATAATAGATATGTGCGAACTGGAAAAAGTTATTTAGGAGGCTTCGCGCAGTGGGCGTGCCAGCCCCTACCGCACGCATGTAAACACGGGTCTAGTAGTCTAGTGGGACGGGACACGGGAGCTGTCGGCGTCTCCCTGAGCTAACGTTAGCTTAGCTACCGTTACAAAATGACCCAGTCAACTATTCACTTTTAGTTTAATACATGATGGGGCATTGTCTAACCGAACGGTATCTAGTCGGCCAGCTACCGATAGCTCCTGACATCAACAAACGCTCCACAAAGTCTAGTACTAGAGACGTGTATGCTACCTGTTAGCTCACGTTAACACAAGTTAGTTCACCGTTCAAAACGAAATGTCCCATTGAACTAAATAATTCACTGAGGCGTTGTATTAACGTTATATATGCAGTAGCTACAGATAGCTCATGATATCAATGTCTTATAACACTGATTCGATGCGTATTCGAGCTGAGGGCTTGCTAACGTTATAATACCAATACAATAGGGTCCAGGTGCAGCGCCGGAGAATCCTGGCCGTAGCTCTGCTCGAGGCTACTCGAGTATAGGTCCAGGTGCAGCTCCGGAGAATTCTGGCCGTAGCTGGAGGCTACTAGAGTACACACAGACAGTGGAGCTTGTTGCGTGGTGGCGATGTCTCGCAGATAATACCAGTACAAGTCTAATTATATAATATATATATTTTATAAATAAAAAAAAATTATATAAAATAAATTTTTTTTTTTATCAAACGATGATACCGTGATATATACCGTTACCGTCTATGCTTCAAATTATACCGTGATATAAATTTTAGACCATACCGTCCACCCCTACATCACTGGTTAGTATAAAGCTAAGCTTTGCAAAAGGTTGACGGAGTCGAGGGGTCAGGGGCTGACCTAGGGCTGGGCGATATGGCCTCTAAATGATATCGCAATATGTTTTGGCCATATCACGATACACGATATATATCGCGATATTTTGACATTTCCTCTAAAGCACTTAAAAATGCTTGAAAGAGTAGTCTACTGACACACTACTAATAAACATTTTTTTTTACATCCAAGACTTCATATAAAAACTATTGGGTGCCTAAGACTTTTGCACAGTACTGTGTTTTCTATCCACTTTAGCCAACACACACACATATATATATGAGAGAGAGAGAGAGAGAGATGCCGTAGGCGATGATGTCACACTTGAATGTAAACACAGGAAGTTGAACACACAGAGATTGAAACTGGATGCAAGAAATGAATAACCAATAAATATTAGGGGTGGGACAATACATCGATCCAGATCGATATATCGATCTATTATCAATAATCAAATAGGATCGATGCCACGTAAAAAGATCGATTCATATTGCGATACTCTTATTTTGAAAATCCGGCGACGGCGACGTCATCGCCCCGCGCCCAGTGTTGTGAAACTCAAACTCCGTTAACATCAACAGCAGTAGCGTCTAGAGCGTCACTAGTGTGCCTATTCTGTGACCCAAAACATGTCCCTGCTGTTTTATTCCACAACGGGTCCAATGCATCTAACCTGCTTTGCAATCCTCGTCACTCCATTATGCCCACGTCGCGTTAAAGATCGAAGATAACGTTACTTTAGCGTGAGCTAACAAGCTAACCCAGCGCCATAGGCAAAGAGAAGTGGGGACTGGGAGGGTGCATTCTCGGGGATAGCCCCACTAACAGGATCTGGCCGGTACTGCACCTTGGGACTCCCAATATGCTTTTCCAGCCAAAATACAGCTCTGTGACAGTGAATAGGATATTAATATCGAGAGAAAAAAAAGAAAAATGAACCAAAAACAGTGAACACTCCCAAATTTTCTACAATTCTATTGGGCGGCAAACATCCACAAATTGACATATTGGATGGCTGCATCACATGGGGGAGGCGGAATGGTGTGGGTTGACATGGAACAACACTCCGCCCACCCGGTATCGCTATCCTCACTAGTGTGTGCTCCACTGCCACTCAGTAAAAAGCGCCTCACAAATAACCCCATGGTGATTGGCTCACTCCGTATATGGGCACAGTTTAGGACTCACTTTAAATATAAACAAGCCTCACCCTATCTCCCAATTGCATCTAATGCACTTTTTACGCCCTCACTCATGGATGCAGCATTCAAGACATGGGCCGGAAAGTAGGGCTGGGCGATATGACGATATTATATAAATATCGGGTACAGTTCATTAACGATACACTTTTTAAACGTATCGTGGATATCGTGATGTTTTGCCCAAGAGGCTTGTGTCGCGTCAATCTGGTCCACACGTTGACACTTTTGAACAGCGCCGCCCCACACACACACTACTGCATCAAAAGTGACTACTTATGATAACAAAGGCATTCGTTTTGTGGCATTAACGTTATAATAATAATAATGCAGGACCTGTTCAGAGGTCTCTATATAGTTACACTTTCAATAACATCAGCGTATTTACATAGTGCCGACCGAGGTCGACCTAGATATAGCAAGCTCGTTCATATCTCAGCCCGTGCTGACTCAGTTGTGCCCATTCTGCGGTCTGTTAATAACGTTTTCAATCAGACGGATGTATGGAAAGGCTTTTATTATAACATCCGTTGAAGTAAAATCATTATGCCTCCAGTCGTTTAGTCCTTCTGCGGAGCTAAAAGCTAAACGTCGGCCGCGGCGAGCTGCCATTGTTATTGTCATTGAGCTCTCCAATGGCGGAAGTAAAAAATAAATACGCGCTTTCCGATTGGTGCTAAGAACAGCAGGGCGGGTGCAAGCGATGTGACGTAATTGGCAGACGCGACTGTCAATCAAAATGATTCTGTTTGCCGACTGAATGAATGAGAACGTTATTAAAAGATTGCAGCATGGGTACAAATAATACAGTACAGCTCAATACAACAACAGTCAACAGCGGACTGGAGGATGCAGACCAGAGAAAGACTTTCGTCTTGTTTACATCAGGGTCCCCCATTTTCAATTAATCATATTTCATATCTAAATCATATAATATCTCATTGCTAAATATATGCAATATATAATCTAATAATCCAATAATCTAAATCTAATATATAATATAAAAATGCTAAATGCATGGGTATTTTATTTTGTCTTTAATGTTAGCTTGCAAACTCAAATACTGTCTTGGTAAGCCTCATAATGAATTTTGGGGAAAAAAAGAAAAACATCGTGATGCGTATCGTGTATCGCCGAAAGGTCAGAAAATATCGTGATATCATATTTAGGCCATATCGCCCAGCCCTACCGGAAAGTGGCTAAAGAAGGTGAAGGACCTGTTTAAAGAAGGGCTTTTCATGTCCTTTGAACAGTTGGTAGGTGGGTATGACATCCCCCGCTCACATTTCTTTAGATATCTACAGGTGCGGGGTTTTGTAAAGAAATATTTTGCTTCTTTTCCTGTACTTCAACCAGACAGGTGGCTGGATAAGTGGCTGGAGGGAGACCCCAAACAAAAGAGGATAGTGAGTTCACTATACAGGGATATCCAAGAGATGGCATCCCCATCACTGGACCGTATTAGGGAGTCATGGGGTAAGGATATGGGACTTGAAATCCCTGAAGATTCTTGGCAATTGGCAATTAAAAGAATTCATTCATCATCTGTCTGCATCAGACATGGATTACTCCAATTTAAGGTATTTCATAGACTACACCTCTCTAAGAGCAGACTTGCCGAGATCTACCCGGATGTGGATCCGACCTGCCCCAGGAGCCATCAGGCTCCAGCCACTCTCTGCCATATGTTCTGGTCATGCCCACCACTATCCCGATTCTGGCTTTCTGTTTTTTTTTCGGCCTATTTATTAATCGTTTTCAAATAAACGCTAGATTATCGATAGTATATGTGTACGTATGCACGCTGGTGCCGCAAGCTGAAAATCTATTCTCTTAGTTCCTGATCGCTCGCACAGTCAAACAGCCATATCACACATAGGGGAAAAACGTATATCTCCGTGAAAACAGGTCTGATTATCCTAAGACTGGTAAAATAGATTCCTTACCTGAGATCAGATGGTATCCAAAAAGATTATTCCAATTCCTGATCGCCATTCCAAAAATCGATCCTTTTATTGATCCATCGCTACATACTGGAAAACACATTACACGCTGTTCAGAGGCTCCACAATTACTTGGATCATCTCCGGTTACATGCGTGAGATGTAAAATGTGGATTCCGGAGTTTTTTTTTCTCATCCATTTTCATTGAGTCCAATCCAAAAGGGTGCATTACCATCTGGGAGACGATAGGGGGCGCTTTTTTCACATCCTGAGCGCCTGGTGGGGCTGGTTTACCAACGGTAGACTCGGTTGATGAAATATGAATTCAGATCGCTAATAAAAAAAATAAAACAAGAATTCTCGTGATGGGCATTCAGGGGGCGGGCTGATAACCCGAGATATCTCGTGATGGGCATTCAAAGTGTTAATTTTGATGCAAATACATCAGAATTGTCATCATTTAGAAGATCGCATAGATGTATGAATCGTATGATTTTTTTTCGTGCAGCCCTATTTGCAATTGAATATTTCAAAATGTTTTACTAGTATCCTCAGGTCACATGGGTAGTTGCCTCTTTGACACCACCTACTGAATACCCAGAGTAGGAGATGAGCCATGAAGTTTATTTATGTCTATAAATGCTGTGTAGTGTGGATGCCTACTGTACATGAGTAGGGTGAGTAACCTACATGCCATTACTGCTTTTTATTAGTGATGCACCGAATATTCGGCCACCAAAAATTATCGGACGAAAATGGTTAAAAAGGCGCTTTCGGCCGGAAGGGTTTTAGCACCGAAAATATATCACCGAATGTCAAAGAACAGGGTTACGTAACGTTTGTAACCTAAAGTGTTGTTGTGATGACGTAATCAAAACGCGCAACGTGTAACGTGAGCAGCTTGGCAGCTCTTCCTGCGTTCTGCAGCCTGTGATAACTAACTCCTCTTGGGAGTCGCGATATTTCTATGTAAACTCCGCGAGCAACGCATCCAATAAATGCGTCTTTAACAATCATGCTTTATATCCTCGCCATTACTATATGCCTGTCGCGGGTCAAACCTTTTTAACTAACGTTAGCGTTAAGCTAGCTAACAATGCTTCCATTACTTTTTGTCCCGTCTCTCGTAAGCTACGTCATCCCCCGCTAAGAGTCACGGGAGATGTAGTCAATACAACAGTCCTTCCATGTAGGCTAGAACGCCGTGAATTATGACAGTAGCCACTACAGTAACATCATTAAGTCTGCTATAAGCTATTCTCCCTCTCGTGTGTGTGTGTCTTTATGCAGATCTTTATGCAGTTTTAAAGCACCTTGGCTTTGTTCTGAATGCACTTTGTTGTAGTTATCCTACAGAGAAAAGAAAATGCACTTGAGTTTAATGCACATTTTGTTGTATGCAAAGAAAATGTTTAAATTGTACAATCTATCAGCAGTCAGTCTGGAATTAATGTATGCAGTCAAAAGTGCTGAATAAATGTTTTATGGGCCCATAGTAGTGATTATTAATATTATTTAAGTTAAGTTTTGCCATAATCATGTCTTTTGCCATAATAAGGTAGCTGGTTTTCAGCCAACTGTTACCTATTTTCGGTATCGGTTTCGGCCAAGAATTTCGGTGCATCCCTACTTTTTATCTATTGACTCATTATAGCTACTTTATTATCTTGAAATAATATAATGGCGAACGGGTGCTATTTGCAGATTTTAGCTCTGCGTTTGATACTGTTCGCCCTCACCTGCTTGTCCAGAAGCTTATGAGTATGGGGATAAACCCCTCAATAATCAAATGGTTCTATTCTCTTCTTACCAACAGGACACAACAAGTCAAGGTGACTGACACACTCTCTGAGGTCAAATTCTTCATCATAGGGGTGCCTCGAGGTGCGGTGAGCTCCCCTCTCCTATTTACACTGTACACCAATGAGTGTAGCAGCAGTCAGCCTAACAATCATGTCCTGAAATGTTCAGACGACACCCTTATTCTAATCCTATTGAAGGCTGGTGACTGCCCCTCTACTTACTTTAAAGAGATCGACTCCTTTCAGGTCTGGTGTGACTGTGAGAGACATCATCTCATTCTCAATACCACCAAAACCAAAGAGATGATCTATGACCCCAGAGAAGTGAGAGTACATGACCCTGTGGTAATTGGCGACTGTGATATAGAGCAGGTTGCACTTGCATCATATAAATACCTAGGAATCCACATAGATAATCGACTGAAATGGGATGTACATGTTGATTTTCTGTGTTCCAAACTAGCCCAACGACTGCACTTCCTCCGTAGTCTCAGACTGTTTGGTGTGAGCACAGCGATCATGACCACATTTAATTAAGCTGTCCTAGAAAGCCTGATGAGATGGGGCGTGGTTTGGTACGCTCACAGTACAGTGTAAGTCAAAGATTGAAAGGCTAGTGTAAGCAGTGATGAAGGTGACCGGAAACACCAAGTATCCGTCACTCCAATCTATCTTCGAGAAAGTAGTGGTCAGCCAGGCACAGAGAATCTTACAGGACCCTTCTCATAATCTGTATCCCGAATATGAAGTTCTTCCCTCGGGGAGACAGTTCAGAGCAAGTAGATATAAGAGCAACCGCTACAAGCTCTCCTTCCTTCCTACATCCATCGCTCTCCTAAATAATAATAGAGGTTGATTCCTTTCAGGTGCCACCTAACAGTGGGCTGTCACCTCTTTCTTTCTTGTCCAAGTCTTAATCTGTTGTAACAGGGTACAAAATAGTCACACGTCCAGCGCCACAGGCTTGTAGATTTAATGTTTGGCCGTCATAAATTAAGGCCTGGGCACCATCTGGCGGCCAACAAAATCCACTGCATGCGTCGGCATTAATATGATGCGGGGAGTAGCCTCCAGCTGGAGGGAGAAATGTCGTGGGAGCGGGCGAAAGTTGCCCAATCTGGAACAATCTCCGGGGCTGCAGCTGAACCCTATTGGATGCGGGCGTGGTGAGTTGAAACGAAAGTGAAACTGTGTGTGTGTCACGTCTCACGTGTCCGTTCTAATGTTTACAAACAATGAACCTTTAAATGTAAATGAGATGCGCTCTGCTCACGAGATCAAGTTTGTAACATGAGACGCACACGAGGTCTGTCTTCATCCGTTCTTTAGCCTACAAAAAAAAACCTGCAATCGTGTTTTTGATTGTGCTCTGATATTTAATTTTGCATTTGATTTGACCAAATATGTGGAGGCATATTTTGTACCCTGGTTATTTCGCGTTTGTAACGTCATAACATCAGTGGAGGCTGCTGACTGATTAATAATAAGCTCTCTTTATTTCGCGGAGCATAATGTGATTTCGCGTTTGTAACGTCATAACATCAGTGGAGGCTGCTGACTGATTAATAATAAGCTCTCTTTATTTCGCGGAGCATAATGTATAATGTTATTTCGTGTTTGTAACGTCATAACATCAGTGGAGGCTGCTGACTGATTAACTCGTAACGTCATAAACCAACTACCAGATTCACTCGTCACTGTACATCAGTGGAGGCTGCGTAACTGACTAACTGATTAACTAGAAACTGCACATTGAGGGGGTTTGAATCACGCTACATCAGTGGAGGCTGCTGACCAGATTATTATTATATTATATTAGGGGTGGACGGTATTATTATTATTATCTATTATTATATTATTATTCCATACAAGGCTGGATGCATTACAGACTCCGCTAACATCCCTTGTTGCCTTGTAGGTGGCAAGTATGGATTTGTTTATCTTGTTTGAAGTTGTTTTAATATGTTCTTTAATTCTTTTGCTTCCATATTGTAAATAAATTCGCAATAAATTATTTGCATTTAAAACTATTAACGCTGACTCATTCCTTCAGTCCACTCAAAATTATGCTAATATTCCTTATGTTGTTTATGATATTAATTGAAAATAGCATACGAGAGTATTATATAGTAATAATAACACATGGCGATATACTAAAAAGCTATTTATAATTTTTGGCTGGTAAAAAATCTGGATGGCTGGTAGTTTTTAAAATCTACCAGCCAAATGGCTGGTAAGTCAAAAAGTTAAGTTTGTTCCCTGGTTGTAATTTAATTAGGGCAGGGTGCAATATGAAGCTTTTTTAAATGAGTTTACCTACTTATGTATTATGGTTGTACGTCTCTATGTATTGTCATATTTGTCTGTCATATTTGTCTGAAGTCCTTTTTGCTAACTGAATGAATGATTGTATATATATTTTTTTCTTCTTTGTTTACACTGTTATCGCAGACTGATGCAGCACTGATGTTCCAAGTAAATTTTCCCCTCTAGGACAATAAAGTTTATTCTTATCTTATAACACCCGCCCATTACTATGACATTATTTATCATTACATGATACAATGTATCCATGCCTGTAGCTAAATGCTGAAAAACAGGGATATTATATGTATTGTGTGTTATCTCTCCACTCCATGCTATGGTAGTGCTTGTGCCAGCACAGGAGATACGATTACAATTAGGGATGCCCCGATCGATCGGCCAGAGATCGGTATCGGCCGATATTCAGTATAAATATGAGATTGGGGAATTCCGATAATGCTTTCTAGTCCCCGATTGCGAAAACCAATCGATGACGCGAAAAACATGAGCCAATTCTCAGCAGAGTTGGTGTCATTGTCGCATGTTAACTATCCTAAAACATGTCGGTGGTGTGGAACTATTACAAAGTGTCTGATACAGATGCAACAAATGCCATCTGCAGGATAAAATACCTTGTGGGGGAAGCAATGTAAACAGTTTCAACACAACACATTTAATAAGACGAGTCCCATCACTCAGAGGAGCATGGAGAGTTCGTTAAGCTTACCGCAGAGTAAAAAGAAAAAGGCAGATTAAAAACAAACAGCTGCTAACGCAAACTACTTTAGAGAGCACCCATGCGTATAACCGTGATAGTCAGAAGTAGGGATGCACCGATATGAAAATTTGCCACCGATACCGATTGTTCAACTAACACAATCGGCCGATACCGATATTTGTGTCACAAAAAAAATTGTATTGAGAAGAAAATATATATTTTTAAATTAATTTTTTTTTTAATTTGTATGAAACTACTGTATATTTGTATGTCTCTAAATGTTTTGATGAATTGAAAATGGAGGACCCTTATGTAAAAAAGCCGAAAGTCTTTTTCTGGTCTTCATCCTCCAGTCCACTGAGCTGTACTGTATTGTACCCATTCTGCAATCTGTTAATAAAGTTTTCAATCAATCAGACAAATGTATAGAAAAGCTTTTATTATAACCATATAACAAAAAATGATATTATTGTTTATGAAAATGTTTTAGCCCTATGCTTGACTATTATTTTAGGCATGGCAACAAATAAAATAATAATAATAAAATGAATAAATAAAATATTAAATAAATAAATAGGCTACACGTCTCTCTTTTTGTGTTACAAATTGTGCTCACCGATATGAACATAGGCCTCTTTACTTACTTAAAAAAGGAAACATTAAGAAATATGTTTATGGTATTCCATCATGCCATGTGTTTTTTTATATATTTTATAATGCTCATGATTATTGCTGAAGTCTTGAGTCATACAATACCCACTGGCTTTCATAACCTAACAGACTAACTTGACTAAAAAGTTTTGAGTTTTTAAGAGTTTAAGAGACGGCACTCACTGTATCTCTCTCAAACAAAGCTCCATGTTCTCCAGTAATATCTCCATAATCTGAGTTTGCAATGCATGTGTCGCGTCGGGTACAACAGAACAATTTTGATTGACAGTCGATTATGCCAATTACGTCACACCGCTTGCACCCACCTCCTGCTGTTTTTTTACTTCCGGGAAGTCCGCCATTGATCTTCACGAGAGAACCACAACAAACTTACTGTAGCTAATAAAGTTAGCTCCCCACGGCCCACGAGTAGGCTACCAGCGCTCCGCAGGAGTACTAAACGAGGCATAATGATTTTACTGCAACGAATGTTATAAGCTTTTCTATACATTTGTCTGATTGAAACCTTTATTAACAGATTGCAGAATGGGTACACCAATCAGTACGGGCTCTCTGAGCAAAGGAAGGAAGTGAGAGATATGAATGAGTAATGCTTGCTATGGTCGGGTAAATACGCTGATGTTATTGAAAGTGTAACTATATAACGTTAATGCCACAAAACGAATGCCTTTGTTAATCATAAGTAACTTTGATGCAGTAGCGCAGGGGTGGCCAACCCGCGGCTCGCGAGCCGCATGCGGCTCTTTGCCCGTCAATGTGCGGCTCTTCCATCCATAAAAAAACAAAAAAAAAAAAAAATGTTTTTTTTTTACTTTTTTTTTTTTTTTTTTACTTTTTTTTTTTTATGTCACTCATTCCATAAGGACGTAGAATAAACATTTACTATTTTTTTTTAAATGGTCCATTTGCATGTTCTTGGTATCTGAATCTAGGGACATATATGGATCAGTGTCAGAAATAGTGTGTCTGTTACTAGGCTTGAGTAAATTGTAATGAACCAAAGGAGAATATCAATTCTATTTAAAAAAAAAATTATCTTTGACTGTAAATAACACCATGCTAAAATTGACCAGACCTGAAAAATCTAAGCAAATGAATAAAGGGAAGATGATTAAACAGAAGGTTTTGTAGATACAGTACTGAATTCTGCCATCTTTTTTATAATGTAAATTTCTCCACCATTTTTCATCATATTGCAACACCGTTTTTTGCAAGACGTTCACAGAAAGGTAGAGAAACTAACTGCGTTCTGTTTTATGGCAATAACGTTCAGGTTTGTGGGAGATAATCCCAAAAAATAAGAGAAATTAAAAAGTAAATCCAGAAGTCAGATGATTGACAGGGGCTGGTGTGAGCTGGGTAGGGTAGTTTTTCGAAATTTGAAAGCCCTGAGTCTCTTCCTTCAAAAGACTACACTCACTTTTGGCTGTGCCACTTCCTCCTGTCAATATGCGCCGGTTTCCGACGCAATGCCCTGCGATTTCTATAATCTTATATTTCACTAATAACAGTTAAAATAATTGGTAAACAAACATAATGCTGAAAATATACACTTTTACTGTATATCTCGGGCTTAAGAGGTTAACCCTGTGAGGCCCAAATTAAAAAGAAATTAGCAACTTCAGAGGCCAGAGGGTGGGACATATAAACACATTTACTATCAAATAGCATTGTGAGGCTGAACAACAGGACCAATTGACTATACATGTGCTTAAAGGGGAACTATCTTATAAATGGCTTTTTTCAGTGTTTACCATTGTTTCTTAGCTATGTGGACTTATATTAATAGGATATATGTCTCTAATTCTCATATTGGCGAATTCTTCCAATTCTCCTCTCACAATATTCACCCTCACTGAACTGAGTCATCTGAAAATGTGCATATCTGTGATGTCAGAGATTTCTCAGCTGCATAATAATGTGGCAGTTGATGTGGCAGTTGGCACCAGGCCACACAGTGGTTGGAGCCCAGCCTCAAAACGGCTTAAGATCTTGAGGTAGAAAAATGCGGTTTTTAGTACTTGATTAGAAATACAAAACAATGCATTTTTTTGAAAAAAACCTAGGTGTTCCATAGACTCGCAGGAATTGTGTAAAAGTGCCCAAATAGTGAAAGAAATAGTAAAATAGTTCCCCTTTAACATTTTTTAAATAAACATTATTTTTTTAAATGGCTAAAAGTGATTTTGTAATTTTGCAACCGTGGGTCTCACAGGGTACTTTTAACCCTGTGAGGCCCAAATAAAAAAGACATTAGCAACTTCAGAGGCCAGAGGGTGAGACCTATAAACGCATGAAGGGTGCCGTGACTGAAAAAAAAGGTTGAGAAACGCTGGTATATGGTGTGGCTCTTTGTGGTACCACAGTAATTTTTTTGTGGCTCTTAGTCTCTGACTGGTTGGCCACCCCTGCAGTAGCGTGTGGGGGCGGGGTTGTGCAGGTCGCTTGACTGAAACTTTTTTCAAAGTTTGAACGTGTGGACCAGATTGACGCGACACAAATTGGCGAATATTTATCGGCCACTGCCATCGGCAAATTTGAGCTTATCGGCCGACAGGCCGATGGCAGTCAACAAGGCACTTATCGGCCGATACCGATACCCGACCGATATATCCCCTAGTCAGAAGGCTAAGGCGATCACAAGAAAAGTCATGAAATTCATAGGGCTGGACGAGACGGACCACTCTCTCACATTGAGCAAGCCCCGGTACACTCCCAGCTCGCTGAAGAGACGACAAGCATTCCGTGAAGACCCGCCCTGCTCTGCCTCTGATTTGCAGACTGGGTGGGGGAATGTGATTGGACCAAAGCAGAGTAGACAGACACACACACACACACAGTGGAGTCGGACATGCAAAAATTTTGCTTGCATTATTGATAGCGGAGAATTTTTACTTGTTGCGTTGTCTCGCAGATAATACATATGAAAAGTATCATTTGCTCAGAGTCCAGAGACAGTTGTGGTTCGGTCCGGACCTGGACCGGAGTCCAGACTTTGAGAATGCCTGTGTTAGACCTACAGTATAATGCTGCTATAACAAAACCAAAAACGATTGGTATCGGCAGTGTACCATGGCAGAGGCGACCATTTTGTAAAACCTTGAATGGTCTCATATCATCTCTCCACATCGGACGTGGTTGTCATAAGATGGACTGATATCCGCTCCGTTGTTCTTGCAGAGCAAAATTAGCGGCTTAAATTTATTGAAAGGAAGTGCTTCTTTGGTGATGCAATAGCCCATATTATTATTGAAAGGAAGATGCCACATTCAGTTTCGTTTAGATTGTTCGCTAGGAATTATGGGATTTGGTGTTGGATGTATAGACTCTACGTAGACGGGACATGGTCTTTAATCGCACGATAGACTACAACTACCAAGTGGCCCAGATTCACTCCACACGCAAATATTTTTTCCACACAGGCTATCACAGTAAGTTCATTCATTGCCGACAGATTCTTTCATAGCACCACGACATTGTGTCGCACTGTACAGCCCTGGTTGTAGGCTAATGTTTTAAAAGAAATGTATCCAATTTGTATGGATTAATTTAGGAGTGAAATGCGAATGAAGGGTTGAAATCACTACTCGCAAGCTTGCCCCCAAATATTATTTTCCACTCGCACGGGCCAAATTAAGGGGCAATTTGCGATCATCTCGTCGCAGTGTACAGCCCTGCCCCCCCGGAACTTAACATTTTTTGTACATTTTAAAGTTAAATGCATCAATCTGGTGTACTTTGAGAGCAAAATAAAGAGACTAGATCTATGATGAACTTTGTGCTCAAAACACAAAATCGACTAGAGCTTCCCAATCCTCTCCTCGAAGCACCCCAGCCGTTCAATGTATTTGTTAAATTCCACCACCAGCACACCTGATTCAACTTGACTAGCCCTTTATTAGTTGAATCAGGTGTGCTGGTGGTGGAATTTAACAAATACATGGAACGGCTGGGGTGCCTCGAGGAGAGGTTTGGGAACCACTGGACTAGAGCATACATTTGAGCCATCAAAGAAATTAAGCAAAAGTGGTTACCTGTGTTGAACTGGTTTATTTTTTTGAAAATAAAAAGATAGTGGATTACTATTACGACTACTACCACTGCCAATACTACTGATACATCCCTATTGGCAAACTTTATATTTAAAAAAAATAGTAAAAAAAAAAAAAGATTTAATAAAACTTTTTTTGGGTTCATTATACAACTGTGGTGCCACAGTCTAGGTAATTAATGGGAAACCCTGGTATATATATATAGAGAAATGTGCAAATTGGCTATAATAAGGTAATTTATAAGCCTGCTATTCTATATTCTATAATACTATTTCAACTTGCATTGGTCCGGATGGGAGAATTCAGTACTGTATCTACAGAACCTTCTGTTTAATCATCTTCCCTTTATTAATTTCCTTCGATTTTTTTGTACACATGATCTCAAGAAGGTACTGCACGAGATCAGTGGCAGTTTTTAATGTTTGGTCATTATTAGCATGGTGTTATTCACTGTCAAAGATGCAAAGAAAAATTATAATTCATATTCTCCTTGTCTCATCACAATTTAAGCAAGCCTAGTAATAGACACAATATTTCTGAGACTGGGAATACATTCACTGAGGTCCATAGATGTCCCTAGATACCATGAATATGCAACATATTAGTGTAACATTTGGCTACTTCATTGAACGTAAAGAGAGAAAGACGGGCTAAGCCCCCCGCCTCCCCATTCCTCACTATTGGAACTCCACTAAACTAATTTCTCTGTCTGTGAGCTATTTAGCTTAGCTTAGTTAGCAGCTAACTTCAGTTTTTTACCGCGATGTGGGCATACCTGAATGGAATGGTGAGGATGTAAAGCATGTTAGACGCATTTATTAAAACTGTTGCTCACATAGACATATTACATAGAAACTAGGGATGTCCCGATAATTTTTTTTTGCTCCCGATCATGTGATTTTGAGTATCTACTAGGGATGTCCCGATCCGATCACGTGATCGGAATCGGCGTCGATCACGTGCTTTTCAGAGGATCGGGGATCGGGAAAAAATAATAATAAAAATCGGCAGTCAAAAAAAGAAAAATTTTATTCAACAAACATGACCATGTCCACGTCTTAAACTCATACGGAGGCCTTAGTTTTGGTTTTAAATTACATATAATATATCATCATTAATGTATTTATTGTCACACAGAGCAGAATAATTATCCACAACAAACACATTCCCCTTTAATTTTCACCGTTGCAACAAACATTCCCTTTAATTTAGACGCTACACGCTACACGCGACCACATTGAATTGATCACAACAACAACACGTCGCTCCCGAAACACGGTTAATATCCACTGACTTGAGCAGCTAGACTTAATGTCAGAGGTTTGGAACTAAGCATTTTAAAATATAAAGTCAAGCCAGTTGCAATGTTTGCAAGGAGGAGATTCCGCGTGGAGGAAAAACTCATGAAGCAGCAGGCTGGAGGCGAAGTTTTCAGACTATCGTCGCCGTTTCAGACCAGAATGGACCATTACGTAAGTCGAACACTGAATGTATACTAATGTGCAAACATATATTGAAACTTTTAATATTTCTCATATGAAGCAGAAGCACATTTCTCAGGGTGAATGTAATAACAAAAGCCTCCGCTCTCGCGCCCCGGACTATTATACTAGGCAACTATTATACTGGGCTTGTCTCGCTCTGCCAGTTTCTGACAAAAATGCGTCAAAATTGATTACTAATGTGAAAGATCGGATCGGAAACGATCGGATCGATAGATATTTAAAATCACATGCTCGGGATCGGATCGGAAGCAAAAAAAGGCGATCGGGACATCCCTAGTATCTACCGATACCGATCTTTCCCGATCCGATTTAAAAATAAAAAAATAATATGTATATATATTTTTTTCTATTTTTCTCCCATCCCAATTTCGCCTCACCAATTCTCTCCTTCAATGCTCCCCTCCCCTGTCCCGAACGTTGCTATACTATGCCTCCCACTGGTCGGCTGCAGTGAGGACCAGGTGAAAAGTTAACTTCATTCAAGCGAGGCATTGCAACCGGAGTAATCTAAAAACTGAATGATATGCAATTTAAAACCAAAACTAAGGCCTCAGTATGAGTTTAAGATGTGAACATGGTCATGTTTGTTGAATAAAAAAAAATATATCCCGATTTGTTTTCGATCCCGATTTTCTGAAAATCACGTGATTGGCCCCGATCACGTGATCGGATCGGGACATCCCTAATAGAAACAGCCTGACTCGCAAGAGGAGTTGTCACAGGCTGTCGTAGCTTTTAAAATTGAAGGTGGGGGATATCGGGCTCAGCCCCTCCCTTCCAGCTGGAGTTGACGTGAAACATCAAATGCGAGAGAACGCGTGCACTGTCGAGTCCTGGCTCTAGGCAGAATCACGAATAGTGATTTAAGAGAAGTTATTTATATTACGAACGTGATTCATTGTGCACTAGTTAGATTACACATTGCGAATGTTATGACTTTGAACGTCTGCCATTTCCACCGCAAAAGGCATACAAGTCGACAATTTCATAGTCGACATGGTCGATGAATCATGACAGCCCTAGTAAATTGTAATGAACCAAAGGAGAATATTTTTTTTCCATCTTTGACAGTGAATAACCATGCTGACAATGACTAAAAGCTAAAAGATGCCACTGAGCTCATTCAGCTACTTCTTAAGATCAAGTATAGTCAATATCTAAACAAATTAACAATGGGCAGATCATTTACAGGGGCTTTTGTAGATGCAGTACAGAATTTTGCCATCCGAACAGTACACATGCAATATGAATGTAGAAATGGGTTTATAGGGCCAAGTGAGGCATCATTTTGAAAGGCCAGAATCTCCTCTATTATAATACCATAGTTAAATCTGTAACCCTCTTACATAGAAACTAAATCACCAATTCTCATTATCTCCAATTCTCATTATCTCCTTCCACTGACACTCTTCTCCATCACTATCTCCCTCCAGATAGCTGTCCTGTCAGGCCATTCTGTCTATATATACACCCATGTGTTTTTCAGTTCTTATGAAAATCTTCCTGTCAGGATTTTCCTTCCTTTCCAATTTGTTAGCCTAGGAAAAGAGAGCTACCTGTATAGCTGGTTAAGGACTGATGGTTCTTGCTTGGCTTTCTGTGTTCCTGATGAATTTCAACTGAAAAGTTAGAACTTTGTTTGTTAGGATGAATGTAAAATGTACTGATATTTCTTTCCTTACTTTCCCCCAAGATAGGTCTGCATATGACCACCCGTCATAGCCTCTCACACCTTGGTTTGAGAGAACTGTCTCTCTGTTTGGTGGACTGCATGAAACCGTCACAGCTGGATCAGGAGAAGAGCTGTTTGGACTGCATGGAAACAAGTATGGAAATGTTGACTTTAATCTGTAAACATTATGACTTTATAAGTGTTGACTTTAACCTCTTAAAGGAACGCTCCAACATTTTGGGAAATTAGCTTATTTGCCATCTACCCTGGAGTTAGACAAGAAGATGCATACCTTTTTCTTCTCTGTGCATGGAGTAGGAAGACGTGCACCGTTAGCCTAGCTTAGCGTCAGTCACTGGAAGTAGGTTCCTCCATTAGCCTAGTTCCCAACGTCTTCCTACTCCTACTGCATGCACAGAGAAGAAAAAGGTATGTATCATCTTGTCTAACTCCAGGGTAGATGGCAAATAAGCAAATTTCCCAAAATGTTGGAATGTTCCTTAAGCTTCAAAGCTTCGTTCGATGGGCATGGGATACGAATATGAAAATAAAATTCGATTATGTTAAAAAAAAGAAAAGAAAATCTTTTGCTAAATCAACTCTGCCTCTCTTTGTTAACTACAACAAGCAATGCTGTTTGTTATTTAAGATGAGGTCGGACTCGGCACTGACAGCTTTGTGTTCATTGTGCTGCTTTTATAAAGCCTCAAATGACGGCTTACAATATTTTATGGAAGCAAAGTGTTTAGTTTGTCTAAGATTTAAAAAGGTTTAAACTTTACAGCACTGACAACGTTTTTTTTTTTATCCACTTTTTCTCCCATTTTCTATATTTTCTCCCATCCCAATTTCGTATCATCCAATTCAACCCTCCCCTGTCACGAACGCTGTTTCTTGCCTCCCACAAGCCGGCTGCAATGTGGACTAAGTCATACATAGCACAAGTCCCCTCCGGTACTTGAGGTAACAGCAGTCGCATCTTTTCACCTGCGCAGCTCGATCTCTCAGTGGCGAGGAGTAACGCGTGGGAGGCTCACGCTGCCCCCGACACTTCCTAATTCTACTGCGCAGGCGCACCAACCGACCTGTAGGAGTCGCTGTCCACAACGCCCGATCCCCACCCATCAGTTTCCCACCCCCTAATACGACCAATGTGTATTAGTACGGACGACCAGCTAAACTGAAAGCAATGTGGAGCGCTGGGCTCGAACAGGCGAGCCCAGCGTCTCCGCATTCGTGGCGAGCGCCTTGCCCACTACGCCACGTAGCCGCCCACAGCACTGACAAAGTTGAACAAAGTGCTGTACAAGTCCCACAACATTAAACATTTTATTTTTTATTTTTTATTTTATTTCGAAGCTTCGAATTATTGCCAAAAAAGGAAGATTGCTCCGCTTCTACAAGGTCCATTTGCATGATCTTGGTATCTAGGGACATCTATGGACCTTAGGGAATGTATTCCCAGTGTCTGTTACTATGCTTGAGTAAATTGTAATGAACCAAAGGAGAATATACATTATTTTATAAAATTGACTTCACTTTGAAGGTGAATAACACCATGCTAACAATGACCAGACGTGAAAAATTGCCACTGAGCTCATTCAGCACCTTCTTGAGATCATGTGTACAACAAATCTAAGCAAATTAATAAAGGGCAGATGATTTACAGGGGGTTTTGTAGATGCAGTACTGGATTTTGCCATCCGGACACATGCCATTTGAAATATGAATATAGAATACCAGGTCTGTGAACGTCTTGAAAAATCTGATTAAAAATGGAGGAGCATTTTTCATTACAAAAAAGTAACAATTCAGTACTGTATCTACAAAAAACCCTGTAAATCATCTTCCCTTTATTCATAATTTTTTATTTTTTGTACACTTGATCTCAAGAAGGTGCTGAATAAGCACCTGGATTTTTCACGTCTGGTCAATGTTAGCATGGTGTTATTCACCTTCAAAGTGAATAATTTTTTTTTATAAAATAATGTATATTCTCCTTTGATTCATTACAATTCACTTAAGCATAGCAACAGACACAATATTTCTGACACTGGGAATACATTCCCTGAGGTCCATAGATGTTCCTAGATACCAGGAACATGCAAATGGACCTTGTAGAGGTGGAGCAATCTTCCATTTACTTGGGTATGTACTTTTAGGCAGATCTTCTGAAAATATGGCTACGGCTTAAGAGGTTAATTCATACGGATTGTATTAATTGGAAATGAATGAATAATGTATATTGAATATCAGATTAACCTCTTCCACCCGTGCGGACCGCAAATGACATCACATCATAAATCAATCTGTCTAGACTGTCTGACAAAATTGTTTTTTTTTGTCAAACGTATTCAAGTATAAACATCATAACCATGTCACAACAGCGGTTATAATGTATATTATCATGAATACGTTAGTTTACCAATAGGTTAAAGTGTTATTAGTGCGATTTTAGTATGTTTTTATTGTGAAAGTCGGCCACTTTGAAAAACTTAATTATTTTTGTATTGACAAACACTATTACATCCCTTAAGCTCGCTATGGAGAGAATTCCACAACTTTACACCAATAACTGAAGGACATCTTTGTGGTACGTGCAAACTGATGTTTAAAATGTAATTTCCTCCTACTAAACGCACTTTTTTCTTTTTGAACTTTTCCCCCCTCCTTTTTTCTCCGATTTTCTTCCATCCCAATGTTAGTCGTTATGCCAATTCCCAATCCCCTTCCTGGTTGCTGCCCACTTACCCCCCACAGTCGGTCTGGGAGAGTGGAGGCTATCACGTGCTTCCTCCGACACACGTCTAGCCAATCAACCGCTTCTTTTCACCTGGCAGCGCGGACTCTCACTGAGAGCGTGTAACGTGTGGAAGGATCACACTAACGCCCTTAGATCCTATCCGCGCTTAGCAGGCGCCCCGACCGAACTGTAGGAGTCGCTGTTTACAACGACCTGGACCCACCCCGCCAGCTTCTCCCACCCTCTAATACTGCCAATTGTATTAGTGTGAACGGCCAGCCAAGCTGGTGACAACCCCGGAGCTGTGAGCTGGATTCGAACAGGCGAATCAAGCGTCTCCGGGGTTGGTGACGAACGCAATCTCCGCTACGCCACCTGACCGCCCTACTAAACTCACTTTCTAAATGAAAAAGATTTTGTCCTTTTTCTGGCAGTGTCTTATTTCTTGCCCTAAACATAATTGACATTGTTTGAAACTTAACCATGTCTTCAAGTTAAATTATTCTAGATTTTTTTTTTTTGCTTTGTCATTTCATACACAATATATTCAGCTAGTTCCTTTAAATTATTTCCAGAGCAATTTTTTTTGTATCATCAGCAAACAAGACGAACTGTAATAGTTTTGAAACATCACAAATATGGGCGGCTGGGAGGCGCAGCGGACATTGCGCTCGTCACCAACGCAAGAGACACCGTGTTCAACTCCGGCTGTCGGCGTTGCCTCCGGCTTGGGCCCGCCGTCATACTAACTCAATTGGCAGAGTTAGCGGGTGGAAGTCGATGGGTGGAAATCTGGACGTTGTGGACAGCGACTTCTACAGGTCGGTTGGGGACGCCTGCACAGCAGAGACAGGAAATGGCGGGGGTAGTGTGAGCCTCTCACACGTTACACCGCGCCAATGAGAGTCCGCGCTGGCAGGTGAAAAGATATGACAGGCTGCCTCCTCGTGTATCGGAGGGGACACGTGATGCAAGGCTTCTATCCTCCTTACAACCGGCCAGTGGGGGGCATATGCGAGCAACGTTCAAAGACAGGGGAGGAGAATTGGCACAGTGGAATTGGGATGGGAGAAAAATTTAAAAAGAGGAGAAAAAGTGGATAAAAAAAAGTAGACACACTAACTGCGCTCCAATCTATGCCAATAATGTTCAGTTTTGTGATCGAGAATCCAGAGAAATAAGAGAAATAAAAAAGAATTCATAGAGAAGTAATTTGCTTGCAGGAAGCTGGAATCGGCTGGGAAAGGTAGTTTTTCTAAACGGCAACGCTCATTGAGAGTGCTGGATGCCCTCTCCTCATATGATTACAATCGGCGATGTTTAGCGAATTCAAAATGGTGGATATTTGCTAAATTATAAACACATTCCATAAACAAAAATTTCACTAATAACACTTTACCCGATTGGTAAACGAACGTATTGTTGAAAATATACACCGACTGCTGTTTTGACAGGATTATGGTCTTTACTCTTGGATACATTGGAAGAAGAAAAACGCAACATTATGTTATACAGTCTAGAGATTGATTTTTGATGTTATGTCATTTTGGGACCGGTACCGGACCCGTCTGGCTTAAGAGGTTAAACTATAAACCCCAGCTACGTACCATTATAAACATCTTACATGGAAATGAAAGCTGAATAAAAACATCTCTCCTTCCTCTGACACTTCCATCCAGAGAGCTGTCCTGTCAGGCCTGGGAAGAAACCAAGAGGCTTGTATTGAAGAAAAGGTCTCTGCTGTGACCAGTGTGGAAAAAGCTTCAGTTCAAAGATGAATCTCGATAAACACCAACGGTGCATTCACACAGGAAAGAAACTCTACTCCTGTGACCAGTGTGGAAAGAGCTTTAGTCGGGAAGGTTCTCTGAAAACACACCAGAGAATCCACACAGGAGAAAAGCCTTACTCGTGTGACCAGTGTGGAAAGCGCTTTACTCAACTGGGTAATCTGCAAAAACACCAGATGATTCACACAGGAGAGAAGCCCTACTCCTGTGACCAGTGTGAGACGAGCTTTAGTCAACTGGCTCATCTGCAAAAACACCAGATGATTCACACAGGAGAGAAGCCCTACTCCTGTGACCAGTGTGGGAAGAACTTTATTCATCTGCATGGTCTGAAAGTACACCAGAGAAGTCACACAGGAGAGAAGCCCTACTCCTGTGACCAGTGTGAGAAGAGCTTTAGTACTCTGGGTACTCTGCAAACACACCGGAGAATGCACACAGGATGGAAGCCCTACTTTTGTGACAAGTGTGAGAAGAGCTTTGGTCATTTGAGTAATCTGAAAACACACCAGAGAATTCACACAGGAGAAAAGCCCTACTCCTGTGACCAGTGTGGGAAGTGCTTTAGTCGACTGCCTCAACTGAAATTACACCAGATAATTCACACAGGAGAAAAGCCCTACTCCTGTGACCAGTGTGGAAAGAGCTTTAGGCAACTGGGTAATCTGAAAAAACACCAGATAATTCACACAGGAGAGAAGCCCTACTCCTGTGACCTGTGTGGGAAGCTTTTTGGTCAACGGGTTAGTCTGCAAGCACACCAGATAATTCACACAGGAGAGAAGCCACATCATTGTGGTTTCTGTGATAAGAGATTCAGTACATTAGCATATTTCAGAAAACATGAGAAAATACACTTGGGAGAGAAGATTCATGGAAATGTCAAACCTGTCAATTCACCTGTACATTCTTAGAGGAGAGGGAAAAAGGCTGTAGCCAGTGTTAGAAGAGTTCCACTCATAATCAGGGGTGCAGTGCTCATGCCACGCGGTACCACGCCGTTCCACCACCTTTCTGAGCAGAAGCACGCGCGTGCACACAAAAATGCGTTCACAACTTTCACTCGACTTGTCGTGCCGTGCGCCAAGTACCGTTACTCACCTAGCTACTTGTCTTTGCATAACAATAGCATGACAAAGAACAAGAAGAGCAAAACCAAAATACAAGCCCTGTACCAATTGGTGGGGGTTTGCTTAAGCTGTGGAACCTCTCACTATGTGACAAATGGTCCCGACTGGAAGGATGAGACATTTCTTAAGTTGTGCTTCAGAAGGAAACTGTTCTTCTGTAAACTGTAAGTTACATTGTTAATTTAGTTTGACATGGAAATGAAACATAATGAATATCAAAGCATAATAACAGCAGTTCATGGACCTTATATTAGCAAAGTGCATAGCCTATATGAGCCCAAAGACTCACCGCAGACACCAGACTGTTTGCCCCTAGTCTCTGGACAGACGTGAGTCCCCACACCAAGTGCTGACTGTTGCACACTATAAGACACACATTTATAGTTACCATTTAGCTTCACCATATCTATCATAAAACACTCACACTTTGAAGCAACTGATTTCCACTTCACCACTTCACTTTAATATTGATTACGATCAAAATGTTACGACATACACTCACATTATACCTCGTAGATATGTCTAAACAAATACCAAACAAGATTGGAACATTAACACTTTGAGTGCCAGCGACGAGATTTCTCGTTAGTTCATGCCAACCGTTGAGTGCCAGCCAACGAGAGATATTGTTTTTTTTTTTTTTTTATTATCGGTTTCCATTCATTTTTCATCAATCTAGCCTCACGTTACCAGTGGGGATCTGTCTGAACTCGAACAGGGAAAATACCGCCCCCTATCGTCTCTCCGGATGGTACTGCACCCTTTTGGATTGGATTGAATGAAACGCATGGAGAAAAAAAAGTCCAGTTTCCACATTTTACTTTTCAGACAAGTAACCGGAGACGATCCAAGTAATCGCCCACACCAGAACAGCGGAGAATGTGTGTTTCCTTTACCCAGCGTTGGATCAATAAACGCGATCGATATTTGGAATGGCGATCAGGAATTGGAATAATCTTTTTGGAGAACATCTGATCTGAGGTAAGGAATCTATTTTTACCAGTCTTGGGATAATCAGAGCTATTTTCACCTATATATCAGCGTGTGCCATATGTGTGTCTGTGTGTGTGCAATCAGGAAATAAGATAATCGATTTTCAGCCCGCTTCTATAGCGTGCATAAGTACACACATAAGGACTGTCCAGACCGTACAGGCTTTTAAATCACTCTTGAAAACCTACCTGTTCTCCTTGGCCTTCCCCCCTACTTAACCACCACTAGACCCCTGGCCCCTCTATCCTCTTTGTTTTACTGTGTCCTACCAGTTTTTATTACTTTCATTGCTTTATTATGTTTTTAATCCTATATCTTGCACCATATTGTTTTGTTTTTGTTGCTTTCATTGCGTTGCTATGTTTTTTTTCTTCTTTCTTTTAATCTTATACCTTGCCTCACACTAATTTGTTTTTATCAACTTGCTTGTGAAGCACTTTGGTGTCAGCTGCCGCTGCCTGGAAATGTGCTATACAAATAAAACTGACTTGACTTGACTTGACACATATACTATCGATAATCTAGCGTTTATTTTAAAACTATTCATAAATAGGCCGAAAAATGACAACGTGTTTTGTGTATTCCAGTGAAGGGCGTTTATCACAGAATCTTAATTTTTTTCTGAAACTTTCAAAAAACGTGCGTTTTTCAAAATGGTATAAAACGGAAATGAACCGATTTAAAAAAAAAAAAAAAAAAAAAAAAAAAAAAAAAAAAAAAAAAATCCGTTTCGACAATGTTGACTGCAAACGAGTCATTGGTAAGCGACGGCCATATTAGACACATGGCCATAATTTAAGATATAGTTTATGCGTTCGCAAATATGAGAGCTCTGTCATTGAAGTGGGTGGTGGCACGCAACGGGGTTCCGGGACACCGGAGGCGTGGCACTCCAAGTGTTAAATGAGGTTGACGGTGAATTTATCAGGACTTTGTTCCGTGCTGAGCTCGATGCTAGCATGCTGCAGCTAACCAACAGACTGGATTCGCTCCAGGAGGAGGTAGCTAGTGCGACCACGCGGCTCTCTAGGGTGGAAGAAGAGATGGTGGCGGTCGTAGCTGAAACCAACTCCACCGAGATCTCGGCGATTGAAGACAACGGGGGTTGAGAGCTGCCAGGGGTGCCGCGAGATGCCTGAGAATGTTTCTTTAAAAATATAGTGACAACTATTTAACTAAACAAATAAGTCTTATCTAGTGCTTCATGTGTATACAATAATTGCCTAATCTAATAACATGAACTAAAAAAAGAAATCACACGTTTCGTAAAGTTATTATAGAAACTTCACCAACTTAACATCCGCGGCAGGCGTCATTACTTTTACCAACGGATTTTCCAACGCATTTCCAGAGCAGTCGCATTCGTGTGACATCACGGGTCCTATGTCCGTTATCAAGGAAATGCAAAGCGGCAATCGTCGTCGTGATAATAATCACTAAATGCATTCAGTGCTGGATCTAATCAAATGGATTTATCGAGACACGTTATGGAAAGTTCAAGACCGGACCACACAGCTTCTGAAAAGTGCTAATTACACGCTTCCGACGGCGATGGTCTACTCGCAGAACAAGTGAGTGTATCAGCCGCTGTGTTATGATTATTATGATACAAAATGTGAATGAAAACTGTATTTAACAGATAAACAGTAAAAGGCACTCTGCAGATTACATTTATATATAGCTGTTTTATACGTCAACATTGTATTGCTGACCATCAACAAAGAATGACAGGATGTGATGTCAAAATCAATCGTCACCTCGCTAGAATAATATTTCCAACGTGAACCGCAAAGCTGAATTTTCACACAAAATGGACACGTTTTTAACTCGTCCATCGAAACAGGTTACAGTTACCAATACCAATTCAGTACCTTCCAGTACCAATTCGACCGCTGAGATTGCCCCAGTCAAACAGTGCAGCTGCAATGTTGTGTTCTGATGCTAAACCAGACTGTTATCATGTTGTGTTCTCATGCTAAACCAGACTGTTATCATGTTGTGTTCTCATGCTAAACCAGACTGTTATCTTGTTGTGTTCTCATGCTAAACCAGACTGTTATCATGTTGTGTTCTCATGCTAAACCAGACTGTTATCATGTTGTGTTCTCATGCTAAACCAGACTGTTATCATGTTGTGTTCTCATGCTAAACCAGACTGTTATCATGTTGTGTTCTCATGCTAAACCAGACTGTTATCATGTTGTGTTCTCATGCTAAACCAGCACTGTTATCATGTTGTGTTCTCATGCTAAACCAGACTGTTATCATGTTGTGTTCTCATGCTAAACCAGTACTGTTATCATGTTGTGTTCTCATGCTAAACCAGACTGTTATCATGTTGTGTTCTCATGCTAAACCAGACTGTTATCATGTTGTGTTCTCATGCTAAACCAGTACTGTTATCATGTTGTGTTCTCATGCTAAACCAGACTGTTATCATGTTGTGTGATCCTTTTCTGTATTAAAAAGAAAATACACGATTTTCTGTTTGAGAAATGGTCACACTATTGCTATATTTATTTATACATTTAGACCTGAAACGCCTGCTAATAATGCATTATATAGCCTGCATATACACACAAATGTGTTTCACTGGGTTAAATAAACGTTATTTTGAAAGCAAGCACTTTTGTCATCATTGTAGCAAAAAAGACGGGACCGGAAAAGTCTTTATCGTATGTAGGGGTGCCCTGGAATATTTGATTGGACACAGGGGTGCCTTGGCAGCAGAAAGGTTGAGAACCCCTGACCTAGGGGACCGGAATAGAAGGTGTAACATCAGAATATACGGCTTGCCCGAAAACATTGAAAACGATGCGCTGATTCAGTACCTTGAAAAGATGATTCCACAGTGGTTTCCGTCCGTCTCTATACCAGAGATTGAGCGGGCGCATAGAATATTCAGGAGCGGTCCCCCAGAGAAGGGTGAACGTCCACGCGCCTTTTATATTTTGCTGCCTGCGGTTCCCTACACGAGGCCAGGAAACACCCTCCAAAAGTGGGTAATTATACCCTCAGATTCGCAGCGGATTTCAGCGACTACACCGCCAGACGTCGCAGGGCCTTCTCTAAGGCTATGGGAGCTGGTCGGGAGAAGGGCATCGAAGTCTACCTATTATACCCTGCGACTCTGAAGATCAAGATGGGCCGCAGAGTTGTCTCCTGCAACCACCTGTTCACGTCGCCGTCCGAGGCGGAGAGGTTCCTTCGAAGCGGCACGGCGTCCCCTCCGGCCGAGGATGGTGAGCCGGCCCCGGCTGAGCAGGCAACGGGCACCGGGGAGTGACGGGCCTCGGAGCCTTGGTATGCTAAGCGCCAGCTATGCTAACTTCCTGGCTCTCCAAGCTAACACTGTCGTTACCACTCGCCTACCGCGGCTTTTCGGACCAACAAAACGGTAACACTCGATGTTTATCTACGCTGTATAATTCCAGAAACGGGTATGCACACTGACTATTTTTTTTTTTTTTTTTTGTATCTACTTTTTCTCCTTATTTTCTATTTTTCTCCCATCCCAATTTCGCCTCGCCAATTCTCCCTTCAATTCTACCCTCCCCTGTCTCGAATGTTGCTAGACTATGCCTCCCACTGGTCGGCTGCAGTGAGGACCAAGCATCACGTGTCTGTTACTGTCGCATCTTTTCACCTGCACAGCGCGATCTCTCAGTGGCGAGGAGTAACGCGTGGGAGGCTCACGCTGCCCCCGATACTTCCTGATTCTGCTGTACAGGCGCACCAACCGACATGTAGGAGTCGCTGTCCACAACGTCAAATCCCCACCCACCGGCTTTCCCACCCTCTAACACTTGCCAATTGTGTTAGTATGAACGACCGGCCAGCCGGTAGCAACGCCGAGAGCTGGGCTCGAACCCAGCGACTCCTGCGTTAGAGGCGGGCGCCTTGCCCACTGCGCCAATCAGCCACCCATGATTCTCACCTATCTTGATGTGATCTATCTGGAGATATCCACTGCACGTGTTATAGGGGTTAATGAATCTAATATAGCGATTTGGTTGGCTGCTGTGGACTAGTGTTGTCAAAAATACCGAAAAATCGATACATATCGATTCTGAATATTTAAAACTGTTTCAATACTCATTTCCCGCAATATCGATATTTAATTATTCATAAAAAAAAACTAATACAAACAGTTCAGTTTGTCAGGTACATGCAACACAGATTACAGTGTTTACTGTCTGCTTGAGAAAATAGTGTATTGTGTATGTGGCTCACGTTGAGGTCCTGGGGTGAGCTAATTATGTATGTGTTCTGGGCCGCTTTGGGTCGGAGGGTCTCGGGGTGGGGGCGGCCCCTGGTTCGCGGCCTCCGCGAGTCGTGGTGTTAAAGAGGCATGATGCTTTGACTCGCTGGGGTGCCGGACTCGGGGCCCTCGAGGGTTGGGGATCGTGGCTGCTGTGGATGGTGATGGAGGGGGCTCGGGATGATAACTACGGTCTGTCTCAATTATTGTCTAGTCATTGTTGTGTTAGGTTATTGTCCTGGGATGTCTTTTTGTGTATTATTGTTATTATTGTATTGTGATATGTTTTGTTTCATGTTGGAAAACATTTAATAAAAAAGATTTGATAAAAAAAAAAACGTTAGGATTATTATAATAACTTACTAGAAAGTAATAAAGATTATATTAAATGAACATGTAAAATTATAAACACAATAATTGGAAAATCAAATAACAAACCAGGCTATATTGATCATTTTTCTGTAAATGGAACGGAAATAACCAACATGCATGAGGTAGTGGAGTAGTTTAATAATTTTTTCGTAAATGTTGGCCCAGATCTTGCAAGGGAGATCAAGCCTCCACAAGGGGGAGCTATTGCAGAACAATACATTGATAGGAATCCATCCACAATCCTTTTGTTTGTTGTATCTAGTATGGAAATAATTGATATTGTAAACGATCTCAAGAATAAAACATCTACAGACGTGAATGGGATAGACATGTCTCTTATTAAAAAAATAATCAAAGAAATTGTAGATCCCATTACTTTTACTTTCATATGTAATCTATCTTTTAGGATGGGGACCTTTCCAACTGAAATGAAAACAGCCAAAGTAATTCCAATACATAAAGCAGGAGAAAAAAATTTATTTACAAATTATAGGCCTGTTTCTTTACTTCCTCGATTTTCTAAAATTCTGGGAACTTTTTTTGCACGTCTGGACAGTTCTTTTGATAATAATGAGATATTGATTGATAGCCAGTATGGATTCAGAACTAACAGATCCACATCAATGGCTCTCATGCAGGTAGCAGAAGAGTTAACTAATTCAATCGATAATAAACAGTATGCAGTTGGAGTTTTTATTGATCTGAAAAAAGCTTTCGATACCATTGATCATGACATCTTACTCAGGAAACAAAGTATGGAATTAGAGGGTTAGTGCTCACAGTTGGATAAAAAGTTACATAGAAAATAGGAAACAATGTGCAGATGGGGGAGAACAGATCATCCTGCAAAGTGATAACATGTGGGGTACCGCAAGGATCCATTTTAGGCCCGAAATTATTCATATTGTATATCAATGATATCATTGCTGTTTCTGATCAACTTAAATTTGTCAGTTTTGCAGATGACTAAAACATTTTGTTCAGGTGCAGACCTTGCAGTTGCTAACAAATATTACAGGTGAACTGCATGGGAAGCTGAAATATTGGCTTGATACTAACAAACTCTCCTTAATTATAAGTAAGTCTAAATTTATTTTGTTTGGTAATAAAAAAAAATACATCCGGATACTCGAGTTGATTGATTGATTGATTGAAAAGTTTATTAACAGATTGCAGAATGGGTACAGTACAGCTCAATACATACAATTGTTAAGACCAGAGAAAGACTTTCGTCTTGTTTCCATCAGGGTCCCCCATTTTCAATTCATCATATGACACACATGACATACAGATAGACAGTACTGCTACATCTATACATTTATGACATACCAGATTTTCAAATACAGCACTGTTTGTGATACTAAAAAAATCCAGAAGAAGAGTATATACATATACACAGTAGAGATATGCATAGATAATGTTCATCTTGAAAGAGTAAATGAATATACTTTTTTAGGTGTCGTGATAGACCAAAACCTCAGCTGGAAAACTCATATTAACTATGTAAAGAAAAAAACAGCACGTAGCTTAGGTATCTTAAGAAAAACCAGACTCATTAAATTTGAGATCATTATACACAATTTATTGTACTCTTTTATTACCATATCTAACACACTGTATAGAAACTTGGGGAAACACATACAAAACTAATCTGAATCCTATTATCTTACAGAAAAAGGCAATAAGGGTTGTGAACAATGTTAGTTATCTCCATCCTACAAACACACTGTTTTTTTTAACTAAGAGCATTAAAGTTCCTTGACTTAGTTGACCTTAAAACAGCAGAGATAGTTTTTAAAGCTAGAAGTTATCAACTGCCAAGTATAACTTACAAATTTTGTTTAAAGAAAGAGAGGTGAGATATAATTTAAGAAGAGCACTCGATTTCAAACAGCCTAGAGCTCGAACCACACTTAAAAGTATGTCAGTTAAAGGAGTGAAACTCTGGAACAATCTACCGGATGAAATAAAAAAACAGCAGGAGTATTTTTAAGTTTAAAAAGATGTTTAAAAACAGGGTTCTAGAATCTTAGTCAAATTTAACCTTCAGGACTCCCTGGAAGAAGAGATCTTGTATCTCAATGGGACATTCCTGGATATATAAAGGATAAATAAAATAAAACATTTAGAATCTGTTTCTCTACCATGAAACTCGGGTATTGCAGATTAAGTATTGATTTTCCCATGTTGGCTTATGTTTTTTTCGGGAACTGTTTTTTGGTGATAGTTGCTTTGTTGTTTGTTTTATTTAGCAAACTTTCACTTTTTTTGAATTTGTTTTTAAATTAGGGCTAGGTTGCCCTATAAGCCTTTTGACTTCAAACCTATCCTTTTCGCATTTCGAAAAAAAATTGTTGTTTATTTATTATTTGTAAACATTCGAAATAAAATAATTCATTCATTCACATAATGATACCATGGAATGCACGGTAATAAAAACGAACGAGAGAGAGCTAGACTTACACTTTAAATGAATGAATGAAACACCCGGCGTAGCAAACGCCACACACGCACCCGGACCGCAACGGTATGTCTATTTCCCCAACCTGAGGGAAATCAGGACAGGTCGTCTGTATTACTACTTATACTAAACAGTGTGCATGTATGCATGTGTAAACCATAAACAAAAGAAGCGAGCGATACCTTTGTATCGCCAGGCGTAAGCACAACGCCTCGCCTGTTCACTGCCTGTCATTCCCTATAGGGAAGACCTAACGCGGTATAAACAACTAAACCGTGCACATAAACCTAGCGACACAATAATACAAGCAAGCTCCGCTTTATACTACAGTTAAGTTACTCACCAGGACACTTTGTCACTCGAGCATCTACACGCCACACTGAAGAATAAGTGTTTCTTTTAGAGTAATGTTCCATGTATTGTCTTCATTTGTATTCTATTAAAGGAATGGATGTTCCTTTATATGAATTTATCATCTTTAGTGGTTTTTCTACCATCTAACTGCTTGTTGTTGTCATTATTGTGTGTATATTGACGAGTAATGGCTGTAGCATTGATGAACCTATCAAAACGTTATAGGGTTGGAATCCACTTTTTTTTTTTTTTTTAGCATTTTTACAGCTTCCATTTTTTATGGCCATACAAGACCGACAGAGGAGAGGGAGAATGGGAGAAGATGTGGGGACACGCGACAAATCATCGCCGGGAGTGGGAAGCGAACCCGGGACGGCCGCGTATGTGTGCAAGGCACTTTCCACTTTCAATTCAATCAATTAAAATCAAAAGACTAATTGTTTACTTTCTGACGATAGAACATCCATTCACATTTACTTGTCATTAGGTTGGATAGTAAAACCTTGTACAATATTTTAAATAAAATCTTGAATTAAAAAGTTAATTGATCCCAACTCTGAAACATTCTCATTAGAATGTATGATTAGCTAATAATATGGATGAATTGTAAGCGTCAAGATACGTGGGAAGGTGTGAATTGATGTCTTAGAAGTAACTAACTCAGAAGTATGAAAATGAAATATACTTTGTATGAAAGGCTTCATCTTCTGAATGCAACATTTTTAGAAAATGTTCTGCAGTTGACTAGAAAGTTTAGAAACGCCTTCAAACAATATCTGAAAGAAAGAAAGAAAATAATGTACTACTATCCATCTTGCTAATATGTCTAATTGTCTATACTACTATGCATCAGAGTGTGACACTCATTATTTGATGAACAATGCCACTGACCCTTATCTGCCACAGATGTACTTCCTTGTTACAATGTGACATGCTGTTCACAATCTGTAAGTCGCTTTGGATAAAAGCCTCAGCTAAATGACTAAACTGTAAAATGTGAGAATTCAAAACTTCATTGTCGTTGTTTATTTATCCTGATGAGTCACTGAGAAATAAATCAAATTACTTTTTTCTCCCTTTTAATTTTTTATATACAATCCCTTACAAGCTCAAATATGTACATTCAGTTGAAAAAATTGCTCCAGGTAAAAAAAAGTTGAGACCAAAAATACATGACGCAAAAATAGGAAAATATTAGGAAAATAGTGTTAAAACGGTTTAACCTTGAATTCTAGAAGGGTCGTCTTAGAAATTACATTGAATCAACATTTAATAACAGCCACAGTTTAGAAAAAGGTTATTGAACAATGTATAATTATTACAGTATGTTTTCAGAACTGAAATGTCAAGATATGGAAACTTATAAAGTATTAAAAAAATCCAAAAGGTACACCCCCCCCCCCCCAGTTTTTTTAAACAAACTCAGTTAAACATTAAATAAAAAAGATAAACCCACCCATCCTCAGAAGTGCTTTAGGTTGATTGTTTACCAATGATTCCAGGATTCTTGCTAGACAGGACAGTTTGGTCCATAGTTATTTAGGTCACATATATACCTCCACCTTCATGTAATGGAGTTACATGAGCTGTATATATTTATAAAATGACTTCATGAACCTTTACTCTGAAACTAGAGATATGGGGCATTAAGAGAGTTTATGGTGTATCTCTATAGACATTGATGATAAAGAGGGGTTTCTGAGACATTTTCACAAGTAAAAGCTGGGACCAATTTTTGCAGGATGTCCAGATTGTTTTTTTATTATATTTTGTCAATCTGAAGAAGCTAAAACACTTTTAAAATGTCTGTTAATCATGCCAGAGTGGTCTGGGACCCCCATGCCAAGCCTAAAGGACTTCCAGGGGGACACCTAAACATACGCAGTATCACCCCTAAAAGTGAACAACTACTCTTAGAATCAAATTTGGATTCTTTATTTTTCTCTGAAACCTGGCTTCATGATAACTCCCCAGCTGCTGCTCTGACTGTACCTGGCTATAATATATTTAGAGAGACCTGGAGGGAGATGGGGAGGTGTGATGTTTTATGTTAAAGATAACATCCACTGTACCCAGATCCACTTTTCAGATAAGGAATATGTCTCCCCAAATGTCCTTTACCCTCCTAGGGCTGTACCGACCACCAGACTCCAAAGCTATATTTTCTGACCAACTGAACACCATACTTAGAGAGTGCAACTTTGACAAAGAAGTACTTTTGATGGGAGATTTCAACATAAACCTGGAAGATAAACGTGGTAGAAAAGCCCTCAAACATTTTACGAATAAATTAGATTTTGTTCAGATGATTAAAGGGCCAACTAAGACCCAAATCAACATATATAGTGTTTAGTATTAGTAACAAGCCAGCGAGGATTACTAAATCATTACATTTAGTCACTGGCCTATCTGACCTGACTACCACCAAAAAGCAGACCTTCCTCAGAATCCCTAAGGCTGACCAAGGTCACTTTGAAGCAGCAATACATGGAATTGACTGGAGTGATATACTATCAAGGACTGATGTAAAAACTGACCTGTTCCTCTCCACTATCAAATCTACAATGGACAGCTTTTAGAAATAAAATCCAAATGTGTCCAAAAGAGCACCCTCCCTTGGATAAATGAAAATATAATAAAGTCAATTAAAGAAAGAGATCATGCCCTAAAAATAGCCCTTAAGTCCAACATGGAACACAACAAATGTAGGTTTACAACCCTAAGAAATAAGGTGACCAAAGAACTGAGACAGGCAAAGGCATCTGTTTTTTTGGCATAATCAATGAAGCAAATGGAAACTGTTGTGAAGGGCCAGATTAAACCGAATATATATATTTATTTATATATATATATTTAATTGTATTTGTATATTCTCTAATATTCCCTGATATCCCTTGTATATTCCTTGTACAATATGCATTGAATATCCATTCTAGCCTACTGAACATCCCATAATAGTCTCCATTCTACTATTGGTCGAGACCTTGGTGCCAGGCTGCCATACCCCCCAGACCCAGTTCAAACGTACCGCTCAACATGTACGAACAAGTCCTAGTTCCGCGTAGGAATCTGGCTACCGCACCACTAATGGTACTATTTGTTCATAGTGCGTATATATACTGCGCTACTAAAGTAGGACTTCCTTTTTAGTCCAGTTTCTTACCCTCCAATAGAGTGACAGACGTAAAGCCTCCCCGCGATGCCACGTGTGGGAGTAAGGCCAAGTTCGGCCTACCATCGGTATTGAGACATCGTGTATATTAATATTTGAATAGTCATATTTGGCACTATATCGTCGAGTTGGACGTAGTCTATTAAGCTAATAATAGTCTATTCATATGTAGTGCTTCGTGCGGTGAGAATACGATCGTAGTCAGCACCCCCATCGTTTCGGGTAGAACTGGCTGCTTATCCAGGGTGGCCGACCCCATGTGAGGCTGCACCCGAGGAGCCCCAGAGCCGACGAGCGAGTGGACCTGCATACCGGATTATTCTACCGACGACAGCCCGCCTTCCCAGGCACGGATTATGCTTTGTATACAGTGATTATTCTATGGATAAAGACCAACACTGCCGTGTGTTGGAAACCCCCCCCCCGGAGAGGACGACAGGTGAGGAGACGCTCTACACGACGAGGTCGCTTCACGTCTCTCCATCGTGGACCGGAGGAAGCCGGCCCACAGAGAGTCCAACTGCTTTCATCTGTGGATCGAGGATCGCTGAGGCACCGAGCCGCACAACCGTGGGTTCTCCCAGGATACCCTCGGCCAGACGGATACAGCCAGACTCTACCCCCCCCCCCCCTTCTCCAGTTGTCTTACAAGCGACCGGAATCCCCCCCTAGTGTATCCAGTTCTATAATCATTAAAGTATCATTGCTATTATTCCTTAAATATTCCAGGTTGTATATTTACCGCCAGCGCCACCAGAGATTGGACGTTCTCTATTGATATACCAACGAATACTCATTTGCCATAAAAGTGCATCCTATTTCAAATCATAAATGTAATTAAGTGATTGCTCTACATACCTTTTGCTATGTATTAATTATTATTAAACGCAGACTTTCGACTTGGTACATTTGTGTTGGATCGTTTCATCTACGTGGGAGTGTTTACCATAATTATTTATGCCTAGTACTGGGTGGCCAGAGTCTAAAGTACAAGAGGTAGTGGTAGTAAGTATCATATCTAACAATACAGTCAGGGAATTGTACCCCTCAGTTACAATTGGTCCTTCGAGCTGGATGGTAATTAGTGTAATATTAATATAGTGTTATTAATATTGAAATGGCCTATGATGAACACTCCACGAAACGATCCTCCTAACCAACGCCCGCAGCGCGAACGACGGCTCCCTCAGTACTTAGAGGCTTACGCTGTCAGTCAACAACCTAGTCTTCTACTAACAGTAAACGCGGTAAAACTAGAAAGTAAATGTCTAACCCCAACGCCCAGACTACCCCGACCATAGAGGCCCCTACGGGTTCTAATGTAACTGACCAAGCTCACGGTGGGGACCAGTGGGAACCAGACATGACTTTACACCCCGCCAGTACTGAAGAAGTAGTCCCCGATGAGTCCCGGGAGGAATACAACGCTACCGAGAGAGAACTCGGCACGGAAGAAGACGGGGAGAGCACCGTGGAGATAGAGCTCCAAGGCTCCGCAAGGAGTACCCCGAGGGAAGGCTCCCCTATACAACCGCCTTCTCCCAGCGAGGCAGAGAGGACCCTACAGCAGGCCTTCCTCATCAGCCTGAACGCCGCTGCTGAACGCGACCGACTGCAGATCCAGCAGCGGAGCGAAGAAGAGCATATACGTCTAGAAATAAGACGCATTCAGATGGAAGAGAATGTGGCCCGAGACCGAGCAGACAGCCAGCGAGCAGCTGCTGGTGCTCTACGGGACGCAGAGCGCGACAGACAGCAAGCGCAACTAATAGAACAGCTGATCAGACGGACAACACCCTCTCCCTCCGCCAGAGGCTCCAGGAACTCGTCTAGACACACCTCCAGGGCGGCATCCCCTAGCCGAGTAAACAACCCTGAACTTGACCAACAGACGAAGTCTATACCCCCCACAGACCACCTCCCCCCACCGGTCCAAGCGAGACCTAGCAACCGGGAAGGAGCAGCATATCCTGTGGAGAGGCTAAACCAGAGACTACAAGCACTGGATGACCTAACTGAAGACGAAGAGGAAGAGGAGGAGAACCGCGCCCGACGACAGCACAGTACTCTACCGGACCAGGAGGTCCGGTACAGCCCAGGCTATACTCCCGCGGAGCTGCGCTACAGACCCCCGACTCTATACACGGGTGAGCACGACGCACGACCCGCACCGAGGAACAGCACCTGGACAAGCGGGCCATGGTACACTGCCGGTACCAGCCCATACCAAGGAGCGGGAGGAGACTCGCCTAGGAGGCCTCTCCCCCAACGCTCGCCGATGTATCCACAGTCAGCGTCATACATTGGCACGCCTATGGTACCCGACTTCACCCAAGAGAACCGGGCCCAGTATACAGAACTCCGCATGTGTCTGGAGACCATGTTGGTGGATGTATTGGATGAACGCCATAAATACGCCATCCTACTGAAGCACTTAAAGGTACCCCGCGCACATAATATAGCGCTCGCCTACGCGACTTCCACCACCCCATACACAGCAGCGCTGGTAGCATTGGACCAGAGGTATGGGCGCATATGGGATTAGTCTATTAGACAATAGACAATCGAGCACTGGACGACCTGTCCATCAGAGTGCAGTCCCTGGTAGGGATGTTGGGAGCGCAGAGAGAGAAGGGGAGGCATGAACTTTACGCCAACTCAAATGTGGAAAGGATCTTGGAGAAGCTGCCGCCCGCTCGACAGGAGCGTTTTAGGCGGCAGAGAGACCACCGAGACCCGAATGGCCCCGAACCGAACCTCCTCGATCTAGCAGACTTCCTGGCGAGAGAAGTCAGCAGCCTACGGCTAGATACATTCGGACGGAGCACCCCTGGCTCCAGAGAAGGAACCAGACGACTAAATGATGGAAGAAGATCGGTGACTGTGATGCACCAATCGGAGTCAGTACCGAGCAGCAGGAGCCACAGTACCCCCTCCAGAACGGAGAAGTGGAAGATAGTGTGCCCCTACTGTGAGAAAGAACACTGGCTAGCGCAATGTGACTCCTTCCCCAAGCTGAACGCGGAGGAAGCAAGTCAATGGATAAAGTCCAACAAGCGCTGTTTTCGCTGTGCGCGCTCACACATGGCAGCCGAATGCCGCTTAAAGAAAAGGTGCACCAAGTGCGATGGAGCCCATCTGGACATACTTCACGACAGCAACAGACGGCGCCCTTCACCCGCACCATCCAGCAGCAAAGCGAGCGTCATGTACATCGATCCCGCCAGCAGCAGTGGAGCCCGAGTACTCCTAAAAGTAGTGCGTGTGACACTAAGCTACCAGAATAAAGTCCTGGACACTTACGCCGTCCTCGATGACGGGTCAGAGAAGACCCTTCTGCTCGCCTCCGCTGCGGCCCAGCTAGGGCTGCGGGGAAGCGAAACCCAAATGACAATTCGGACAATAAGACGAGATTTGAAGACGATAAAGGGCGAGAATGTCTCATTCTCTATCGCAGCAAGCGGCCAGCCTGAGCGACGGTACCAGATTACAGACGCTTTCACCAGCCAAGAAATAGGACTGTCGCGGTACACATACCCCGTCGCCAAGCTGATGGAGAAATATGCGCATCTGCGCAAGTTACCGATCCCGCTCATAGACAATGCTATGCCGACCCTGTTGATAGGCTCCGACCATGCAGACCTCATTGTCCCGATAGACCGGGTTCATACCGGACCCCGAGGCTGTCCTGCAGCAGTCGAGACCCGTTTGGGATGGACTCTCCAAGGCCCGCTCGCCAAATCTCTCAACCGAAGTACAGCCACTAGATGTCTCCACTCCCGAGTCACAGAGGGAGAAACCGCACTCCTGCAACACGTAGAGCGGCTATGGACCTTGGAACAAATGCCCTTTAAGAACGGAAAGAAAGACATTCGCTCTAAAGATGACATTTACGCCATTCACCTCCTCGAGACAGGGACCAAGAGAGTCCCGGTCAACGGCGTGTTGAGATACGCCACGCCACTCCTGCGGTGAGAAGGAATGCCTACTTTCCACGCCAAGACAGACGCCACAGAACGGTACCTGCTGAACACGGAGCGGCGCTTAGCCAAGAACCCCGCCCAAGAGAGTGTATACCGCGCCGAGATTGAGAAGCTCATCACAGCGGGACACGTCACAAAGATGGACATTAAAGAGGCTGACCAGACCACTGAATCGTGGTACGTGCCTCACCACAAGGTCCATCACAACGGTAAAGACCGCATAGTATTTAACTGCAGCTACCAGATCGGATCCCAAAATCTGAATAAAGAGTTACTGCCCGGTCCCACACTCGGCCCCTCCCTACTCGGCGTTCTACTCCGCTTCCGCCAGGAAAAGGTGGCCATCAGCGGGGACATTAAAGGAATGTTCCTGCAGGTGAGATTAGTAGAGGAGGACAAGCCCCTGTTACGGTTCCTATGGAGAGAGAAGCCAGGAGATGAGCACCCAGCCATCTACCAATGGGAAGTCCTCCCCTTCGGAACGACGTGCAGCCCCTGCTGTGCTACATTTGCACTACAGAAACATGTAGCAGAGGACCCAGCAGCGGACGAAGAGGTCCGACACAGCGTAAAGAACAGCTTCTACGTAGACAACTGTCTACAAAGCCTTTCAACCCAGGAAGAAGCCGAGGCTCTCCTGATTAAACTCCGCGCCTCATTGATCAAAGGCGGCTTTGATCTCAGGCAGTGGGCCAGCAGCGATCCGCAAGTACTGCGCAGCCTCTCCTCCGAGGACAAGGCAGCCAGCAGCGAGACCTGGATGGCTACAATCCCGGGAGAAGCCCAGGAGATGACCCTGGGATTGGTGTGGCGATTCAAAACAGATTCGCTTCACTACAGACACAAGCCCCTGACTACGGAGCAGGGAAGGCCGGCGGCGGCGCCGACCACCAGACGGAGTGTGTACACAACACTCGCCCGACAATATGACCCGCTAGGATGTATTCTACCGTACACCACCAGGGCAAAAATGATTGTACGAGCACTGTGGGACAAGGACCAGGGCTGGGACGACCCCATTCCCGCACACCTTGCATCCACCTGGAGAGAGTGGGAGATGGAGCTCCACTCACTCCCAGGCGTTAATATGCGCCGAAGCTACTTCCCACCCACGGTGAGGCCAGAGACATGTAAAATGGACTTACACGTCTTCAGTGACGCCTCAGAGGTCGCATACGGATCAGTAGCCTACTTGCGGGCCCAAGAAGAGGGGGGAGAGATCTACACAGCATTTGTCCTCGCCCGCTCGAGAACAGCCCCACGCAAGCAACAATCTATCCCACGTCTAGAGCTCTGCGCAGCCCTAGCCGGAGCGCACCTAGCCACGCTCATCCAACGTGAGCTCACCATACCGGTGTCTAGAACAATCCTGTGGTCAGATTCCACGACAGTACTCGCCTGGATCAAATCGGACTCATGCAAGTACAAAGTCTTCGTGGGAGTCAGAGTCACCGAGATTCAAGACTTAACCGAAGAGTTAACCGGAGAAACAGAGTGGCGCTACGTTGATACAAAACAGAACCCAGCTGACGTCATCACCCGGGGAATGCCCCTAGATGACCTCACCCGTCGCAATGTCTACAGTGACGGCCCAGCATTCCTAAAGCTCCCGGAAGGAGAGTGGCCCACGCCTATCCCGAGGGAAGCCAGTCAAGAGGAGGCTGAGAATAAGAAACCTATGTTCTGTGGATTGAGCACTGTTATCTCCGCAGACCCCAACATAGATGATTGCACTACCATAGAGAGTGCACAACAAAGGACATTCCTGCGGCACCACCCGGAGTGTAAGTCCCCCGCTGAAATGTCAGCAGCTAACTACGAGGAAGCAGAATTGCTTCTACTGCAGCGAGCCCAGAGAGACTCGTTCCCCGATGAATTGGCCTGTCTACAGGGAGGAAAGCCCGTCCCATCCGACAGCAGATTAATTCATCTGGCCCCCGAGAGCGACGCTCATACCCTCATCAGAGTGGGTGGTCGCCTACGCAGAGCCCCCAATCTACCGGATGACATTAAATACCCGATCGTATTGAACAGCCGACACAAGGTCACAGAGCTGATTATAAAGAAATACGATGAGGATGTACATCACGCAGGAGCAGAAAGAGTCTTCGCGGAGATCAGACGTCGTTACTGGATCCTACAAGGAAGAGAGGCGGTACGACGCTTCCAGCGAACATGTCTAGACTGCCGCAAGTGGCGCGCGCAGCCCAGCATACCAAGGATGGCTGACCTTCCTCCATGTCGCCTCCGAATCGGTGACAAGCCATTCCACTCAACGGGTATGGACTGCTTTGGCCCGCTGCACATAAAGAAAGGAAGAGGAACCGAGAAGCGGTGGGGTATTGTATTCAAATGCATGACCACCAGAGCGATACACATCGAGCTTCTCCCGACCATGAGCACAGACTCATTCCTTATGGCCTTCCGTAGATTCACATCACGGAAAGGAAGACCGTCTACACTATTGTCCGATCATGGGACAAACTTCAAAGGCGGCGAAAGAGAGCTGAGAGAGAGCTTCCAAGCTATGGGCCCAGAACTTAAGACCCACCTCGCTCCAGCACAGATTGACTTCCAATTCAACCCCCCAAACGCACCCCACTTCGGTGGTACTTGGGAACGGGAAGTGCGTTCCATAAAGACAGCCCTGTACGCAGTACTTGGGGCCCAGACTGTGGCGGAAGAAGTCCTAATGACAGTCCTCATGGAGATTGAGGGAGTATTGAACTCTAAGCCCCTCGGCTACGTCTCCAGCGATGTGGCGGATATCGACCCAGTTACCCCCAACACACTCCTGATGGGGCGGCTAGATCCCGCGTTACCCCAGACAATGTACCGGCCTGAAGAAGCGAACGGCCGACGAATGTGGAGGTACAGCCAAGTATTAGCCGACAAGTCTAATACAGACCCGCCAGAAGTGGGTAAAGGAGAGAGACAATTTGACAGAAGGAACAGTCGTCATGATTATTGATCAATCACTGCCCAGAGCTATGTGGCCGGCCGGCCGCGTAAGCAAAGTGATCACCGGTGCCGACGGCAAGGTCCGAGCAGCTGAAGTGCTTGTCCAGGGTCGCACTTACACCCATCCCGTGGCGAGGCTCATAGAACTGCCCCGACTCCCAGACACAATCGATGATGACCATGACCCTATAACCCTATGACTTTGTGAAGTTGACTGACCCCTACAGCAAACCCTTATGTGTAAATAGACAACGCGATTAATCTGTCTCTGCTTAACTGATTAGGTCTGGGACCAATCAGGGGGTGGCTGTTGTGAAGGGCCAGATTAAACCGAATATATATATTTATTTATATATATATATTTAATTGTATTTGTATATTCTCTAATATTCCCTGATATCCCTTGTATATTCCTTGTACAATATGCATTGAATATCCATTCTAGCCTACTGAACATCCCATAATAGTCTCCATTCTACTATTGGTCGAGACCTTGGTGCCAGGCTGCCATACCCCCCAGACCCAGTTCAAACGTACCGCTCAACATGTACGAACAAGTCCTAGTTCCGCGTAGGAATCTGGCTACCGCACCACTAATGGTACTATTTGTTCATAGTGCGTATATATACTGCGCTACTAAAGTAGGACTTCCTTTTTAGTCCAGTTTCTTACCCTCCAATAGAGTGACAGACGTAAAGCCTCCCCGCGACGCCACGTGTGGGAGTAAGGCCAAGTTCGGCCTACCATCGGTATTGAGACATCGTGTATATTAATATTTGAATAGTCATATTTGGCACTATATCGTCGAGTTGGACGTAGTCTATTAAGCTAATAATAGTCTATTCATATGTAGTGCTTCGTGCGGTGAGAATACGATCGTAGTCAGCACCCCCATCGTTTCGGGTAGAACTGGCTGCTTATCCAGGGTGGCCGACCCCATGTGAGGCTGCACCCGAGGAGCCCCAGAGCCGACGAGCGAGTGGACCTGCATACCGGATTATTCTACCGACGACAGCCCGCCTTCCCAGGCACGGATTATGCTTTGTATACAGTGATTATTCTATGGATAAAGACCAACACTGCCGTGTGTTGGAAACCCCCCCCCCCGGAGAGGACGACAGGTGAGGAGACGCTCTACACGACGAGGTCGCTTCACGTCTCTCCATCGTGGACCGGAGGAAGCCGGCCCACAGAGAGTCCAACTGCTTTCATCTGTGGATCGAGGATCGCTGAGGCACCGAGCCGCACAACCGTGGGTTCTCCCAGGATACCCTCGGCCAGACGGATACAGCCAGACTCTACCCCCCCCCCCCTTCTCCAGTTGTCTTACAAGCGACCGGAATCCCCCCCTAGTGTATCCAGTTCTATAATCATTAAAGTATCATTGCTATTATTCCTTAAATATTCCAGGTTGTATATTTACCGCCTGCGCCACCAGAGATTGGACGTTCTCTATTGATATACCAACGAATACTCATTTGCCATAAAAGTGCATCCTATTTCAAATCATAAATGTAATTAAGTGATTGCTCTACATACCTTTTGCTATGTATTAATTATTATTAAACGCAGACTTTCGACTTGGTACATTTGTGTTGGATCGTTTCATCTACGTGGGAGTGTTTACCATAATTATTTATGCCTAGTACTGGGTGGCCAGAGTCTAAAGTACAAGAGGTAGTGGTAGTAAGTATCATATCTAACAATACAGTCAGGGAATTGTACCCCTCAGTTACAGAAACAGTAAGCTGATTTGGGATAATATTGTAATAAAAAGTGGGTTACACCACAAGCAGGAGAAACTGATGTTTGTCAAAGCCCTTAAATAATCAAATGCACAACCGGGGTACAAGGATAAATCTTTATTGGATGGGTGGCTCCAGGAGGTTAAGCCTCCCCTCCTCAACACTAACAGGAACCTGGGGGCCGCTGTCTGTCTGTCTTCATCGCTGGCGGTCCTAACTGATCACGGTCGATCCCTCCCCACAACATCCAACAGAGTGCTGACACTGTAGCGAGGTGCTCCAACCCCGACATGAGAGTCCCACCGTCTTTTTAGTGTTCAGCGTCTCATTTACAGTGGTGGTACTTTGTCTCATTACTGTTGAATAATGTGCACTGTCCCTATTCAAATAAATGTAATAAAAACTCACCTAGGGCACCAAATGTAACAGGGCTGGCCCTGCTTTCTGTTAAAGTGACTCTAAGTAGTTATCTTAAATGGTCAAAAGAAGCGGAAAGAGGTATTGAAAGCCAGGTATTGAATCACTTTTCACACCTGCTAAAGCTCATAAAGCAAACTGTAATGGCCTGGTCAGGAGGCTCAATGGACTCAGATTGCTGTCTGCTTCTATGACATCATCCTTATCTACAGATCTACATGCTGTGAACTGAAGAGACCAGTGGTGACTGACAGGAAGATTATCCACCTCATCAATAAGTGATAAGCACATGTGAAGCTCACAGGGCAAACCGCCGGCCGATGGAGCCAAGTTGAAACCAATACAAGAGTCCGGCTGAGACTACTGGTTGGTCAGAGGTCAGAGCACTCAGAGGTAGACTAGAAGTTTATTTGAAGTTACTGGCCAGTAAGAGCAAACACAGTTACAGAGTACAACAGTGTCAGTCTGTTCCTGGAGTGCTGCTGAATGAGAATAGTACACAGATATTTATACCTAGGGTAGGGTGGCCTTCACATATCTTGTAGTACAAGGGAGTCTGCATATGTCTGGAAAATAAGCTTACGTCTGCAATGTCACCGTAACTTGGTTACTGGTTGTGATGGTTACTGGTTGTGATGGTTACTGGTTGTGATGATTACTGGTGTGATGGTTACTGGTTGTGATGGTTACTTAAAAGGTCTTAAATGGCCCTAAGAGCACTTAAGTCCGTTGGTGAATGAGACCCATTGACTCAGAGTCCTTCTGCATTGAGAGGGTTTGAGAACAGCCGGTGCTTGTATGATCTCTGGCAGGTAGTAACACACCACTTTCACACTGTCAATCCTGGCCTCCTATCTGGTCACTGATTTGACTGTTAAGTGCTTAACATGTTCCTGTAAAACTGCCCAGTGTTGCATAGAGGAGCAGATTGTACAATCTCTGAAGAACACCAAAGAAAGAGATGGACACTACGGAGGATTTGGCTGCATCTGCTACAGCCAGACTCAGAGTGTGACTGCTGCATGATGGGACACAGTGGGCCTTCTCCTTTAGTTGCAATATCCTTGCTTGAACCCCTTGTCGATGTCCCATCATGTTGCTCCCATTATATTATACGTTATATCTATGTATATATAAATGTATATATGTATATATGGGTATATAGGTATATAGCTGTATATATGTATAGAAAATGGCTAGAGGAACTCAGGGTAAGATACAGTTTTGGCAAATATGAATAAGGTATTATTAAAAAATTGATTGTTAACTAAGTAATTTTTTTTCAATATAAGTCTAGTAATGTATGAATTAATAAAATATAGTATGTTCTGATGAGTAAATAGGGGTGGGATTAAATAAGTGTATGCTTCTTCCAACTCCTTTTCAAATATGTAAGAAAGAAGAAAGAAACTGATCTTTGTCTGTTATGTTGCATATTTGAAATAAACTTCAATCAATCAATGTTGCTCCCATTATCATAGGATTGTCCACGGCAATCTGCAATGTTCAAGTTGACCTTGTTCAACTTCTCCAGAAGTGTGTCACACAGACCTTTTCCAGCCAGTGGTGTCTTGAACATGAACAAATCCTATGAAATGTTCAGAGATGGCTGCACCAACTGATGGCTCGCAGTTCACTACTCTCAAGACCAGACTTGTTGTTCTGTGTGGCTAATAATAATAATAATAATAATAATAATAATACTTCGTTTTATATTTAGCTTGTTTCACCTGTTTGACTATCTCATCACTTATTTTGTCTCCAATCACGGCAATCAGTGCTATGATTTCATTTTGAATTTCACTGCTGAGGTAGTAGTTGAAGAGTTTATCGCCGGTCACTAGAGGGCAGCGTCTCACTACTATCGCCGAGCAGCCATTTTAGTTCTAACGTTACTCTTTCACTCCGCCTCCAGTCAAGAAGTTCGTTCAACTCATTCACGTGACATTTTGTTCGGGTTTTGATTGATTGATTGAAAAGTTTATTAACAGATTGCAGAATGGGTACAGTACAGTACAGCTCAATACATACAATTGTTAAGAGGATGCAGACCTGAGAAAGACTTTCGTCTTGTTTCCATCAGGGTCCCCCATTTTCAATTCATCATATGACACACACGACATACAGATAGACAGTACTGCTACTGTACATCTATACATTTATGACATACCAGATTTTCAAATACAGTATACTGTTTGTGATACTAAAAAAATCCAGAAAAAGAGTGTATATACATTTGACATAGAAACTGTGCATTGGAGGAGGTTGGGTAGGTGGGGTGGGGCTGTACATTGGAGGTGGGGGGGTAGGGGGGGGACACTGTACATTGGAATACTGACATACATTTGACATAGAAACTGTACATTGGAGGAGGTTGGGTAGGTGGGGTGGGGTTGGGTGGGGCTGTACATTGGAGGTGGGGGGGGGTTGGGTACATTGGAATACTGACAAAGCCATGCTTGGTCTTTATTGTACAACTGGGTGTGGTAAATTCCCACAGACTTTCTACAATAATTCTACAATGAGATTGACTATCTGGAAGGAGGAGGAAAGATTCATACTGATAGAATCGTTGGTCTCCTCATCTGACTTAGCAGATGAGGAATAAAACGGGTACGCCAGACAAACCAGAACTGTATTTCAACTCAACTGATTTATTTGAGTCAGGGCCAAGGGTGAATAAAAGGTTGACTTTTACATACAAAAGATGATCAGAGAACATTAACAGAGCTGTCTGCTGTACAGAAATATCACAATCAGGTTTGCATCTCCAACCTCAATAATGTACATAAAACAGTCGGTAACATAATCTGAACATACATTGACCATGCTGCACACATTTATACATGAGTAAATCTGGTTTCAGATATTAAGGATTTACACTAAACTTTAAACAACAAATGGTGTTTTCCCATGATTTTACTCACATAAAATGCAAACAGCACAGCAGTCTCTCTGGTGGTGAAGCGGTGGAGCTCAACAGACCCCCTGGGGTGGTCCCGGTCTGAGAGCTCCTGAATTATCATTTAGGGCCCTCCTATATACTATAATTTCTAGAGAATTCAGTTCACTATTACAGTTGATCCAATCAGGCGTCTCCTGTGGGCGCCTTCTGTGAGCGGTGTCCGGTGGGCGCTGGCAGCCCCTCCCTCTGGGTTTCTCTGGGGGGAGGCCGGCTGCCCCCCCCCCCTTGATCTCCTGTGTGGATCTTGACTCAATACCCAGAGGGGGCCGCTAGTGGCCCCCGTCATTGTCTTCCTGATGGGTCTGTCCCAACAGGTCCCAACTTTAACATTCCTTCTATATGGCTATAGATGTCTAATATCATCCCAGTACAGTCAGTGCTTTCTTAGACTGATACCAGACATCATATGAGACCTTTTGATACTAAACAGTTGATTAATAGATTACTTTGTTTGTGAGTTAGTGTCCATGCTTCAACAAGTCTAAACTGGTCTGCCCTGTGTTCAACCCAGCTGTCTCTGCTTCTACATTTACATACTGTCAATTCAAGAAGGTGTTGTTTGTTCTCTAAATTAGTCATTGCTTGAGTGGGGGTTGAAATAACTGTTGCTGCTGTTATCTGATGTAACTGTCTCAAGTATGGTTCCTTATTTAGCCACTGAGTCCACTCTGCTATTGAAAGGTAGCTGTGATGATCTCTGATTATTCACACATATTAATTATGAAACTCAACTCAATATTACCACATGGGTTAGGACATTTGTAGGGGCCAGTTTTGAATTGCAGTCTCCCGTAGGTGTTCTTTGATAGTGTTTTTGAAGGTGGGTAGTGATTCACATTCCTTTACAGCTTTGGGTAGGGCGTTCCACATTGTTGTGGCATAATTGCGAAACGTGTTTAGTCCCTTGTTTGAGCCGAATATGGGTTTTACATGATTTGTGGGGTCATCCCTATGTTCCCCGGGTTCTATGTTCCCGAGCTTTATTTGTATTTTTTTTTGAAAAAGGGTTCTATGTTCCCCCGTCCGCAAAAGGGTTCTATGTTCCCCGGGTCCTATGTTCCCCGGGTCCTATGTTCCCCGGTAGCCGCAAAAGGGTTCTATGTTCCCCGGGTCCTATGTTCCCCCTATGTTTCCCCGGTAGCGATAAAGGCTCGCCCCAGGCTCGCCACAGCAGTGGATTTAAAAGATAGTCACTTTTATAGATAATTAATTTGTATCGCAAAGGAGTCACGGATCTAGTCGGGCCACGTAGCATTATGTCGAGAAAAATCAAATACAATAAACAAGTGTAACTTAAAGAATTTAAAACGAAGTTTAGCCTATTAAATCATTTTATAAGCGTTCGTTCTTATTTGCGGTCTGTGTGTGTGTGTGTGTGTGTGTGCCTTTCACCGAGGAGGACTTAACCATTTCACTGCAGTACACAGCTGTAACGTCATATTAAGATCAAATCGCATTCCTATTATGCAATGTGGATGAAAAAGCAAGCCTTATTTTCCCAAAAAGCTTGCATTTTTACACCCACGCACAAGGCACAAAGGGTGTGTGTGTGTCTGTGTCTTTGTCTGTGTGTGTCTGTAACCATGTTAACTCATGCATTTCTTATCAGATTTGGCTCAAATGTGGCGGATAGGTCAGCCACGTTTGCACTATTGAATCTTGAAGTTCTACTTTGCTCTACACACACACACACGCGTGCACGCACGCACGCACACACACACACACACACACCAGAGTCGGCGCCAGAGCGAATTTAATGGGGGGGCATATGGTAATTTCGGGGGGGGGGGGGCATAAAATATAGGCTTCAGAAAACGAATTTCCCGCAAACCAACATGCATTTCAAAACATGAGTGCGCATAAGAGATAAGACAGTCTCTCTCTCTCTCTCTCTCTCTCTCTCGCTCTCTCTCTCTCTCTCTCTCTCTCTCTCTCTCTCTCTCTCACGTCACAACAAACACACTGTACTGTATTGTATTTGTACCCATTCTGCAATCTGTTAATAAAGTTTTCAATCAATCAATCAACTCGCGTCTTGCGCACACACACACAAATTAAACAGTATGAAATAAGCCAGAGGCTGGGCTTTACATTCATTAATAAGTGAAAGTAACTGTTAACGGTGCTCCTGGTTGAGAACACATTACTCACTGTCTGCATATGCCTTGTTATGTCTGTGCCAGCCAGTACTGTACAGCGGGGCAGGTCCATGGATCCTCTTACAACCACTACGCAACTCTCTGACTCTAAACCCGATCTCCGATTGACCCCCACCGCCCACCCCCTCCCCTCGCATATAATAATCAATAACTACATGCAAGCTTATCATGCAACGAAATAAGATTGGAGAGGGGGGCGAGACTGTTTGCTGTTTTTTATAAACTGGGATCAACACTGCTCAAAACGGCATTATTTCCGTATTTGGCTGCCTGCTGCGCCTGCGCTGTGATCACAGCGCATGCGCATCATGCACCCAACGCTGGAAATAATGCAGTTTTGACCAGTTTATAAAAGATATTTAAAATGTTTATTAGCAACGCAGAGCTTTCTATCCCTCCCGTATCTCTGTCCAAGACCCTCGTGCAACTGTGAGTATCTTTGAAATTTCTCTGTGATACTTGTATAACGAACGGTTCGACCAGAACCAGTCCTTCATGGTAAATCTAGGTTGGTTTCCTATTGAGGAACAAGTGACTGTGGATTCACTCTGTGCATCAGTCACGAAAGGGGCTACGTGCGATCAAACATACACTTCTTTTAAGACTTTTTTTTGTTTAATTTCGTTTAATAATAGGCCAAATAGCCTATTTATAAAGGAAAACATCTGACTTTTACTATAATAAAAAGAATTAAATGTTTAATTATTTTATTTTTTTATAATAATTGCCTATGACGTTTTGGAGGGGCACAGTGCGTCATCTGGGGGGGGGCATGGCCCGCGAATGCCCCCCCATGGCGCCGACACTGACACACACACACACACACACACACACACACACACACACACACACACACACACACACACACACACACACACACAGGCTTTGCCAGTGTGGCTGTCTCTCTCCTCCAAGCTGGTCATGGCATTTTGGTTCTGTTTGTTTGTTTGTTTGTTTCTGTAAATAGTTTAGCAGCATAATTAAATTACTTTTCTTTAAAAACCTGCTGTGCTTTACAAGGTGTAGTTCTTAAAATATCCTAAAACACATTTATTTATGTAATTGCAGAATAAGAATGCGATTTGATCTTAATATGACGTTACAGCTGTGTATTGCAGTGAAAGGGTTAAGTCCTCCTCGGTGAAAGGCACACACACACACACACACACACACACACACACACACACACACACACACACACACACACACACACACACACACACACACACACACACACACACAGCCCACAAATAAGAACGAATGCTTATAAAACGATTTATTAGGCTAAACTTCGTTTTAAATTCTTTAAGTTACACTTGTTTATTGTATTTGATTTTTCTCGACATAATGCTACGTGGCCCGACTAGATCCGTGACTCCTTTGCGATACAAATGATCTTTTAAATCCACTGCTGTGGCAAGCCTGGGGCGAGCCTTTATCGCTACCGGGGAAACATAGGACCCGGGGAACATAGAACCCTTTTGCGGCTACCGGGGAACATAGGACCCGGGGAACATAGGACCCGGGGAACATAGAACCCTTTTGCGGCTACCGGGGACATAGGACCCGGGGAACATAGAACCCTTTTGCGGATGGGGGTACATAGAACCCTTTTTCGAAAAAAAAAAAAAAAAAAAAAACTGGGAACATAGAACCCGGGGAACATAGGACCTGGGGAACATAGACATGTTCCAAGATGGTCTACATTATTATTTAGTGTGTATATACTTTATATATCGTATATATGCGTTATGTTAGTGATGACATGCATGTATGTAATACTTTGTCAGCTTATTTCGCTGTATTGTCTGTTTCAGGGTGTCATCATCCTTGTCATTAAATTCTGAAACTGACATCGAGGAGTGTATTTCTTCAGTAATGCACCTTTGTTTCTTTGTTTTGAATCCTCCTCAAATGTTCGCTCAAGATTGGATCAAATTGTGCCATCAATTCCACCTGCGACAGGAAATGTCCATTATGTGGGTCATATCTGTATGCCATTGCCCTCTCAAAGCATGGTTCCTTTCACTGTGGTCAAACCAGCCGCCCCTGTAATTTCGAGTGCGCGATTAGTTACAGGTTTACGGTAATGCTTTCTGCTAGGTGTCATATTTTAGCTATCACTCTCCAGTGCGGCACCCCCGATGCATCAAATCTTGGTTGATATTATCTATGGCTGTCTTAGTTTTGGGTCTGGAGTTCATGCCAACTCATACAAGTTCCTTGGGGTACACCTGAACAATAAACTGGACTGGTCGGACAACACAGAGGCCCTCTACAGGAAGGGACAGAGCAGGCTGTTCTTCCTGAGGAGACTCAGGTCCTTCAATGTGTGCAACAAACTGCTGCAGTCTTTTTACCAGTCTGTTGTGGCCAGCATCCTCTTCTATGCTGTGGCATGCTGGGGAGGCTACATCAACTCAAGGGACACCAACAAGCTCAACAAGCTGGTGAGGAAGGCTAGCTCCGTGGTGGGAGTCGAGCTACCTAGACTTGAGGTGATGGTAGAGAGGGGGATGATAAGGAAGCTGGATGCCATCATGGAGAACCCCTACCACCCCCTCTACGACGAGCTAGTCAAGATGAGAAGCTCGTTCAGCCACAGACTCATTCCCCCCGACACTCAACAAACCGCCTCGGACAGTCCTTCATACCAGCGGCCATCAGGCTCCACAACAGTGGGCAGCGACTAGCAGCCTCCAGGCTCCACAACAGGGGGCAGCGACAGCGACTGCTACCAGACATTGACCTGGGACTTATAGGAACCCAAGGAGGACAACCTACACTACCTTAGGCTTACTGCACCCTATGTGGATACTGTGATACTGTGAATAATGTATACTTCAGTGGATACCGTGACACTGTGAATAATGTATACTCAGTAGATAGTAAATTATAACACTACCTCATGCATACTGCACCTTATGTGACACTGTGAATAATGTGATATTCCTCAGCTAGTCAGATAGTAAATTATATTGACCATATTCATCAAATTGTTTACACTGCCTGTGTTGTTTTTTACTACCTGTATACTGTGTTGTTTTACTACCTGTACCCCCCCCCCCTCCCCCCCATGCTGCTATGATGCCTGAATTTCCCCAAGGGGATCAATAAAGGAATATCTTATCTTATCTTATATTAGTAATGTGAGTCTTTGAATACTCATGTAATGTTCCTGACTTGCTTGTTCTTCCTATTTCAAAACCCCTCTTTGGTAAGTGCATTGGGTCTCATTCACCAACCAAAACCACAAAGGGGCTTTCTCTTCGGGCCATTTAAGACCTTTTCGGGACGATTTTGGGATTCACCAACCGCCCCTTGTCTTGGATTCGACCCCTTGGTCATCCAATACGGTAGGTGGCGCTGTACCGAAAAAATTATGGTACGCGGGGCGCCTGTACGTTAATGCCAAGCAAGCAGTGCAAAAATGCTTCCGCATTCGTCACCGCACGCTAGTGCGGTAAAGCGCCCTTCTTTTCAGACAAATGCTACCGTGCTCGCTCAGGTGCGTGCGTGCGTGCGCCGGCGTGCTCGCGCGAGGTGCCCGCGCATGCGCATGAGATCCGACACGAGCGGAGCTCAATATATATAAGTCACCGCCCCTTATTCAGTATCTAGCAATAGCTCAATTGGCAAGGACACATGGCTGTGGATCCTATGGCTTGTTTGCTGGCGAGTTCGAATCCCATCGAAAATATTTTTTAACGTGATTTTTTTTTAACGTGTATTCTTTCGCCGGTTAAGGTTAGGCATGGTTAAGGTTAAGGTTAAGGTTAGGCATTGTTTCGGAGTTGGTTAAGGTTAGAACGGTTAAGTTTAGGCGCTGTTAAGGAGCTGGTTAAGGTTAGAGTTTGTCAAAGAGAATGGCAATATAATTTCTATGGTTAAGGTTAGGCATGGTTAAGGTTAAGGTTAAGGTTAGGCATTGTTTCGGAGTTGGTTAAGGTTAGAACGGTTAAGTTTAGGCGTTGTTAAGGAGCTGGTTAAGGTTAGAGTTTGTCAAAGAGAATGGCAATAGACAGCCTATTTCCGCGCGACCTGGGCGCTGGGCGGCGGAAAATGAAAGGCGCATTACTGCATGCCACTACGGTAAATTTTTGCACTGCTTGCTTGGCATAAAGCTACACGCGTCCGGGGCTGCAGCCTCATGCTACGTTCCCTTGGTTCAAAATAACCAGATCGTTCTTGAACGTCACATCAGTATTAGCCGTTTCCTCCGAGCGAGTCTGGCCTGCTGTTGATGTCCTCGGCGTGGGAATGGCATCTGAGCCCCGTCCTCCTGGTGATCTAGGCTCGTCAGGTAGTGACTGAAATGTGTTTTCTAGCTGTATGTCTTCAGTGGTTGAGAGGGGAGTTCTCCGCTCTTACTGTGTTCTTAGCAGCGTCCACAGCTGCTTCTTATCGCTCGTGGGGTTGATGTTAGCCTAGTTAGCATAGCCGGTCATTAGTTCTCTCTCTCGTTTCGACTGCTCCTGTTTTGTTGGGATTGTTATTGGACATTTACGGGGCCAGTTTCAATCTCAGTCTCCCCTATGTGCTCTTTGAGAGCGGTTTTGAAGGTGGGTCACATTTCTTTACAGCTTTGGGTAGGGCGTTCCACATTGATGTGGCATAATTGCGAAACGTTTTTAGGCCCTTGTTTGAGCCGAATCTGGGTTGAACATGATTTGTGGAACTCCCTCTGGTGTTGTGATCGTGGTATTCACTGACCTTTGGGAAGTATTTCGACATGTACATGGGTACCTCAGGGGTGTAGCTGGAGATTCTGGCCCCCATGAAATAATCTATTTGTGGGCCCCCAATCCATGCGAGCGTGCGTTAGCTCTGGTAAACAAGAATACCCTGAAGACTCTGGCAGGAGCACTCATTCAAGGGTACTATGACTATGCTTGTGTAACGGGTGTAAAACTCACTCCCCAGAGGCATCCAAACTGAGCGCTTAGAAGGGAATTCCTTTCTTGGCGCAGCGGTTTGTGATGTCGCCCGCAGTGCGGACGCCTGGGGTTCGACTCCCACTCAAGGCATGGTCGAATTCGTGGCAGGGGCGAGTTGCCTCTGTTACACTGGTGCCGTAGACCTGGATGCCTTGGGTGGTGTGAGTTTAGGGGGGGTGAGTGTAACGGGTGTAAAACTCACTCCCCAGAGGCATCCAAACTGAGCGCTTAGGAGGGAATTCCTTTCTTGGCGCAGCGGTTTGTGATGTCGCCCGCAGTGCGGACGCCTGGGGTTCGACTCCCACTCAAGGCATGGTCGAATTCGTGGCAGGGGCGAGTTGCCTCTGTTACACTTGCACCTCATGGTACCAAAGCACCTCAAAGGCGCTAAAAACAAGATTACAAACATCACAAAACAAACTGGTCAGACTTCTACTTGACCTTACCCCTAGAACCCACCTCACCCTGCCCACTTTGACAACCTAGGATGGCTTAGAGTAGACGACAGAGTACAGCAACTTGCAATGGGCCTGGTCTACAAGATACACTATACGACTAAGGTGCCCATGTACATGTCAAAATACTTCCCAATGTTGGGCATTTATTTATTGATAAATGCATAATATGGTTTTTACTTTTTTTTTTTATAATGCACGCAATTTTACTTTTGAGTCATCTACATTAACTTACTTTAGGATAATAATGAAACTATATTAAAAAAAAATAATAATAGTGTTCTCTGCCCCCCCCCCCCCCCCCCCCCCCCCCGCCAGTGCTGGGCCCTTGGAATCATCCTAAACCCCCCCCCAGCTACTCCCCTGGGTATAGTGTATCTTGTAGACCAGGCCCAGTGCAAGTTGCTGTACTCTGTCGTCTACTATAAGTGTTAGTTAGTATAAAGCTAAGCTTTGCAAAAGGTTGACAGGGTCAAGGGGTCAGGGGCTGACCTGGGGAAGGTATAAGAGGGTGGCACCCAGGGTGCGCTCTCTTGAGGCATGGGAAATGGTAGCGATGGGTCACTTGTGTGCTGTAGCCTATACTAATTAATGGTGAATAAATAAGTGAACTGAGAACTAACAACCTGCCTCGAGTCGTGAATGACGTTGCTATGATTGGCCAAAATTTGCCGTTAGTCGACTATTGGTCGACAAAAAAAAAAAAAGTATAATAAATTTAATTTTTTTTAATTTTTTTATCGTTCCATTTGGGCTGTGGGGGGTGCTTAATGTCTGAAGGAGTCGACTGAAGGCTTCTTGTCCTCTGCAAAAGCATGCAATTGGTCCACTGATGGATACATCTTGATATTTGTCTAGTCTAGTGTGTTCATTAGATGGGTGAAATCCTCTTTCAGTGCCTCTGTGCCTGTTTTCGTAGGCAGTTAGCCTCTGGTATGCATGCCATTAGTGTTAGCCACGCTTCTAGGCCTCTTCTCTTTTGGAAAGAATGATAAAAATTCTTTTTATAAATCTTTATTTTTTTATATATTCGACTAAGAGGTTGGCCAGTCGACTACGGCTCCTTTCGACCGATTAATCGACTAATAGGGGTCAGCCCTAATACATTTATTATGCATTATGTTTTAAATATCAACATTATCTTGCCATCCTCAGTAAATACTGTCAAACTCCTCTGACCTCATCTGGTCTGGGACACGAACGCACACACACAGAGAAAAGGATAATGGCTTATAGCAAACTTAATGATTTTTTTAATATTTCAGCAAATGTTTATGTTTAGTTAAATGTTTCATCAACTATCCAGTTTTTAAAGTGTAACTTTTTGCTACTTAAAATCATTGAATGTAGAGGGAGAGAGACTGCTCAGTGCTCACCTTTCCCTCACTATTGCTCCACTATTTTCTCTGTCTGTGAGCAGGGTTAGCTAGCAGCTAACGTTAATTTAGGTTTTTACGGCAACTAAGCATACAAGAATGCAAAGCATGTTGGACTCATTGAACCTGTTGCGAACAAAAAATGACAATAGGCGCACTCTGGAGCCCTGCTTTAACGTCTCCACACAGGCGTTTCACGTGCTGTTGTTGCTGCCAGCCAGGTGGTTTGTTCTCACGTGAATCCAGCTGCCGGAGCTGCGCTTGTGTGTAAATGAGACTTGCCACAGGATTTTCTAAATAAGAGTATCGATATGAACCCATCTTTTTACGTATCGATATGAACCGATCTTTTTACGTTGCATCGATCCTATTGGATCATTGATATTTAGATCGATGTATCAATCTCGATCAATCTATCGTCCCACCCCTAGTAGCCACTCTGCCGGACTATGTAGGGAGGGGTTTTAGTTAGTGTGGTGTGATAACGATGTTGATATTTTATTTAGAAGTTTAGACTTTAGTTTTACAACTGAAATAACATTTTTGTTATTACAGAGAGGGTAAAGTACAAAAAAAAGCAGAATGGGTACAATACAGTACGGCTCAATACACACAATTGTTAACACATTTCTGGCCAACCACGTATACGTTCAGGGGAGGAAATTAGTAGGGGTGGGAATCACCAGAGGCCTAAATATATTGCGATATGCTGAGTATTGCGATATTAATATTGTGATATATTGCGATTTATTACCTTTTTTCAACTGCAAAGTAAAACTGTCAACATGATTTATCTAATAAAATAAAGTTCAGTCTGTTCATCTCACTTCAATAATTTTAATTGCAGAACATGGTATTTTTTCAAGCAGACAGATGTAAACACTGTAATCTGTGTTGCATGTACCTGACAAACTGAACTGTTTGTATTACAGTCATATTCCAACTTAACTGAATCTACACGTGTGTGTGGACTACTGTACTACAGGTATTGAAATGAACAATGCAACTTCCTTATACAAAAAATAATAATAATAATCAGAGGCCCCTGGGCCAGATTCTTGTGGAGGCCCCCCCACACACGCATACACGTGCACGCACGCACAGTGGCGTTTTTATATGTCACTTTAAAAAATATATAGAATATTTAGAAGTGGTGGGCTCTGAGGGCCAAGCTAAAAGGACTTTGATCACCCCTGCCCACTTTGACAACCTAGGATGGCTTAGAGTAGACGACAGAGTACAGCAACTTGCAATGGGCCTGGTCTACAAGATACACTACGTGACCAAGGTACCCATGTACATGTCAAAATACTTCCCAAAGGTCAGTGAATACCACGATCACAACACCAGAGGGAGCTCCACAAATCATGTTAAACGCAGATTCGGCTCAAACAAGGGACTAAACACGTTTCGCAATTATGCCATATCAATGTGGAACGCCCTACCCAAAGCTGTAAAGGAATGTGAATCACTACCCACTTTCAAAAACACTCTCAAAGAGCACCTGACGGGTGAAAAAAGTAGAGATAGTTGGTATGCTTTGCCGAAGTAACGCGCTCTTTCTGTCCCTTTCCTGTTTAGATTTTAACTTAGCAGCTCCGTTTTCCCACCGTTTAACTTTTTTATCCATGTTTTTTTAGTGTCATATGATCATACAGTACTACTCGAGTCTTAGCCTACTTGATCAACTTGCAAGTGCAATTCTCGCGATCAGTGGTCACCTCACCTGACCTGACCTGACAGTGACCCCTGGACCTTGACGTCAGTGTCACATAGACTCAACGTCTCTCACCCCTCATTATCAAACAATCAATCATATTTTTATTTGCAATACAACCTTTTTTTAATAAAAATAGATGGAGATGAGATGATACTAGTAGTCACTATAGATGCTGTGAAAGTAAACGCTGGATGAGGATCTGATTATATATATATTTTTTTCGTATCTATTTTTAATTTTTTACTAGTGTGTAGTGGAGGCCCCTAGTCGCGTTATTTCTAAACCTAGCCGCATTTCTGGCAAGACGCTCTCTGATTGGCCGACGCCTGTTTCTACACTGGTTAAGCTTAGGCACTCTTTCGAAGTTGGTTAAGGTTAGAGTTTGTCTTGGAGCATGGCGATAGAACGGCAGGTAGTTTGCAGGCTGTTCGACGCGGAAATGGGCAAAGACACAGCTCGTAACGCGATTGGGCAAACATGTCAGTGGCCAATCAGAGAGCGTCAGTCAGTGCCAATCAGAGAGCGTCTGCCAGAAATGCGGCTAGGTTTAGAAATAACGCCCCTTAGTCACTAGGGGGAGCTCGATGATATCCGCTATCAGCACCGGCGGGTCTCTGCTGTCTGTCATGAATAATGATCCCAATCTGCCTTATTCGTGTCGGGGCTGTGTCTATTATTTTACCAATGGATTTCCAGTTCCGCGTTCGCGTTCTGCGATCTGATTGGCCACTGACGTTTCTTAGGTGACTCTTTCGAAGTTGGTTAAGGTTAGAGTATGGAATCATGGCTGGTGTTCTATCGCCCTGCTCTAAGACAAACTCTAACCTTAACCAACTTCGAAAGAGTGCCTAAGCTTAACCGGTGAAAGAAAGAGGCGTCACACGATTGGCGCTACCAGAAACGTAAGTGGCCAATCAGAGCGCAGAACGCGAACGCGGAACTGGAAATCCGTTGGTAAAAGTATTCAGGCGTCGGGGCTGGGATGTGGAGATGCAAGTTTTGACTTTTTATTGCTGTTTTTACCTCAAACGGAAAACCTCAAACTCTTATGAAGACGAGAAAAAATACTCAAGATTAGCCACTTGCAGACGGCAGGGTGTGATGTACTGTATATTTTAGTTGATGAAATATTTTTGTTGACTAAATATTTTAGTTGATGAAATACGTTTTCATTTCAGTGTCACAGTATGACATCGATCTCCAAAATAAGAAAAAAATAAAATGTGGGGCCTCTAGTGACGAAAAGTAAAAAAAATTATAATAATAATTTGGGGCCTCTAGTGACGAGGGGCCTCCAAAAGGCCTCTAGTGACGAGGGGCCTCCAAAAGGCTTCGAGTTAGATTAAAAATTAAAGTTAAAAAAAAATAAACAAATATTTGGGGCCTCTAGTGACGAGGGGCCTCCGAAAAAAATAAAAGTAAAAAGAATTATAATAATAATTTGGGGCCTCTAGTGACGAGGGGCCTCCAAAAGGCTTCCAGTGACGAGGGGCCCCCAAATTTTTTTAAAATAAAAGTCCAAAAAAAATTATAATAATTTGGGGCCTCTTGTGACGAGGGGCCTAAAAAAATAAAAGTTAAAAAAAAAAAAAAAATGTTGGGGCCTCTAGTGCCCGGACGGCCCGGTCGTGAATCGCCATGCAAAGTATCGCGATACTAGTACGTATCGATATTTTCCCCCACCCCTAGAAATTAGGTCATTTTACAGGGCTGTACACTGCAACGTGGTTATCGCAAATTGCCCTTTAACTTGGCCCGTGCGAGTGGTAAATAATATTTGCGGGCAACCTTGCGAGTAGTGATTTCAACCCTTCATTCACGTTTCACTCCTAAATTAATCCATACAAATTGGATAATAAAAAAAAAAACATTAGCCTACAACCAGGGCTGTACAGTGCGACATAATGTCGCGGTGCTATGAAAATCTGTCGGCGATGAATGAATTTACTGCGTAGTATATAATGCGATAATATTTGCGTGTACTGTGAAGTGAATCTGGGCCACGCTATTCTACTTGGTAGTTGTAGTCTATCGTGCGATTAAATACCATGTCTGCGTAGAGTCCATACACCAAATCCCATAATTCCTAGCGAACAATCGAATCGAAACTGAATGTGGCCTATTGCATCGCCAAAGAAGAACTTCCTTTCAATAAGTTTAAGCCGCTAATTTTGCTCTGCAAGAAGAACGGAGCGGGTCCATCTTATGACAACCACGTCCGATGTGGAGAGATGATAAGAGACCATAGCCGATTAAATTAAGTCTGATCTGGCAGTGATGATTGGCGGGGACACACTTCTAACGTTCAGCCATGCATTAGGTTAGTAGCCCACTATTAGGATGTTTTTCAATACTTAAATACTGTCTACTTAAATTTCCCTCCGGGACAATAAAGGACAATAAAGTATCAACCTATCTATCTAATAATGAGACAATATGCAAATAAGATAATACTAATAATTGTCACGCTCCCCGTATATGAAAGTGGCTTGCAACTTACTGCTGGTAAAAAGAGCCTCATACGGGTCAATTAAACCTTTTTGATTAGAGTCTTTCCTTCGAGCTAAGTTGAACTGAACATTTCACTCTCAAAAGCGCAAACTTAAACAAGGTTGCGTCGCAACACGGTTTTCAGAATAAAGGTCACATATACAAATACCGTAGTAGGCCTCTCAATTCTTATAAGAAAAGTCCCGGATATACATAAACATTAATTGGCATAGATCTTTATAAATGGCCCAACACATTGATCACTTTAGGCACACCCTGAAAGCAGTAACATCACAAATATGAAGCGGGTAATTACTAGGGCTGTCTTAAATACTTCGAAGCTTCGTTCGATGGCACAAGCTTCGAACATTAAAAAAAGAAATCGAAGTTAAATTTTAATTTTTTTACTTCGGTGTGTGTGTGTGTGCATGGGGCCATTGGGTGGGGCCAGGGGACAAATACACTGGAGGAAAGGAACCCAGCTCAGCACTGCCCAAATTATATCATAATTTAATCTAAATCACTATTGCCTGTTTGAAGGATATCATCCTCAAACACATATACACCACCTACACGCCTATTCTCAGTCCTTGCCCCACAATGGTGGAATGAACTACCCACCCCAGTTAGGACAGCCGAATCCCGTCCAATCTTTCGCCGTCGACTAAAGACGCACTTCTTTAACCATTATCTGAAATAAAATAAAATAAATAAAATAAAATAAATCTAACCCTAACTAACCTTACTGTCATGCACTTGTCCTAATAAACTAACCTACACTGTAACACGCAACACTTTGATGAATATTGTTACTCAGCTGATAGGATACAACTCTGTCGTACAGAACTTGTAAGTCACTTTGGATAAAAGCGTCAGCTAAATGACTAAATGTAAATGTGAATGTAAATGCCTTGTAGAATTCCACACATAAGAAAGAAAGATACTGGGATGAATAAACAAAATAGGAAATAAAATGTAGAAATGCATTCAATACATAAATAAATATCAATCTCCATATATGAAATAGAACATTTAGATAAGGTGCTACTGAGATGTTTTGGTGAGTTCTTTGTTTTTTTGTGGAAGTAGCCCTTCTTAAAAATGCATGAACATTCACTGATAATTGGTCTGTAGTGGAGTCTACAAGGTCTACATTGCCGGACCATGTAGAATCCGGACCTTGTAGACTGACATAATTCTGTGCATAGTTTAGTCTACACAGGCCATATTTCAAATAATCAAAATCTTACTTCATTCATCTTAAACATTCTTGATTTGGGGGATTGGTAGTTCCCATGAAATCTGAAGTTGTTCAAACGACAACAGCGATCCACCTTGAATTAAATCACACAGCCGTGTTGGCTGCGTCACAGTCACGAAAGGGGCTACTTAATTCATTAATCCAATCCACTTTATTTATAGAGCACATTTAAAAACAACAAAGTTTACCAAAGTGCTGTACAAGTCCCACAACATAAGAAAAAAAATATTATATTATTAAAAAAAAATCATTAAATTTTTTTTTTTTATTCGAAGCTTCGAATTAAAATCGAAGCTCGGCCCCGAAGCTTCGATTGCCAAAAAAAGAATTCGAAGGTCAGCCCTAGTAGAGATACAGTACTGTATTCTGCCATCCGGACACATGCCATTTGAAATATGATTATAGAATATCAGGCCTAAAATGGTTATGCGATTAAAATGCGATTAATTAATTACAAATCCTGTAATTAATTAGATACATTTTTTAAATCGCCTGACCGCACTAATTTAAAGATTTCTACAACACAATTCTTAGTTACACACTTTACAATGATGTACAAAAGTATTATTCAGTTAAATGGTCCTACCCTCTCTGCTGTTTGTCATAATACATCAATCTCCCAGCAGCTTTCTGTGGTGGGTAGGTGTGGAAGTAATGTTATCAGCAGGTTGACTGATTATGGTGATTTGTGCGTCGCCCTCCCTGCCACAGGCGATTTTAAATTTTAAATACATTCTTTACAAAATAATGCTGTATGATAAATATAATAATAATTAAAAGAAAATCCTGCCTCTGAATATCATAGTCCAATCAGCCGCAGTATCTAATTTTGTTCTGGAATGAATCTCAGAATCACTGTCTGACACTTCATGGGCGACTTCTCTGGCTGCCGATTGCCCCTCAGTCCTCTCGTACATTCACGCGTTGGCATTTTTGTTTTTCAAACACCACAACCTCCAATGCATTTCTATGGGTTGTTTTAGTGCAACCCTGGACTTTTCGTCATACGTAAGTCACACTAGGCTGAACGTGTAGCATTCATTTGACATGTCCGTAATCACGCCAACCAGGAAATAACTAACGTTAATAGTTCTTGACTTGTTGTCGTCGTTGTAAATTGATAACAATCACAAGATACATTCAGTGCTGGACAAAATGGATTTATAGAGACATATTTATGGAAAGTTCACGGCCGGACCACAAAGCTTTCCGAATGGTTAGCGTGACACGCGACGGCTCTTCCAATTCGTACGCAATGTTCTACCGCCAGCAAGAAAAAGTGAGTCTCAGCCTCTGCATTATGATATTATGATATGAAAATGTAATTGTAGTGCGGTCAGACCCGGATATGGGTTGTCTTTTCCCTTTATTTTCTTCTGAGTGCTTCGTTTACATGTTAAAATCACAAACATTTTCTTCTGGGGGACAATTCCCACAAACCCCTAAAGGGGTTTGGCTTACAAACATGTCACCTTTTTCACCTCTTATCAATTTGCAGGTCTAGTTATATACTGTAGTTACTGAAACTGATTGAATATGGCACCACCCGACCTCGAATATTTTTCACCAGCCGCCACTGGTTATCGGACGCAATGATGGCAATGTGAGTAATGTGAATGTTGAATAGCGTGTTTTGCTTTACATCGTGTAAGTGTGATTGATGTCGCAACTGGGATTGTTCTGAAGCAAATAAGTCAACACGTGAATGCAGCGCGACGTGAATGCATAGGGGAATAGGAGCGAGTGTTTTAATGCAACTGATCTCCATTTTGACGCAAATGCAAATATAAGAATTGTCATCATTTAGAAATGAGATCGCATAGATGTATGAATCGCGATTTTTATTTCGTGCAGCCCTATTTGCAATTGAATATTTCAAAATGTTTTACTAGTATCAGGTCACATGGGTAGTTGCCTCTTTGACACCACCTACTGAATACCCAGAGTAGGAGATGAGCCATGACGTTTATTTATGCGGCACGGTGGTGTAGTGGTTAACACTGTCGCCTCACAGCAAGAAGGACCAGGGTTCGATTCCCGCTTGGGGACCAGGTTTCCATGATGCCAGTTACCCAGGTGGGGTATCTCCCAGGCCTTTCTGTGTGGAGTTTGCATGTTCTCCCCGTGCTCGCAAGGGTTCCCCCCCCGATAAGATAAACCCAATGGAAAAACATGCACAACAACAAGATCGCTAACGCTGTGGCGTCCTTGACGAAGACGGACAGGAGCACTTGGATTGGTCCCCTGGCGCGGCTCACGTTGACGCCTGTCTGCTCCCGGCTGCCCTTGGGGGGGAAGGACGACGGGATGGGTTAATCGCAGATACGAATTGCATGCATGCATCGCATGTGTGCCAATTGATGACCTCGGAGCAGGTCCTAAATTATATTATTATTATATTATTATTATTATGTCTATAAATGCTGTGTAGTGTGGATGCCTACTGTACATGAGTAGGGTGAGTAACCTACATGCCATTACTGCTTTTTATCTATTGACTCATTATAGCAAATGTATTATCTTGAAATAATATAACGGCGAACAGGTGCTATTTGCCGATTTTAGCTCTGCGTTTGATACTGTTCGTCCTCACCTGCTTGTCCAGAAGCTTATGACAAAATGGCGCTGCTAAGACCGGCCGCCGTTCTGTTAGCTCCGTCGAGACTGTGCTTACTTTTTTTTTTTTTTTTTTTTTTTATTATTGATATTTTTGCACAAATCTTTACATTATTTACAGAGTACCTTTTCACAGCATAATATGCAACATCCAAGATTCGCCTTTTTCATTTTTTGTGACAACATACAAAACATGCAAGAGACTCATACAAATACACTAATAACTGACATGGAAATTAAAGAAGCACTTACAAAAAAAAAACATACTATACATTGTGCATATACATCCCTGATATATATATATACGTCATACGTTACATGTAGACCGATCTACCTGCGAGCAGGTATGTGCTGCATCTTTTCTTTTCTCTTTTTTTTTTATTTTTTTACGTTTCAGCTACGCCTGTGTGTGTCTCCCATATACTTGTGTATCCCCCTATGTGTCAGTGAAAGCCTATATCTCAACTATGTGTATATGTAGGTGTATGTATGTCTATTTCCTATATATGAGTATGTGCATGTATGTGTGCCCCTGACGTGTATACCTTATCCTTGTGTATATGAGTGCGCGTGTAAACCTATTATGTACACATATGAATATGTGTATCCTAGATACTTGTATGTGGCTATATCTGCGCACATGTGGGTGTGATAGAGACAGTGACCGTTCCATAGACACACCATCCGGACATAAAATATATGTACATATATACATAATATATTATAGAGCACAAGTACCATCAGATCAAATCCCCTTTTTCATATTCATCCTTGATAATATTGTAATCCCATCTTACTCATTTGTCCTCAGATCGTTCAGTCAGGTGTAGAAAACTGTCCCATATCTCAGCGAAAATATCCTCTCTCCCTGCGACTCTATATGTCACCCTTTCATATGATGCTGTCCGAAACATTAGTTCCATCCATTCTTTAAAAGTAATATCAACAGGTGATTTCCAATGTCGTAATGCAATTCTACATCCTGATATCATGGCCATTCTATACCACATTCCCCGGTATTTAGGCAGTTTAATCCCTTTCGGTACTATACCCAAAACACACGCCATTGGGGCGTTATTTATCTTCACATTCAGGACCTTACTTAGGAATATCACAATTTGATCCCACATTTTCCGGACCTTCTCACATTCGTACAACATGTGCAGTAAAGTGCCTGTCTCCTTCTCACATCTCCAGCAGATGTCAATGTCCCTTAATTTCAGTCTGGCCAGTTTACTAGGCGTCCAATAGCTTCTGTTCAGTACTTTGTAAAAAATAAGTTGTGATTGCGCCTCCCTAGAGAATTTACTCCATTTGGATACCAGTTTCTCCCACATTTCCTCAGTAATCTCCTCATGTACATCGTTCTCCCAGCTCAATCTCAAACCCGCCAATTTGGGTGCATTGTATTCTCTTATAACATCATAAAATCTTGACGCACCGCCTTTCCTGCGCCATCCTTTATAGAATATTTCTTGAATTGCAGTAATTGGGCCGCACTTTGGTCCTCCTATTGATGACGATATACAATGTCTAATCTGTAGGAATTTATAAAAGTTTTTATTATCTATATCAAAATCCTCCTTAATATCCTCAAAAGGCAGAACCCCATCCTCCCCGGCTATATCACCTAGTACATGTATCCCCCTTTTAACCCAATCGTCCCATATGACTGATTTCTTCCCAATCTTTAGTTTCTTATTATACCATATAGAGGCTCTCGTAGTTAAGTATGGGCTATCACCAGTCATTTTGTGCGATTGATTCCAAGTTTCCCTGATAAATGCCATCAAAGGGTTTTTAAGAGGTATAGGTCTGTCTGATTGTGTCAGGAAGGATTCCAGAGATGAGGGATATATCATTTCCTCCTCCATCTTGACCCAAGCAGGTGCCTCCTCAGACGAGTGATTCAGTTTGGAGAGCTGGGAGAGCGAGAATGCATAGTGATACCAGTCTAGTTTAGGCAGGGATAAACCGCCATTTTCCTTTGCTGCATACATTTTGGCCCGTCCAAATAGCGGCCTTTTGCCCCCCCACAGATATACATTAATGACTTTGTCATACTGTCTGAGTAACTGGGTCGGGAGAGTCAGCGGCAACATATATAGGATATAATTTAATTTGGGAGCTAGTATCATTTTCACTAGGTTTATCTTTCCCAGGAGGGACATATTCATTTTGGCCCAATTCTGGGTCAGAGCACTAATGTGTTCGATTATAGGGGCAATATTGGCTTGCATCAACTCTTTCAGACCTGGGATCAGCTTTATTCCTAGGTATATCAACCCTGACGGCATCCATCTGTATTGCCACCCCCTTCTGATATCAGGGGGACAACATTTAGAGAGAGGCATTGCTTCTGACTTGCTCCAGTTGATTGTGTACCCAGATATTTCGGAGAAGGACTCGATAACATTTCCAATGATCCCAACTGCTGTTCGGGGATTGCTGGATACCAATAAGATATCGTCCGCATATAAAAATAATTTATGTTCTACCTGCCCCGCTATTATCCCTTTGATGTCCTGATTAGTCCTCAGTGCGATAGCAAGTGGTTCGAGGAAAAGCGCAAACATTTGGGGAGAAAGCGGAGAACCTTGCCTCGTCCCCCGCCCTAGGTTAAAGGGCGAGGATACGATCCCGTTGGTCAATACTGATGCCATCGGATTTGTGTATAACAGTTTTACCCACCCAGTAAACGATGGACCGAACCCGAAGCGCTCTAGCGTGTGAAATAAGAATGCAAATTCCACCTTATCAAAGGCCTTTTCGGCATCCAATGAGAAGGCTACTGTAGGTTAGGGCTGCACGATTTTGGGAAATAATCTAATTGCGATTATTCTGACAGATATTGCGATTTGCGATGCGATTATAACATATTTAAAAAAAAATTTACAAGAAGAATGTTGCTGCTTTCTGTAGTCGGGTCCCAACTGCAAAATTACTGTATTACCCTGTATTATACACTTTTACTATCATGTAGACTATTCTGCTTTGTGTTTACATGTGATGTATTGTATACATGCACATTTATTATGTTCTTGTGTGATGTATCGCACATTTTATTGCTGTGTGATGTATTGCAAATGTTATTGCTGTCATCTTGGCCAGGTCTACCTTGCAAAGGAGATCTTGTATCTCAATGGGACTTCCTGGTTAAATAAATTTTTTTTTTAATTGCAGGCTTGGCGATTTGATAATTGCATCATTCCAAATCGCGATTTCGATTAAAAAACGATTAATCGTGTAGGTTCTATATCATTCCTTACCTTCCACATTATGTGTAGGAGTCTGCGGATATTATCAGCTGAGTTTCTCCCCTTCACAAAGCCCACTTGATCTGAATGCACCAAAGTTGGTAGCACATCTTCTATTCTATTTGCAAGTATCTTTGCCAATACTTTTTCTTCCAAATTGCTCGGGGATATAGGTCTATAGCTTCCACAGCATTGAGGGTCTTTGCCCTTTTTCTGTAGTAATGTAATAGTGGCAGATCTCAAGCTAGTGGGCAATCCCCCCTTTATCAGTGAGTCCTCATAGAGCTGCCGCGGTATTGATTATTTCCTTACCGCACAAATTTGCAAAATATTTCCTACCGCCGCGGTTATTACCGCATGCACACAAAAAAAAAAAAAAAAATTTGAATGCATTTTTTTTTTTAGTAGTAGTCTACTCTTTATAGCATATAGCCTGCCTCTAGTCTAAATGTCTATTTTTAGAGGATGACTTTGCAGCATGAATATTGTTTGGGATTTGGCAAGCACGCATTAGTTATTGAAAGTGAAACACGGATTCGAAGTTTACCCTCTGGTCGTGCGCCGTTCACTCGGTGACGCGGGCAGGGGTGGTTACCCCTAACCCCCCCGACCCTTTTTTATTATTATTACTATAAAGTTACTACTTTATAATAAAGGCATTCGTTTTGTGGCATTAACATTATATAGTTATACGTTCAATAACATCAGCGTATTTACCGGACAATAGCAAGGCAAGCAATACTCTATTCATATCTCAGTTCCTTTCTTTGCTCAGAGCGTGCTGAGTTGTCCCATTCTGCGGTCTGTTAATAAAGTTTTCAATCAGACAAGTGTATAGAACGAAGGGCTTTTATTATAACATTCGTTGCAGACAGTAAAATCATTATGTCTCGTTTAGTACTCCTTAGGAGCGATCGTAGTCCACTCCGGCGGAGAGTTAAAGCTAACGTTATTAGCCGTGTTGTGATGATCTGACATTCAGGAAGTAAAAACCTAATACGCGCTTGCCGATTGGTGGTGACGCTACAACGTGTGACGCGTCTCTCTTCTGACCAATCAGTGGTCTGCAATGTTTCACGTGACTTTTCTGGTACCCAATAGGGTCGCTTGGAACCTCGATAGATGAGTAGGGTATATCTGCAGAGCCGCAAGCCCAACGAGAGGCGGGTAATTTATTATTATTATTATAAAAAACAGCGGTGACGCGGTATTCAGCCTACTCTGCGGTGGCCGTGATGTAACAGCGATACCGCGGTAATGCGGTAATCGCGGCAGCTCTAAGTCCTCATATACTTTTAATAATCTCGGAGCGATTATATCACTGAATTGTTTGTAGAAATCGGGAGTAAACCCGTCGTCTCCTGGTGCTTTACCCAATTTAAGGCTGTTGATTGCCGCGTGTATTTCTTCTATCGAGACCCCCCCCTCCATTGATTTTACCTGTTGTTTCGATAATGACGGTAATTTGATTTTGTCGAAGAACGCGTCCATTTTTAGCTGATCCACCGCCTTCTGTGGGGTATATAAGTCCTGGTAGAAGCACCTGAAGACATTATTAATTTCCTTTTTGTCCGTAATAATCTTGTCATCTTTATTACGAATCGAGGATATAATATTCTGATTATGCATTTGTTTAACCCGATTCGCTAATATTTTACCCGCTCTCTCCCCTTGTTCATAATATCTTTGGTTGGTCCTAAATAACGCATATTCAGCCTTCTTTTGATATATGTTGTTCAATTCGTATTTGGATTTGCTTAGGTTCCTCCACGTTTCTGGGTCTGGTCTTTGGCTGTGCTGTTTCGAAAGTATTTTAATTTCCTCATCTAACGCTGTCATTTTTTGTTTCTCCGCCCTTTTTAGTATCGCACCGTATTGTATGAGTCGTCCTCTCATGTAAGCTTTACATGTGTCCCACATTATGCCACTATCATCTATTGACCCTTCATTAAGTTCCCAAAATTCCTTAAATCTAGTTCTAATGTACGTACACGATCCTTCATCATTTAACATCAGGTTATTGAATCGCCATCTCCGAGATCGTTGCCCTTCTTCCATGGATGTGATCACTAAATCAACCGGAGCATGGTCAGATATTACAATGTTCCCTATCCCAGTACTTGCAACCTGTTCTACCAGTGCGCTAGAGATCAGGAAATAATCTATTCTAGAGTATGAGGAATGTGGGTGAGAGTAAAACGTGTAGTCTCTTTCTTGTGGGTTCATAACCCTCCAAACATCCACTAGACCCAACTCCTCTATCAGAACACCAACCGCCAGTCTCCCTGTGTTGTCAGCGGTTTTGGGTTGGTATGATCTGTCTATCAAGGTGTTTCCAACCAAGTTGAAGTCCCCCCCTATGATTACGTTGCTATTCCCTATTTTCCTGATCACCTCACATACCTCATGGAAAAAGTCTGAGGACGACCCGTTGGGCGCATATATATTAGCTAAAGTAGTCCTCTGTCCCTCTAAATCAGCATCCAGTATAACCCATCTCCCCTCATCATGTGAGAAACTATTGTGTACCTTTAGGTCTAAGTTTTTTCTCACCAATATTGCCACCCCCCTCTTCCTAGAAGAGAACGTGCTATAGTATATTTGTCCCACCCAATCCCTTTTAAGCTTGGCCGACTCCTCCTCATCTAGGTGTGACTCCTGAATTAGTGCAATATCTGCCTTTTTTTGTTTCAAGAACGTCAATATCTCCTTTCTCTTAATGGGATGATGACATCCGTCTATATTCCACGATATTATTTTAATCAGCCCCATATTTCTCGTAATGTATCTCCCCTGTGCAATCCATGACGTAGTCTAGTGCCTGAGACTGTGAAGATATATATACAATAGTATAGCATACAATGAAATAAAAAAGAACATATAAAAACATAAATACACTCCCCCCCCCCCCCCCACATTTACCCAAGCTACGTTCGATATGACCCCAGATAGAACAGTCGTACCGAGGGTGAAATCGATACTCACCCTCGACTAACAGAGGAGTGCATACGGCACGAGGCAGATTGCCCAAAACTGTGCCCCTATTATCTTGTAAACCCTGACGTAACGTATGGCTCACACTGTAATCTATATACAGTGCGATCAATTCAACTGAACTTGACAAAACGGTAACGTTTCCAGCCATTAACATTTGTATATCTTTCAGATATATCTTGGTACATTGTAACTTCTATGACATAGCCACGATGGCCTGTGGTTCATTTCGTTATATTTTTCCTGTATCCATCCGGGATATTTCCCCTCCCATTCTTTTATTATATTCTTCTATCCATTGCCCTCTATTTTCATTTCACATTTTCTTTTTTTTTTTTTTTTCTCTTTTCCACTTACTTTTTTTTTTATTTATTTTTTTTCCCCCCTTTTTGTCTTTTCCTCTATATACATATTGAAATTTTTGATGTTATTTACTCTATGACGATGCCCCCGTGACTTATCTGTATTCATGCGCTTCATGAACTTTATCTCAATTGTCCGCCTCCGACTGTCCCCGTCTGAATCCCTGTAGTTTCTCCCGGTATCCGTGATGACCATTGCCCTGCTGTGTGGGGCGTTCAGTCCCCGTCGTCTGCATGTCGTCCCCCGGTCCCCGTTTTCTTCCCATCGTCTGCCAGGTAGACAGCCGCATTATCTCCTCTCGGTCCGGGTCGGTAGTCGGGTTCACCACGGTGATCTTGAATCCACGCTTTGCCATATCCGCCGTCGCCTCCGCCGCGCTCTGGTACAGGCGGGTGCCATCCTCGTAGAATACCCTCATCTTCGCTGGATACGGTGTCTGGAACTTGAGATTCTTCTCCTTCATTATTCTCTTGGCCTCGGCATATTCTCCTCGCTTCTTCAGTATTTCAGTGGGGAAGTCATGGTCGACATAGAAGCGATCGTTGCCACATGAGACGTTCTTCTTCTGCCAAGTTCGGCGTATTATCTCTTCCTTCATTTTGTAACTCCCAAACTTAACCACGATTGACCGTGGCTTCAGCTGTGGGTTGTTAGGCCTCGGGGCCAGTGCCCGGTGTGCTCTTTCGATACGAAGGTCCATGTCATGAGGCAGACCGAGGGCGTCTTTAAACAAGCCGTCTAGAAATCCATGCATGTCTTTCCCCTCTTTTTCCTCCGGGATACCATACACCCGCAGGTTCTCTCTCCTCGCCCTGCCCTCCTGGTCGAGTAGCTTAGCCTCCACGTCGGCCTGCCTCTGCATTAGCTTTTTTATTAAAACCGTCGCCGCACCAAGCACATTTTCATTTTCTCCGATTCTCCCCTCAGTTTCATCGAGCCTGTCGTTCATTTTGTTCATGTCATTTCTTATCTCCCGAAATTGACGCTCATTGTCTTTTCTGAAGTCTTTGAGCTCGTTGTATATGTTCAACAGCGTGGCTTCTTGTTCACAGTCATCGTCGCCATCTTTTCCTCCCGTTACTTCGTCATTCTCTGCCATTCCGTCGTCCTTTCCAGTTGTAATCGTGGTCGCCCTACGTCTCGTGATAGCCCCTTCTGTCATCCCTATTAAATATATACCCTGGTGTTTTTACTAAATGTTTCTCGGGGCTACATCATTTTGCTGTCGGGGAGCTCGCGAGTTAAGCAGCCATGTTCTTCCGCGGTCAGACCGGAAGTCTACTTTTGTTAATTTTTATAGTTTTAAGAGTTTTATTTGCACCAACTGTTGGTGCATTAAATGTGTATGACCGTCAGTCACTCATTGACATTGGATTAAGAAAAACGTACCGACTGGATTGCTCTCTGGATCGGATTGCTGAACAACAACAGTGGCCAGCGGAGATCCTTTATTGCGGCCGACGCAAGGAAAAGGGGCGACGGCGGGGAAGGAGAGCTGGGGTCCGAAACGGATTGAGATCCAGGCGACACAGAACCACATTGCCCAGCATATTGTTGGCCAATGTGCAATCGATAGGAAACAAACTGGACGACATCAGAGCACGGATTCAATTCCAGAGGGACATTCAGGACTGCAATGTCCTTTGTTTCACCAAGACTTGGTTGACTCCGGACGTCCCAAACCATGCAATAGAACCGGCAGATCACTTCTTCGTTCTCTGCAAGGACCGAACGGCAGAAGAATCACTAAAGACGAGAGGAGGCGGCATAGCTTTCATGGTAAACAAGGAGTGGTGCGATATAGGCAACGCAAAGGAATTGTACCACTGCTCCCCAGACCTGGAGTTTATCACCATCAAATGCCGACCCTTCTTTCTCCCGAGGGAGTTAACGTCCATCATCCTGATCGGAGTGTACATCTCACCACAAGCAAACACTGGGGCCGCACTCTCGAAGCTACACGACGAGGTAAACAAACTACAGATGGCTAACGTTGATGCTGCCATTTTGGTTCTGGGCGATTTCAACAGCGCAAGTCTTAAAAAGGTGTTGCCGAATTTCTATCAGCATGTGACCTGTCCCACCAGAGGCGAGAACATATTAGACCATGTATACTCGCAATTTAAGAATGGGTACAAGCAGGGCTCTACAGTGCGACCAAATTGCTCGCATATGCCCCTAAAAATATGTGTGTGCGAACCGTAAAAATCTATTACGCGCACGCTGTGCGAGTACAGATTATAGCCCCTCTCGTGTTTTTTTTCTCCACCGCGAGATCGTTAAAAAACTACAAGTCCCATATTGCACTCAAGCCAACGGTCCAATCACAGTAGAGTGACGTGACTGGTTTCATGAGAAAGAAAGCAAATGACCAATCGGAAGCTCTCATTAGGCTTGTTTACTTCCTGAAATGCCACCATTGCGATATGCGAGAGTTTCCCGAGACATGTAACTTCTAGTCTTACCAATAGCAATATATTTTAGAACACCTAGATTTAGCGATAGCAATAGTAATATAACGTTAATGCAACAAAACGAATGCCTTGCTTTGTTAATCATAACGTTGATGCAGTAGCGTATGCCGGTGTGTTGACTGTAACGGACATGATAACAACATAACACTGTACCAGGGAACAAACTTAACTTTTTGACTTACCAGCCATTTGGCTTGTAGATTTTTAAAAGTACCAGCCGGGCAGATTTTTTACTAGCCAAAAATTATAAATAGCTTTTTAGTATATCGCCATGTGTTATTATTACATATAATACTCTCATATGCTATTTTCAATTAATATCATAAACAACATAAGGAATATTAGCGTAATTTTGAGTGGACTGAAGGAATGAGTCAGCGTTAATAGTTTTAAATGCAAATAATTTATTGAAACATAGAAGTGGGGTCGGGACACACACACACTGTGTTTCAACTCACCACCCCCCCATCATATTGTAGTCGGTCTTCAAACTTCCACTCCTCTCAACATTTTTTATATTTGAATATCAACATTATCTGTCCATCCTCAGTTTACTATAATATACTCCTGTCCTGAGTCCTGACTAGGGATGGGTATCGTTAGGATTTTATCGATACTACTACTCTTATCGATACTGCTTAACGGTTCGGTACTTTATCGATACTCTTATCGGTTCTTTTTGATTATTTTTTTATGATTTTTATATTTGCAGTTGAGAGCATTGGTCATCTCCCTACAGTAAAGATTAGAAATTATTGAATTATTGTAAATTTGTGTGGAGTGGTGGGAATAGCTGCTTCAATAATAACTTATATTATAACAACAACTACAAACAAGTTAGACAACTATGTATACAAAAAAAACGATATACACTGAATGATTAGTTGTTACCTAAAGCCCTTGGACTCCACTGTAGAGAAGGGGTCACAGCCCTGTGACACTCGTTCACCCTATCCTCTGTCATCCTTCCTCTAGCTGCTAGGGAGAAAGGACTTTGGGTGGTGGAGGTAGAGGGAGGATGTGTGGTGGCTCTGGGCTCACTGGCCTGGGACACATTGGTGGCTGACGCCTCAGCTTGACGATCTATAAAAAGTTTTTAGATTGTAGTATTTGTAGCTAAACAATTATTTTGTTTATTAGCCTATTTGTAATAATTCGTTATTATTAGCCTAGGAAACTCCGTATCTTGGCTTACCGGCTGCAGTGGACGTGGATGCAGATGGACCACTGCGCGCAAGGCAGTCGAATACGGCGCATTTCTGCACGCTAATATCATGTTTTGCCAACAAATGTTTTTATAGGTTGCTCGTATTGCCACCCTTACTGGCAAATGTTTTGTTGCACTTGTGGCAACGTGCATTGTCGGCATTGACCCTTGTAAAGTATATCCATACTTTAGAACGCTTCGCTCTATCCGCCAGGATCACGACTCAGTGCATGCAGAGCTGCTGTCTGTGTGCAGCGCGCTATAGCACGGGGCGTCGGGGACAGCGCTTTCATTAAGGAGTACCCGTATGTAGTACCCGTATGTCTATGTGTAGCACTAGCGAGCGACTCGCGAGGAGTGTGTGTAATAATTGACTCGCTGGCTGCGGCTCGCTTCTCGTGCAGAGACAGAGAGAGGATCGTTCGCAACTTTTAAATAATAATAATAATAATAATTTCGAGTATCGATAGCAGTACCGAGGACGTCGGAGCTTATAAATACTCCGGTATTTTCTAATATAGTACCGGTTCCCGTTCAAAACCGGGGTCCGGGGGGCATCCCTAGTCCTGACTAGTGACTCCGTCGTCTTTCCAAGCGCACGCACACACACACACACAGGGAAGGGGAGAGTGCCCCCCCCCCCCCATTTCCCTTTCCTCAGTGCTGTTTATGGCTCTGTCTCGTCTGATCATCAGGATTAGCTTGTTAGCTTACGTTAGCGTTGTAGTGATTGGTACATAAACGTTAATTTCGGGCGATGTGGGCATAAAGGAATGGCGACGGTGCAAAGCATGTAGCTGCATTGGACTCGTTGTGAGAAGAAAAAAAACATCACAGACTTATTTCGCGTCTGTAGGCGCACTGCTGTGTTAACGCTGATCTGTTTAACGCTGCTGCTCTGATTTCAAGAAACAACACGGACTGGGCGGATATCATATGACTCGCGGAGTTGCTAGAGGGTTTTCAAAATAAGAGTATCATAACCTGAACATTGCTAGCTGCCGGAGCCCAGATATTATGACTGGAGCTGCGCTTGGGGCGGCAATGAGAGCCGCACAGGATTTTAAAAATAAGAGTATCGATATCAATTACACGCCAGCTGGCGGGCAGACTATTATTTTTAGACGCCAGACGGTAAATCTACACGCATTTGGCGATGGGCGCCCAGTTATTTTGTTCCCTGCACTGTACACATTCAAATTGCGATAATCGATTCTAACATTTTCAAATCCATGCAGTTGAATTTTCCCCTTAGGATCGATGCATTGTTACACCCCTACACCAAAGTAACTGGCCCACTCTGTATGTGTGTACAGCTAACTTGGCTAGCGTTATGAACAGCAGAGGTGGGCAATAGGGTCCAGCTGCAGCGCCGGACTGCCGGAGTGCAAGCGGTGTGACGTAATTGGCAGACTCGACTGTCAATCAATGGTCTACCTGACACGCAAACTCATAAACAATGTTTCTGTACTGGAGGTGTACAGTATTTCAATAGGCAACCCTGAAAGGATTATTTCTCTAGAAGAGCAACACAGCCAAAACATAGGCATTGTATGCATAAAAGGGGCAAAAGCTAAAGTTAAGTGACTGTTACTTTTGTAGCAGTAGTTTGATTTGATAGTTTATTTGATAGGGACAGCACATGTTAATGAACATCAAGTACAAAATACAAAATGTAAACATGCAGGGTTGTAGCAAGAGCTAATTTACACACATGCACGCACAGTACAAATATACATTTATAAAAAAAAAAAAAAAAAAAAAAAAAAATCAAATATTTTCACTGTGCTCCTAAATATTTTTGGGTGCTCCTAAATTTCTTTGTGTGCTCCTAACTTTTTTCATTTAGGAGCACCTGTGCCCCTAGTGAAAAAGGTTAGCGTAGAGCCCTGGGTACAAGTCACAGGCTCTTAGTCCATTCGGCAAATCGGACCACGCCTCCATCTTTCTTTTGCCAAAGTATAAACGGAGTCTTAAGCGCACGCCGGTAGTATCGCGAGAGGTTAAGCGTTGGACTGTGACGTCAGAGGAGACACTACAGGCTGCGCTTGAATGCACAGACTGGAGTGTGTTTCGTGATAACACAGCCAACATTAACGAATACACTGAAATGGTGCTTGACTTTGTCTGTACTCTGGTAGAAGAAACAATCCCCTCTACCACAATTAGAATTTACCCAAATCAAAAGCCCTGGGTAGATAAATCCATCCGTGAGGCTCTGAAAGTGCGCACCTCAGCCTACAATGCCGGGCGTGTGACAGGCAACATGAATGAACACAAGACGGCGATATACAACATCAGGAGAGCAGTAATAGAGGCAAAACGGCGTTATAGGGATAACGTTGTACTTCAGTTTGAACAGGCTGACTCTAGAGTCATGTGGCAGGGCATCAGAACGATGACCGATTACAAAGGCACCTCCCTCAAGCTGAACAGTGACATCTCCTTAGCAAATTATCTTAACACCTTCTATGCAAGGTTTGAGGCTGTGAATAACAACATCAGCCTACAAACCACTGCAATGGAGTGGGGGGGGGGGGGGGGGGGGCGCTGCTGATGGAGATTCAGTGTTCAGAATAACAGAACATGAGGTGAGGAGGACCTTTAAGAAAGTGAATATCAGGAAGGCAGCAGGACCGGACGGCATCCCCGGCCGCGTCCTAAAAGTCTGTGCCGACCAACTGGCCCCGGTATTCACTGACTTATTTAACCTGTCCTTAGAACAGGCTGTCATCCCCACCTGTCTGAAGAAGTCCACCATTATCCCTGTACCCAAAAAATCTACGCCCGCTTGCCTCAACGACTACCGCCCTGTAGCTCTCACCTCCATAGCCATGAAGTGCTTTGAGAAGCTAGTGAAGGGCTACATCTGTTCCTCCCTCCCCATCAACCTGCACCCCCTGCAATTTGCATACCGCCCCAACAGGTCCACGGAGGACGCCATAGCCCATGTGCTGCACACAGCAGCATCACACCTGGACAAGAGGCAGGGGAACTATGTGAGAATGCTATTCATCGACTACAGCTCAGCATTCAATACCATAGTCTCCTCCAAACTCATAGCCAAGCTCAGGGACCTGGGCTTGAACTATGACCTCTGCCAGTGGGTCTTGGACTTCCTGACGGGCAGACCCCAGGTGGTGAGAGCAGGCAACTGCACCTCCTCATCCATCACCCTCAACATAGGGGCCCCCCAGGGCTGTGTTCTGAGTCCCCTCCTCTACTCCCTGTACACACATGACTGTGTGGCTCAGCGGAACAACAACACAATCGTAAAATTAGCTGACGACACACTAGTGGTGGGCCTGATCTCTGCAAACGACGAGAGGTCAATAAGAGGTCAAGGTCCTGGCAGGATGGTGCCAGGAGAACAGCCTCTCCCTGAACGTCAGCAAAACAAAGGAGATGATTGTGGACTTTAGGAGGTCAGGGGTCAGGGACTACAGCCCCCTCAGCATCGACGGGGCACCGGTCGAGAGAGTGAACAGTTAAGTACCTCGGAGCCCACATATCCGAGGACTTGACATGGACCACACACATTGACAGTGTTGTGAAGAAGGCACGACAACGCTACTTCCTCAGGCGCCTAAGGAAGTTCCAAGTCAGTCAGAAGATCCTTAAAGGCCAACCTTCATGTTGTATTTTTGTTCAATAAACAATGTGGACTAGGCCAACGGTGACTTTCATGAAGAAGGGAAAAAAAAGTATTGAAATTGACGCAGTTTTAGGGTTTTTATCAAACATTTTGTCTGCCCAACACAATCGCCACGCACATGGATATTTTAATCAATGGTTCATAACGTGCGCGTGTAATCGAAATGATGTCGTCACAAAAGGTGCAGGGCACCAGGGGGCTCACCAGGGGGCTCTGAGAGTCACACACAGCTAGTGGCAGGCACTGCAGGCAGAGAGCCTTGCTACTACTAGCCGAATGAAAATGTATCTGTCACCTAACAACACTATTGCTCCGTGATCATAGCCATCCATCTCTAAAGCTAACCACTATTTGTAAAAGCCACAACCACGTTACCATAATTGTAATCAGTGTTGGGAAAGTTCACTTTCTACATGAACTAGTTCAGTTCACAGTTCACAATTTTTAAAATGAACTAGTTCAGTTCATAGTTCATAATTCAAAATTTTGAACTAAAGTTCATGGTTTCAAAAATGAACTAATTTAGTTCTTTTTTGATATATATTTTTTTTTATAGAGATTTTTCACGTACAGTTACTTACATTACAAAAACACACATTGGGACAATGGAGGGGGGGTCCTCCAGTTCATCTCTATGCCATCATCCACACCATAAGCAAGCAAAAACAAAACAAAAAGAAGCAAGCAAAAAGGAAAAGCAAACCATCTCTACACCACATTTGTAAAAAATGGAGGCTTATCCTTAATCCAGTTTATCAGAATGCATTTCCGGGCTGAAATAGTTTGAATTATAAAGGGTGTCACCCCTCCTACCCAACCCCCCCCCGAACCACCTCCAATGTACAGTCCCCCCCCCACCTACCCAACCTCCTCCAATGTACAGTTTCTATGTCAAATGTATATAGGCCTACTCTCTTTTCTGGACTCTTTTTGTATCACAAACAGTACTGTATTTGCAAATCTGGTATGTCATAAATGTATAGATGTAGCAGTACTGTCTATCTGTATGTCATGTATGTCCTGATTAATTGAAAATGGGGGACCCTGATACAGTACAGCTCAATACATACAATTGTTAAGGGGATGCAGACCAGAGAAAGACTTTCGTCTTGTTTACATCAGGGTCCCCCATTTTCAATTCATGACTGAGCTGTACTATACTGTACCCATTCTGCAATATGTTCAATCAATCAATCAATCAATCACTTGGCCCCAGAACCTGGATAAACACTTAGATTCCCAAAAGTAGTGATAGACTGTAGCCTGTAGGTACCCAGGTCTGTTTGACATTTCGAACATAAAGGAGATATTGAACGGCCCATTTTGTTAGTTCTTTTTTCAATACGTTGCTGCAAACTATTATTTGTAAAAAATATTGAACCACACAGACAGACAGCAATCAGAATACTGGCATTTCCATAATGCTTTGCCACCGCGCATTCAGTCCACACTGCAGCTTTCATCTCTACAGTATATTTTCAAAAACATGAGCAACAACTTTGCTTGAATTGTCTTTATTATGAAAACTAAAACAGGACGTTTGCATATTCTCAATGTTGCTGTCGACGTTGTCACGTCGATGTGGGGACTTGCTTCTTCAAACCGGGTGGACAAAGTTTACAGACAAACGTTAGATTGTTTCCGTCTGAGTCAGTACTGACTTTAACGTTAAACTATTTTAAATCCCCAAGCGCCGACATCTAGAGGTAGAGTTCTCTGAGCGAGTGCTGCTCTCGACCTGCTGCTGCGCAGCTCTGGGCTTCTGCTCGCAGATTCAGCTGTTGTTGAACTTGTGATGAGTCTGATGACTTAGCAGGGGGTGTACAGGCGCGTTGCCAGATCGGTTGGTTTTTCCACATAATTTTAAAGCCTGTTTACGGTGTGTTTTAACAGGGGTTTCGGCTGAAATACATATGAAATCTGGCACATCTTTGAATGCCGTTATAACAGAGTGCTGAGAATGAACGCACTTTTGAACTCCGTTACACAGCGCTGAGAATGAACGCGTTCTCAATTACGTTCATTTAGCGGATAATCAGTACGTTCAGTTCACGTTCGCCCAAAATACGAACGCGTTCATGAACGATCGTTCATTGAACGCGTTCAGGTACATCACTGTTTGTAATAATGTAAATCATTGTGTCGTTGTACATATTGTGTATACACCGTTAGAAGCTAACATAGCTTAGCTATGAGCTAACTAACGCTACAGGCTCAAACACCCTACGGCCGCCGCTGTTGTCGCGTCCACAAGCTCCCCGGCAGGACACCCGCGAGGACGGGGGCACACAAAGAGGAGAGAACCACCCCAAATCGGGCACTCATGCCGGCCGACAAGCCGGACGCCGCGGCACGTTGTTAGCACAATAGTAGCCCACTGTGATGCACCGAGTGGGCCACCATCTAAAATGGTTCACGACAGTAGACCTAATGCTAACGTTAGCCAGCGCCAATTATCCAGTAGTACTATGACCCGGACCGGCATAAGGCATACGTTTCCTGTTGTGACGTCACGGCCCTAGGTAGCGTTTGATACGCTTTTTTGATTCGCGCGTGCATGTTATTCGTGCATGGACCTTTTTAACTCTTTCGGAGTGGCATTTCCGGTGTCAAATGGAAAAAAATAAATAATGAAATTATATACCAATGATGTAAACTACCCATAATTGATCAGTAGGGTTTAACCTGGAAGTTGGGCTTTAAGAACTTCTACTCATGTACAATAGAGAGCATCCTGATTGGCAATATCACCTCCTGGTTTGGGAATATCACCGCACAAGACCGTAGCAGACTACAGAGAGTGGCACGTTCAGCCGAACGCACAATTGGAGGGGGGCTTCCCACTCTCCAGAACATTTACAACAAGCGGTGCAGGGGTAAGGCTAAGAGAATCATCAAGGACTCCAGCCACCCAAACAACTGCCTCTTTGAACTGCTGCGGTCAGGCAAGCGATACCGGAGTCTCATGGCAAGCACAGAAAGACTCAGAAGAAGCATCTATCCCCAGGCCATCAGGTTGCTCAACGAACAATAACACTATGCAACAACCATCAAATGCGCTCACAACACACACATCCACACGCACACACTCACTTTAAACAAACACTGCAGCACCCACTCTCCACACTTTAGAACACCTAAACACACTTTATATTTATTGGTAAATGATTTGCACTACAACCCATACCTCAGTACACCTTCAATCAAATTTATTTGTATAGCACGTTTAAACATGACGCTTGTCAACCAAAGTGCTTCACATAGCTAAGCTAAGTACAAAGGTTTTAACCTTACTGTAAATTGTACCTAAATTGTACCTCATCCCATTTCTGCTTTGCACTATATAGTAAATTGTATTAGTATATTGCATAGTATATTGTATGGTAACTCAGTTACCATACTGCATTGAACATTGTAGATATGTATATACTGAACACTGTCTACGTACGTGACTTCTATTTTTTACTTCTATTTTTACATGCTATACTATTTTATTTCATACTTATCTTTTGTCTAGCACAGTCTCTGGAGCGTAACAGAAAGAAGCATTTTGTATAAAAGTATTCTGTACTTCTGTATGACAACTATTAAAGAAACTTGAACTATTGGGATAAACTCCTCAATAATCAAATGGTTCTATTCTCTTCTTACCAACAGGACACAACAAGTCAAGGTGAATGACACACTCTGAGGTCAAATTCTTCATCATAGGGGTGCCTCAAGGTGCGGTGAGCTCCCCTCTCCTATTTACACTGTACACCAATGAGTGTAGCAGCAGTCAGCCTAACAATCATGTCCTGACATGTTCAGACGACACATTTATTCTAATCCTATTGAAGGCTGGCGACTGCCCCTCTACTTACTTTAAAGAGATCGACTCCTTTCAGGTCTGGTGTTACTGTGAGAGACATCATCTCATGCTCAATACCACCAAAACCAAAGAGATGATCTATGACCCCAGAGAAGTGAGAGTACATGACCCTGTGGTAATTGGCGACTGTGATATAGAGCAGGTTGCATCATATAAATACCTAGGAATCCACATGGATAATCGACTGAAATGATTTGATTTGATTTTAATGGGATGTACATGTTGATGTTCTGTGTTCCAAACTAGCCCAACGACTGCACTTCCTCCGTAGTCTCAGACTGTTTGGTGTGATCACAGCGATCATGACCACATTTTATAAAGCTGTCCTAGAAAGCCTGATGAGATGGGGCGTGGTTTGGTACGCTCACAGTACAGTGTAAGTCGAAGATTGAAAGGCTAGTGAAAGCAGCGATGAAGGTGACCGGAAACACCAAGTATCCGTCACTCCAATCTATCTTCGAGAAAGTAGTGGCCAGGCACAGAGAATCTTACAGGACCCTTCTCATAATCTTTATCCCGAATATGAAGTTCTTCCTCAGGGAGACTAGCTCGATGACTGTTGTAGTTTCTTATGCAGCCTTAAGCATTTTTGTTCACAAAGGCGATGAATGCATCCTAAAGAATCCTTGACTTATGATTACGGGTTTGTAGGGCTGTACCGAATGTCATTTTTTAACATTCAAAGCTTCTATTGAAGTATTCGAACAAAGCTTCGAATGTCTATAAAAGAAAAAGAATTTCATAAAAAAAATTACAATTTCTTTTATTTTTCAAACTAAATCCTCAATTTGAATAAAGTGATTCATCTGATTAAATGAGTCTCTTTTATTAAATCAACTTTCTTTATCAGTTTCGTCAACATAAATAATCCAATAAGGGCACGGTTGGTATGAAAGTGATGGTGATGTCTTATAGTATAATATTAGTGTAGCCTAATCTTTAACTGCAACTGTGAAGAAAACTCCCATTGGTTTAAACGGATTGAATAGACGGAAGAAAAGAAAAAAGATAAAAAATAATAATACTTTTTTTAATAAAAAATTCGAATGTTTTTTGAATTCGTATGTCAACATTATGATCGAAGCTTCGAAGCATTCGGTACAGCCCTACGGGTTTGAAAGTGTAAATAGTATATCTTTTAAAGGGGAACTATTTTACTATTTCTTTCACTATTTGGGCACTTTTACACAATTCCTGTGAGTCTATGGAACACCTCTGTAATATATATATTTTTTTTATTCATTGTTTTGTATTTCTAATCAAGTCCTCAAAAACAGCATTTTTCTACCTCAAGATCTCGAGCTGTTTTGAGCCTGGGCTCCTAAACCACTGCGCAGCGTCGTGTTCGCCTGAACATTAACATGCAGCGGTGTCTTTATGACATCACATATAGGCACATTTTCAAATGACTCAGTTCAGTGAGGGTGAATATTGTGAGAGGAGAATTGGAAGAATGCGCCAATATGAGAATTTTGAGACATAGATCATATTAATATAAGTTCACATAGCTAGGAAACAATGCTAAACACTCAAAAAGGCCATTTATAAGATAGTTCCCCTTTAAATTGTTATTGTGTTTTTTTTGTCTCTGTCTGTTTGTTTCTGTGTAATGGGGAGGTGGGGGGGGGGTAAACTTTTTTTAAATGGGAACTGATGTGAAACATACTTGATGGTACTCTCAAATAAAATACACAAAAGAAAAATAATAAAAAAAATAGCTCATAGCAGACTTAATGATTTTACAATATTTATTTATTATATAATTTAACTATCCAGTTAGTTTTTATAGCGTTACATTTGGCTACTTCATTGAACGTACAGAGAGATAGAGAGACTGGCTCAGCCCCCCGCCCCCCCATTCCTCACTATTTGAACTCCACGAAACTAATTTCTCCTGTGTCTTTGAGCTATTTAGCTTAGTTAGCGTTTTTACCACGACATGTGCATATATGAATGGAATGGCGAGGATGTAAAGCACATTACTCATTTATTAAAACCGTTGCTCACAGAGTTTACATAGAAACAGCGCGACTCGCAAGAGGAGTTGTCACAGGCTGTCATAGCTTTTAAAATTGAAGGTGGGGGGTATCGGGCTCAGCCCCTCCCTTCCAGCTGGAGTTGACGTGAAACATCAAATGCGAGAGAACGTGCACTGTCTAGTCCTGGCTCTAGGCAGAATACGAATAGTGGTTTAAGAGAATTTATTTATATTTAGAACGTGATTCATTGCGCACTAGTTAGATTACACGTTGCGGATGTTAAGACTTTGAACATCTGCCATTTCCACCCCAAACGGCATACAAGTCGACGAAATTTCATAGTCGACATGGTCGATGAATCATGACAGCCCTAGTAAATTGTAATGAACCAAAGGAGAATATAATATTTTTTCCATCTTTGACAGTGAAGAACCATGCTGACAATGACTAAAAGCTAAAAGATGCCACTGAGCTCATTCAGCTACTTCTTAAGATCAAGTATAGTCAATATCTAAACAAATGAACAATGGGCAGATAATTTACAGATGCTGTAAATTACATTTGTAGATGCAGTACATAATTTTGTCATCCGGACACATGCAATATGAATGTAGAAATGGGTTTATAGGGCCAAGTGAGGCATCATTTGAAAGGCCAGAATCTCCTCTATTATAATACAATAGTTAAATCTGTAACCCTCTTACATAGAAACTAAATCACCAATTCTCATTCTCTCCTTCCACTGACACTCTTCTCCATCACTATCGCCCTCCAGATAGCGGCCCTGTCAGGCCATTCTGTCTATATATACACCCATGTGTTTTTCAGTTATTATGAAAATCTTCCTGTCAGGATTTTCCTTCCTTTCCAATTTGTTAGCCTAGGAAAAGAGAGCTACCTGTATAGCTGGTTATGGACTGATGGTTCTTGCTTGGCTTTCTGTATTCCTGATGCATTTCAACTGAAAAGTTAGACCTTTGTTTGTTAGGATGAATGTAAAATGTACTGATATTTCTTTCCTTACTTTCCCCCAAGATTGGTCTGAATATGACCACCCCTCATAGCCCCTCGCACCTTGGTTTGAGAGAACTGTCTGTCTGTTTGGTGGACTGCATGAAACCATCACAGCTGGACCAGGAGCAGAGATGTTTGGACTGCATGGAAACAAGTATGGAAATGTTGACTTTAATCTGTAAACATGACTTTATAATTGTGGACTTTTTAAGCATTACATCACGCGCAGGAGTGCCTTATCAGAATTAGACCATGCCTAGGGGTGGTCATTAGACTGCGCGTGGTGTAATGGCTTTTATACAATTGCCGCATTCATCCAACCTTATTGCTATACAATAAACACATTAATTGAAGATTTATTGACAACCATCTGCAGAAAAAGTAGTTAAAAAAAAAGAGACGTTGCCTCCGTGTGTAGACGCAGCGCTGTTTCAAGGCATTCCATCTAAGAATGAAGTGAGCGTGTGTTATGGGATTGATTGATGGAACATTTTATTACAGATAGACGGTGCTTACATCTTTATACAATTGCCCTCCTATAGGAAGCAAATGCTTTTTTTGAACCTAGTAGTCTCTAAAAATGTAATCTACCTACCTCAGTCGTGAAAAGAAAAATCAAAACTTCAAATAACTACACTTTTGACCGTTTTCGCTTGCCATTGCCCCAACTGCTTTGTTTAATCAAGTAAAATCCTAGGTAAGCGTATATTGTGTGTGTGAACGTTGACATGAAAAGAAAAAAGGTTAAATTTTTTTAAGTGTACTTTTGTTGTTGTTGTTATCTCACGTGAATCGATACTCGTTAGTACCGACGTGTTTCGGTAAGTACCTTTAAAAGTACAGAATTCGGTACCCATCCCTAATAACCAGTTCGAAACAAGGCGGACATTAATAAAATGTATTCAAAAATCAATCATTCCAATAACACACGCTCACTTCATTCTTAGATGGCATGCACCTCCGAGCTGCTTCAAAGCATGCCGTCTAACAGTGAAGTGAGCGTGTGTTATTGGTTTGATTGATTTAGTGTCATCTAACAACAACTATTTATATTTTGTTCCACAATGACTCATTACCCACCAATTACATAATCCAACATTGTGTAAGAAACGAACACATTCCACGCAGAGCATGTGAGCGGCGGGGAGTGGAGCGGGTGGTTTTGAAGTGAGCGACGGAGTGGGTTTTAAAATGGGTCGGCGCGACTTCCGGAGCGAGAGCTCTCCTCCGCTCCAATCCGCTCTGGGCCGCTCAGTGCACACGAGCACACAGAAACTGATGTAATATACATGTAGTACAATGCCAAAGCAACAGGTGGCGATGTACAAACATGAAGGCCATTTTCAACCAATGAGAAGGGTGAACCGTCACTCACATCCTGCTAAGACCAAAGTATAATCCGCCATCTTTAAAGTTAACGCTGTTGTTGTTAGCATACATGCTAACGTGTATGGGATCGACCATAGCATTGCGGCTAGCCAAGCTACTAAGGTAGAGCTAGTTGAATGGATAAATGTTATTTAACATTGCAGAATGGGTACAATTACAATACGGCTCAATACAAACAATTGTTAAGGGGCCCAGGGGGTGTAGACTGTTGTAGTTTGGTCAAATCAAGCTCATTTACATCATGCTCCAAAAAAATATATATATTCTGCTGAGCGAGCTGTGGAGCGGGGAGCGCTTGATTCGTAAATGAAGGTTGAGCGGTGAGTGCAGCGGTAAGCGACTTGGGGGGGCGGGCCAACATGAGCGAATGAGAGCGGAACCAGACGTCTAGAGCGAAGAGCGGATTTCTCGAGCGCTCCGCTCCGCTCACATGCTCTGATTCCACGTGACAGAATCGTTTTTGAATGAGTCGTTATGACGCTATCAACACATCCATTCGTAAAGATTATTGTCCGCCATCTTGGTTTTTCCTTAAAACTCGAACTGGCAGAGTGATTGTAATTCGGTTGTGGGCGGGTTCTGGGATCACAAGCGTGTGTTATTAGAAATAACCACGTCTAACTTGACTGTTTCATCAGAATCAAGAAACCTCTTACACCAGACTCTCTAAATTTGCCTAAAAGGAAGATTGCTCCACTTCTACAAGGTCCATTTGCATGTTCTTGGTATCTAGGGACATCTATGGACCTCAGGGAATGTATTCCCAGTCTCAGAAATATTGTGTCTGTTACTATGCTTGAGTAAATTGTAATGAACCAAAGAAGAATATACATTATTTTATAAATTTTTTTAATTCACTTTGAAGGTGAATAACACCATGCTAACATTGACCAGACGTGAAAAATCCAGATGCTCATTCAGCACCTTCTTGAGATCAAGTGTACAAAAAACATTTTGTCATACGGTCTAGAGATTGATTTTTGACGTTATGTCATTTTGGGACCGGTACTGGACCTGTCTGGCTTAAGAGGTTGAACTATAAAACCCAGCTATGTACCATTATAAACCTCTTACATGGAAATTAAAGCTGAATAAAATCACCAAATCTCTCCTTCCTCTGACACTCTTCTCCATCCAGAGAGCTGTCCTGTCAGGCCTGGGAAGAAACCAAGAGGCTTGGATGGAAGAAAAGGTCTCTGCTGTGACCAGTGTGGAGAACGCTTCAGTTCAAAGATTAATCTCGATAAACACCAACGCATTCACACGGGAAAGAAACTCTACACATGTGACCAGTGTGAGAAGAGCTTTAGTCATCTGATTAGTCTGAAATCACACCAGAGCATTCACACAGGATGGAAGCCCTACTTTTGTGACCAGTGTGAGAAGAGCTTTAGTCGTCTGACTGATCTGAAAAAACACCAGAGAATTCACATAGGAGAAAAGCCCTACTCATGTGACCAGTGTGGAAAGAGCTTTACGCTACTAGGTAATCTGAAATCACACCAGATAATTCACACAGGAGAAAAACCCTACTCATGTGACCAGTGTGGAAAGAGCTTTACGCTACTAGGTAATCTGAAAATACACCAGAGAATTCACACAGGAGAAAAACCCTACTCATGTGACCAGTGTAGGAAGAGCTTTAGTCGTCTGACTGATCTGAAAATACACCAGAGAATTCACACAGGAGAAAAACCCTACTCATGTGACCAGTGTGGAAAGAGCTTTAGGTATCTGAGTAATCTGAGAACACACCAGAGAATTCATACAGGAGAGAAGCCCTACTCATGTGACCAGTGTGAGAAGAGCTTTAATCAACTGATTAGTCTGAAATCACACCAGGGAATTCACACAGGATGGAAGCCCTACTTTTGTGACAAGTGTGAGAAGAGCTTTGGGAAACTGGGTAATCTGAAAACACACCAGATAATTCACACAGGAGAGAAGCCACATCATTGTGGTTTGTGTGATAAGAGATTCCGTACATTAGCATATTTCAGAAAACATGAGAAAATACACTTGGGAGAGAAGATTCAGGGAAATGTCAAATGTGAGAAGAGCTATACTCAACTGGGTAGTCTGAAATCACACCAGAGAATTCACACAAGAGAAAAACCCTACTCCTGTGACCAGTGTCGGAAGAGCTTTGGTCATCTGAGTAGTCTGAAAACACACCAGAGAATTCACACAGGAGAGAAGCCCTACTCATGTGACCAGTGTGGAAAGAGCTTTACGCTACTAGGTAATCTGAAATCACACCAGAGAATTCACACAAGAGAAAAACCCTACTCCTGTGACCAGTGTCGGAAGAGCTTTGGTCATCTGAGTAGTCTGAAAACACACCAGAGAATTCACACAGGAGAGAAGCCCTACTCATGTGACCAGTGTGGAAAGAGCTTTAGGCAACTGAGTAATCTGAAAACACACCAGAGAATTCATACAGGAGAGAAGCCCTACTCCTGTGACCAGTGTGAGAAGAGCTATACTCTACTGGGTAGTCTGAAATCACACCAGAGAATTCACACAAGAGAAAAACCCTACTCCTGTGACCAGTGTCGGAAGAGCTTTGGTTATCTGAGTAATCTGAAAACACACCAGAGAATTCACACAGGAGAGAAGCCCTACTCCTGTGACCAGTGTGAGAAGGGCTTTAGTCAACTGATTAGTCTGAAATCACACCAGAGAATTCACACAGGATGGAAGCCCTACTCATGTGACCAGTGTGGAAAGAGCTTTAGGCAATTGAGTAGTCTGCAAAAGCACCAGATGATTCACACAGGAGAAAAACCCTACTCCTGTGACCAGTGTGAGAAGAGCTTTAGTCAACAGAGTAATCTGCAAACACACCAGAGAATTCACACAGGATGGAAGCCCTACTCCTGTGACCAATGTGGAAAGAGCTTTAGGCAATTGAGTAGTCTGCAAAAGCACCAGATGATTCACACAGGAGAAAAACCCTACTCCTGTGACCAGTGTGAGAAGAGCTTTAGTCAACAGAGTAATCTGCAAACACACCAGAGAATTCACACAGGATGGAAGCCCTACTTTTGTGACCAGTGTGAGAAGAGCTTTGGTCGTCTGAGTAGTCTGAAAACACACCAGAGAATTCATACAGGAGAGAAGCCCTACTCCTGTAACCAGTGTGGAACGAGCTTTAGGCAATTGAGTAGTCTGCAAAAGCACCAGATGATTCACACAGGAGAAAAACCCTACTCCTGTGACCAGTGTGAGAAGAGCTTTAGTCAACAGAGTAATCTGCAAACACACCAGAGAATTCACACAGGAGAAAAACCCTTCTCATGTGACCAGTGTGAGAAGAGCTTTAATCATCTGAGTAATCTGAAATCACACCAGAGCATTCACACAGGATGGAAGCCCTACTCCTGTGACCAGTGTCGGAAGAGCTTTGGTCATCTGAGTAGTCTGAAATCACACCAGAGCATTCACACAGGAGAAAAACCCTACTCATGTTACCAGTGTGGAAAGAGCTTTAGGCAACTGAGTAATCTGAAAACACACCAGATAATTCATACAGGAGAGAAGCCCTACTCAACTGATTAGTCTGAAATTACACCAGAGAATTCACACAGTAGAAAAACCCTACTCATGTGACCAGTGTAGAAAGAGCTTTAGGCAACCGATTAATCTGCAAATGCACCAGATGATTCACACAGGAGAGAAGCCCTACTCATGTGACCAGTGTGAGAAGAGCTTTAGTCAACTGGGTAATCTGAAATTGCACCAGATAATTCACACAGGAGAGAAGCCACATCATTGTGGTTTGTGTGATAAGAGATTCCGTACATTAGCATATTTCAGAAAACACGAGAAAATACACTTGGGAGAGAAGATTCAGGGAAATGTCAAACCTGTCCAATTTACCTGCACATTCTTAGAGGAGAGAACCCCTACAGCTGTAGCCAGTGTTAGAAGAGTTCCACTTATAATTAGGGCTGTCACTAACGACAATTTTGTTATCGATTAATCAGTTGATTATTTTATCGATTAATTCATTCATCATTAACTCAACCTGACCTTTTTTTTTTATGCACATCCCCAGCCAATCCAATCCAATGATGTGCAATACCATCCGGGAGACGATAGGTATTTGCCCTTTTGCAAGCTCAGACCCATTCCCAACGATAACATCAGGTTGGATGGATGAAAATTAATGGATATCGCTAATAAAAGAAATAACGATTAAAACCTGACTATACTCGTGATTGGCGCTCAAGCGTCGGCGAGTTAACCCGACTATACTCGTGGTTGGCGTCCAATGAGTTAACCATTAATTTACTAGAAAAATCTATTTCAATTGAATATTTCAAAATGTTTAATGAGTATCATCCTTTTTAGCTTTAGATAAAAATGAAAAAAAAATAACTACCAGCCAGAGAGATTATTACCGGCCATAAATAGCTTTTTAGTATATTTCCATGAATTATTATATGTATTGTGTGCTATGGTAGTGCTTGTGCCAGCACAGGAGATACGATTAAAATGTAGTTTTTATAATTAGGCTATATACATATTTAAATCAATATCTTCCTTTTGAATAAAATAGGCTCAGGAATCAGAATTGTTAAAGCTAATTAGCCTAATCCATGTGAAAAAGGGTAGCATATAGTAAATTTATGCACACACACGAGAGGGAGAATAGCTTATAGCAGACTTAATGATGTTACAATGATGTCCTGCTGGAGAGAAACATGGAAGTTATGAGACTGTCGAGTCCTGGCTCTAGGCAGAATCACGATTAGTGGTCTAAGAGAAGTTAATTCTATTTTGAACGTGATTCACTGCATTAGTTAGATTACACGTTGCGCATGTTATGACTTTGAATGTCTGCCATTTCCACCGCAGAAGGCACATTAACAATACGCCGCGTTGAACATGAATATGCAAATTGACGAAATTGACTCGCGACTAATCATGACAGCCCTACTCCTAATGAATGTGTGGCCCAGTGTTAAAAACGCTTCCGTACGTCATTACAGCTATCAGTCCATCAACAATCATAAGAATAATATTTGACCGTTCTTTTGAAATGAAAGACCACTACCAAGAGCTTTTGACCTGCACAGAAGCCTCTGTGAGAGAGAAGCAGTACTAGCATAGACACAGTTGTCATTGACAACAACAGTTGTGTTTCTGTCGCTCTGACGAGTGAGACAGACAGTGTGGATGTTCCTGGGACAATATGTCATTGGTATAAGAGTGAACACACATTGTTCTAGTGTTTTAAATACTGGGATCATAGGAACTTTCTGACCTCAGTATGGGGTGACCATCCAAAAGCCAAGCTAGTTAACAAACATGTGGTGTGTACACACACTGGAGGGGAAACTGCTTCTGGTATTGACTTTTATATTTTTATGTGGACACTAGTGATGTATTGAACTAATGTCAATATTGTCAACATTCCTAGTAGGACATGTTTTTTACTTTCACAAGAATAAGTGTTTATTTTAGAGTAATGTTCCATGTATTGTCTTCATTTGTATTATATTAAAGACAGTGGTCACTTTAAGTAGCCATTTACACTTAGTTGTCTGTTTTTACTTTAACTTTTACTGGATTGTGTATTGCATGGAATGTTGTTGCTGTCATTGAGATTTTTTTATTTTTATTTTTACTCGTGAAGCTACAAATATGAATTGCCCCATGCAGGATCAATAAAGTTGTCTGAATCTGAATGGATGTTTCTTTATATGAATTTATCATCTTTAGTGGTTTTTCTACCATCTAACTGCTTGTTACTAACTATTTTGTCTTTATTGTGTGTATATTGACGAGTAATGGCTGTAGCATTGATGAAACTATCAAAACGTTCTAGGGTGGGCGGCTGGGTGGCGTAGCGGAGATTGCGCTCGTCACCAATGCAAGAGACTCCGGTATCGAATCCCAGTCTCAGCATTGCCTTCGGCTTGGGCCGGCCGTCGCACTGGCTCATTTGGCAGAGTCAGCGGGTGGAAGTCGATGGGTGGGGATTGGACGTTGTGGACAGCGACTCCTACAGGTCGGTTGGGGGACGCCTGCACAGCAGAGACAGGAAGTATCGGGGGCAGCGTGAGCCTCCCACGCATTACTCCTCGCCACTGAGAGTCTGCGCTGTCTGGTGAAAAGATGCGACAGGCTGCCTCGTGTACCGGAGGGGACACGTGATGCAAGGCTTCTATCCTCACTACAACCGACCATTGGGGGGCATAGTCTAGCAACGTTCAAGACAGGGGAGGGAAGAATTGGCAATACGAAATTGGGATGGCAGAAAAAGGAGAAAGTGGATTAAAAAAAAAAAACGTTCTAGGGTTTTTTAACCTACTTTGTATGAAAGGCTTCATCTTCTGAATGCAACATTTTTAGAAAATGTTCTGCTGTTGACTAGAATGTTTAGAAACGCCTTCAAACAATATCTGAAATAATAAATAAATAAAATATTGTACTACTATCTTGATAATATGTCTAATTGTCTATACTACTATGCATCAGAGTGTAACACTCATTATTTGATGAACAATGACACTGACCCCTAGCTGCCACAGATGTACTTCCTTGTGACATGCTGTTCACAATCTGTAGATCGCTTTGGATAAAAGCCTCAGCTAAATGACTAAACTGTAAAATGTGAAAATTCAAAACTTCATTGTTTATTTATCCTGATGAGTCACTGAAAAATAAATAAAATTACTTTTTTCTCCTTTTTTATTTGTTTATAAACTATCCCTTACAAGGTCAAACATGTACATTCAGTTGAAAAGATTGCTCCAGGTAAAAAGTTGAGACCAAAAATACATGAAGCAAAAGTAGAATAAAAAATCTGGGAATTTTTTTAGGAAAATAGTGTTAAAACCGTTCAACCTTGTGTAGACACGTGAATGTGTCTTACTGTGTTCATTATAACTGTTGTGTAATTATTATGACCCGGTTGCTCTTGGACTCAGTGGGGCATTGTGGAGGACTATTGCTAGAGGGAGCTGGTGGGCGTTGGTCAGGCAACAGGTAGAGGTGACGAAGAGGCTGGTATCAAGGAGGAGTCTCACGCGCGGGGCTTCCTCTTCGCCGTTTTCCACAGAGGGGAGAGGACATGTGGGCGGAGAGCCTTCTACCTGCGGAACACGTGGAATGCCAGTGGTGTATCGGAGCAGTGGAAGTAACGTTGCGTGCCGTGAGCTTATTTCCAAAAGTATAGTGATTAGGGCGAAAGATGAAGAGGACGTTTGACAGACGGGCTGTGACGACGACCATTAAAGCGTTGCGTGTTATTATGTGTAGTCGGAGAGTTAGACTAGCCGCACCGGCTAGTAGCTTAGCTAAAGTATAGTACAGTAGCCTGTTAGCTCAGCACGTCGTCTCACCCTTTCTACAGCGAAAGAAGGACTCTTCACCAAGAGGCTTTCCTGGACGTCCACGGCATCACTACAGACTACCTACTTACCGCCAGACCAGCCCTGCCTTTGAGTACCACAGGTGACGGTCTCTCTGGACCTTTTACAGCCGAACTATCCTAGACATTGTCTGCGGGGCTAATCAGCACCGTGGCTATATACCCTCATGTGCGGGCGAGTGGATTAAAGGTGCATTCCGCACCTGCAGCGTTGGGAACTATCACCCGTTTTATTTCGTAGCATGCTCGCCAAGAGTGAAGGGGCTGTCACATTTTGAGCCACCACGTTCCCGAGCCACGAGAGGGCGCTCCACCTTTTATTATTTTAGGTAATGCCGGCTTAGCTAGGTACTATTATTTCTAAAGTGTGGGCCCCACTTATTTTTGGTTGTTAAATTCTTTGAGTAAAGGGAGAGGCGGATAATTGGATTCTGTGTGTGTGTGATTTAATGGTCTATTATTGTCTAACCCCTTTTTATACCCTGTATTTCACCAAGCGGGGCAGGTGTTAATTTCAGGTCTCTCCACAGAGAAAGGTATGGTACTGCTTTGGGGAGAATTACACCAACCACTACTTCCACCGGGTGTGAGGGGGTGTGGAGCGTACTAGGGGCGCGTGGGTGATTATGGGTTACTGAGTATTGCCCTTAAGAGGCGGGAAGGACCAGTACACCAGTCCTAGGTCGGTAAATCCTAAGGCCCTATATGTCACCTTTGTTAAACTTAAGCCTAGTACCCCAACACTGCAGTCGGGGGCCCAGCTGGACTTAGCTCTGCCGGGTTCCTACTATCCGGTGCCAGTAGAATTGCACCCTCACCAAGTAGGGATAATCCACCCTTCTACACTTGAATTCTGGTTAGAAGGGTCATCTTAGAAATTACATTGAATCAACATTTAATAACAGCCACAGTTTAGAAAAAGGTTATTGAACAGTGTATAATTATTACAGTATGTTTTCAGAACTGAAATGTCAAGATATTTTATTGGAAACATATAAAGTATTAAAAAAATCCAAAAGGTACAGCTTTTCCTCCGCACCAAACAAACGCAGTTAAACAATTAAATAAAAAAGATAAACCCACCCATCCTCAGAAGTGCTTTAGGTTGATTACAGGTGCTGGGTAAGGTAAATGCCCGCACCAGGTTTTTGGCTAGAAAGGCCAATCTTTTTGACAGGGAAAGCCTTAGACTACTGGCCAACAGCCTGGTGCAGTGTCATTTTGATTATGCTAGTGTAGCCTGGTTTGAGGGACTGTCAGCTTCATTAAAGAAGAAACTACAGGTGTCACAGAATAAGCTGATCAGGGTTGTGATCGGCCTAGGACCTCATGATCATGTTGGGAGGAGACATTTTCAGGAGCTCAACTGGCTACCAGTTGAGGCCAGAGTAGCCCAGCTTAGGCTCAACATGGTACACAAAATTATAAATAACAGGGCCCCCAAATATTTTAGTAACTATTTTCCTAGTGTTAGTGAATCACACAGCCACAGAACGAGATCTAGCTTAGCAAACCTGCATCCTCCAAGGTGTAGAACAAAGATGGGACAGTGCTCATTTGCTCACAAAGGAGCACAGGAGTGGAATGAGTTGCCTTTGTATGGGGGTAAATTTCTATCAAAAATAAACAAACGCAAAAGTAGAATCCACAATCGTAAAGTAGAATCCACAATCGTAAAAACTATCCACACAATCATAAAAACGATCCACACAAACATACCTCTCAATTTGTGTTTCATAAATCATAAAAACACGCTTGATTTGTTTATATTTACGTACGGAATTCTAAAAACAGCTTGATCTGCTTAGATTTACGTACGGAATTATAAGGACACACTTGATCAACTTGGAGTTACGTACGGAATTTTGAGACAAATATTTCACTGTTTTCCCCGTGGGGTTTCGTGTGTGACGCTTCTTCTTCTTAGAGGTCCATCAAAAATAAACAAACGCAGAAGTAGATTCCACAATCATAAAAACGATCCACACAAACACACCTCTCAATTTGTGTTTCATAAATCATAAAAACACGCTTGATTTGTTTATATTTACGTACGGAATTCTAAAAGTTACGGACAGAATTAAAAGTTACGGACAGAATTTTGAGACAAATATTCCACTGTTTTCCCCGGCGGGGATTGCTGTGTGCGTCTCTACAATTCGTAGCCGCATTTCTGCAGACCCCTCTCTGATTGGTTGAGGACATTTCTGCAGACCCCTCTCTGATTGGTTGAGGCCATTTCTGCAGACCCCTCTCTGATTGGTTGAGCGAAGCCCCTCTCTGATTGGCCCCTCTCCGAATCCCGGATCCCAGTTTTCTGATGAATAGCCCCAAAACATGGAGGTCTCGAACGCAATTTATACGCATGGAAGTATTGATTACGCCATAACGAATCATTAAAAAAATATACCGTTAACTGGAATATGTTGTGTGTGCCTTTACACATATGTTGGATAGGATTATGTAATTGGTTTGTATAGCTTCGTGTATAACGTTATTTCGCGTGACTTCGTGGTTTATTCATAACACATTTCACAACACAGCCAGCGTTCAACTTGTTTACACTCCCCACTTACTGTACAATGTAACATTTAGATTAACCCAGTTAATGCTTTAGACAGTTACAATGTAACATTTAGATTAACACAGTTAATGCCTAACTGTACTGTCTATCTGTATGTCATATGTTACGATGAATTGAAAATGGGGGATTGATTGATTGATTGAAAAGTTTATTAACAGATTGCAGAATGGGTACAGTACAGTACAGCTCAATACATACAATTGTTAAGGGGATGCAGACCAGAGAAAGACTTTCGTCTTGTTTACATCAGGGTCCCCCATTTTCAATTCATCATAACATATATGACATACATGACATACAGATAGACAGTACTGCTACATCTATATATTTATGACATATCAGATTTGCAAATACAGTACTGTTTGGATACAAACGTGTCCAGAAAAGGAGTGTATATACATTTGGCGTAGAAACTGTACATTGGAGGAGGTTGGATGGGTGTGTGGGGTTGGGTGGGTTGGGTGAGGGCTGTACATTGGAGGTGGGGGGGGGGGGGGGGGGGTTGAGTAGGGGACACACACACATTTTACACTGTACATTGGAATACTGACAAAGCCTTACTTGGTCATTTACTGTACAACTAGGTTAGGACATTTGTAGGGGCCAGTTTCGAATTGCAGTCTCACGTAGGTGTTTTTTGACAGTGTTTTTGAAAGTGGGTAGTGATTCACATTCCTTTACAGCTTTAGGTAGGGCGTTCCACATTGATGTGGCATAATTGCTAAACGTGTTTAGTCCCTTGTTTGAGCCGAATCCGGGTTTTACATGATTTGTGGAGCTCCCTCTGGTGTTGTGATCGTGGTATTCACTGACCTTTGGGAAGTATTTTGACATGTACATGGGTACCTTGGTCGCGTAGTGTATCTTGTAGACCAGGCCCATTGCAAGTTGCTGTACTCTGTCGTCTACTCTAAGCCATCCTAGGTTGTCAAAGTGGGCAGGGGTGAGGTGGGTTCTAGGAGTCAGGTCAAGTAGTAGTCTGACTAGCTTGTTTTGAGATGTTTGTAATTTGTTTTTTGAGGTGCTTTGGTACCATGAGGTGCAATCATAGTCGTAGTACCCTTGAATGGGTGCTCCTGCTAGAGTCTTCAGGGTATTCTTGTTTACCAGAGAGGAGATCCGGTACAAGAAACGCGTTCGTTGGTTGACTTTTTTTATTACATTGGATGCCATTTTGTCACAGGAAAGATTAGCCTCTAGGATGGAACCCAGGTAGGTAATTTCATCTTTCCTTGTGATAATATTGTCACCCACTGTAACCGAGAAGCCGTCGGTCTTGCTGAGTTTGTTATTTGAACCGAAGAGAATGGACTCTGTTTTGCCCATGTGTAATGATAGTTTGTTGTCGGCGAGCCATATGCAGATTTTGCCTAGTTCCGAGCTGAGGGCTTTTTCAACCTGTAACTTGTTCTTGTCAGAGACCAGGGACCCTGATGTAAACAAGACGAAAGTCTTTCTCTGGTCTGCATCCCCTGGCCTTAACAATTGTATGTATTGAGCTGTACTACTGTACCCATTCTGCAATCTGTTAATAAAGTTTTCAATCAATCAATCAATAACTAGAGACAGTTACAATATAACATTTATATTAATTAACCCAGTTAATGCCTTAAGAGAGAGAGGCTGGTGGTCAAGTCAAGTCAAGAATTTTATTTGTCACAAGTTGTTTATTTGCATACAAGTTTACAATGATTATGCAACGATGTGCATAATACAATAGTAATAACATATAATAGAATCCAATAGAACGACATTGTGCAATAAAACAAGTAAACAGAGTAGGGCATATCGGTATATGTACATAAGTTATTTACAGAGCATGGTAGGACATGCTAGGTCCTGTGGTAGTGCAATACACTGTTAGCTCCGGATGAGGCACTGGGTCTTTATGTACATGCTATATTGGTGGTCAATGTCACTTCGGATTGCTACGACACATCTCTACTGCTTGTGACAGGCTGTGGTGCATTCCAGACTTTACTCCTGTTGGGAAACTATAGCGATGGTCTGTGCTCACCACACTTTTCTTCGGCCTCCCCGCAGCGAGCCGGCGTCGACCCCCGAGCTTCATTTTACGACGGGCAACAGAGGTGGGTTGAGCCGCTATGCTTGGCCCAGCACGGTTAGCGACTCGCCTGAGCGCGTGTGCACGTTTTGATGCATGGCTGATACCAGAGCGGCCGAAGGTGTGTAGAGCTGACAGCAGCTTGGAGGGATTCCCCTTCAGCTGATTGAAGATCTTTATCATGGCTGACGCTCCCCCTTGAAGTTCCTCATTGGTCAGCATTTCGTGGAACTCCTCTTTGAACTCCTCCAATTGGGACCGATACCTCTCTCTGGCTAAAACAGATGAAAAAAGATGGAGCAATAGATGATATTGTATTTGAACTGTAGTGTAAACATTTATATAAATTCAAAAATGGTCAGCAGAGGAGATCGAGCCTTTGAGGTGTCAACACCTAGAGGTACGCCTTGCCAATGGACATCCCACGTGTTGAGCAACCTAATTGTTGTATTTATAATGCATGTATAAATACATTGACTATTGGCCATGACAATGAACACAATTTTGAAAAAAAACAAGTCTCCACCTTCAATGCCGTCAGCTCCCATAAATGTGGTCTGGTCGCTCAGCTCTGGAGTGACCTGTGACCCATTGCATTGCATTGATGCTTATGTGCTGTAATACTGCAATCACAGCTAAACAGAGTAAGCCCAGATGACAGCCCCGTGTCACTCTCTTTCTCTCCGTCTCTGCCTCCCTTCCTCTCTCTCATTCCCTCTCTTTCTGTCTGTCTGTTCGTCTGTCTGTCCGTCTGTCTGTCCGTCTGTCTGTCTGTTCGTATGTCTGTCTATCTGTCTGTCTGTCTGTCTCTCTTCTATCCTGTCTCACTCTTTCTTTCTCTCCGTCTCTCCCTCCCTTCCTCTCTCATTTCCTCTCTTTCTGTCTGTCTGTCTTCTAGCATGTCTCACTCTTTCTTCCTCTCTCTCTCTCTCTCTCTCTCTCTCTCTCTCTCTCTCTCTCGCTCTCTCTCTCTCTCTCTCTCTCTCTCTCTCTCTCTCTCTATCTCTCTCTCTGTCTGAATGTCTCTTTCTCTCATTCTCTCCCTTCCCTGTCTTTATGTCTGTCAGTCTCTCTCTCTCTCTCTCTCTCTCTCTCTCTC